>NC_043705.1:133621785-133623739 GCF_006229205.1 Suricata suricatta | reverse complement strand
CTGAATGCTTCCAACATTTAGGGTCGAAATCTGATCACGAACAGGGTAGATAACTTGATTTTAAGGACTTTATAGAAGTCATTTTGTTTTGCAATATGTTATGTGAGACACTGTGATAGTCTCTGAAAAGATGTAAATGTCTAAAATCTACATTTACATTCTAACACATGCAAATTTAGACCTATGCAAATGAGATTATTAGATTAGTGTTAGAAAATTTTTAAATTTTGATTTAACTTTATAAATCCTGTTAAGATAAAGGTTCAGAGGAGTACCTGTGCTTTGATGTTCACTCTGAGAACAGCCTGTTTGAAATTCCGTGTTGGCTCCTGGGGATGTGTTACAGGAAATTGCTAAGGATGTGGTTTGATATTTCTTTGTGGCTGCCATATATCCTTTTTAATCTACCCCTTCCCAGTTTCCAATTTCCTCAATGCCAATACTATGCTATTCTTGAAAGGACATGATAAAACTGATTTTCTCTTGGGTAACAATTAGCAGTTGGGATGATCTTGGCAGCAAATAAAAGAAGGCTGTACTCAGTTGCTTATAATATAAGGATCTATATTATTTCAAGTAATAGGATCTCCAGATATCAGGTAAGCTCCAAATATCCTCAGGCTCAGCCTTTTGCTTGTTTGTGTTGTCTTTTATATTGTAGCTTCAACCTAGAGCAAAGGCCATTTTTTCAAGTCTTTCCAGGTTTTATATTCAGGGTAAATAATATCTACATAAAGAAGAAAGGTTCTTTATTTTTGGATTTATTTCATAGGATAAGATAAAGGACACATTTATCAGAAAAAGCACATAGAAGCCTGTCCCTCATATCTCATTAATCAGAATCAGTCATGCTTTTTTTTTTTTATTCCCCAAGTTCAACAAAGGATAATAAATATGAGAGTGCCATGATGGTGGTAGACCAGTCAGGATATGTTCCTGGAGCTTGGTAGGGGCTCACTTTCTGTGTTGGAGGGTGGAGAACAAGAAAAAATCAGAATCTTACTGGGAAGGAATTAAGCAGTAAATAAATACTAAGTAGGGAGCAAACTGGGACAGCTATATAACTTCACAGAGGAGAGTTGTTTAGTCTTTAAAAAAAGACAGTAAAGTAGCAGCACCTCAGTGGTTCAGTTGATTAAGCATCAGAGTTGATTTCAGCTTAGGTCATGCTCTCACAGTTGTGAGATAGAGTACGGTTAGTACAGAGCCTGCTTGAGATACTCTCTCTCCCTCTCCCTTTGGCCCTCCTCTGCTCACACTCTCTCGGTCTCTCTCTCTCTCTCTTTTTTTTTAATTTTTATTGTGTAATGTTTCTTTTTTCTCCATAATATTTTATTGTCAAATTGTTTTCCAAACAACACCCAGTGCTCTTCCCCATAAGTGCCCTCCACCATCACCACCACCTCTTTTCCCCCCCTCCCCCTTCCCCTTCAACTCTCAGTTCATTTTCAGTATTCAATAGTCTCTCAAGTTTTGCATCCTTCTCTCTCCCCAACTCTCTCTCCCTCCTCCGCTCCCCCTGGTTCTCCATTAGGTCTCTCTTGTTTTCCTGTTAGACCTATGAGTGCAAACATATGGTTTCTGTCCTTCTCTGCCTGGCTTACTTCACTCAGCATGACACCCTCAAGGTCCATCCACTTTCCTACAAAGGGCCATATGTCATTCCCTCTCATTTCCATGTAGTACTCCATCATGAATATATACCACATCTTCTTGATCCATTTGTCAGGTGATGGACATTTAGGCTCCTTCCATGTTTTGGCTATTGTTGACATTGCTGCTATGAACATTGGGGTACATGTGCTCCTATGCATCAGCAGTTCTATCTCTCTTGGGTAAATCCCCAACAATGCTATTGCTGGGTCAGAAGGGAGTTCTATCGATAGTTTTTTGAGGAACTTCCACACTGTTTTCCAGAGTGGCTGCACCAGTTTACATTCCCACCAACAGTGTA
>NC_043705.1:133613620-133621685 GCF_006229205.1 Suricata suricatta | reverse complement strand
CTTCCGATCCATGAACAGGGAATATTTTTCCATTTCTTGGTGTCTTCTTCGATCTCTTTCATAAGTTTTCTATAGTTTTCATCATATAGGTCTTTTACATCCTTGGTTAGGTTTACTCCTAGGTATTTGATGGTTTTTTGTGCAATCGTGAATAGGATCAGTTTCTTGATTTCTCTTTCAGCTGCTTCATTTTTGGTGTATAGGAATGCAACTGATTTCTGTACATTGATTTTGTACCCTGCGACTTTACTGAACTCATTGATCAGTTCCAGAAGGTTTCTGGTGGAGTCGATTGGGTTTTCCATGTAGAGTATCATGTCATCTGCAAAAAGGAAAAGTTTGACTTCTTCCTTGCCAATTCTGAGGCCTTTCATTTCTTTTTGTTGTCTGATTGTTGATGCTAAGACTTCCAGCAGTATGTTAAACAGTAGTGGTGAGAGTGGGCACCGCTGTCGTGTTCCTGATCTCAGGGGGAAAGCTCTCAGTTTTTCCCCATTGAGGATGATATTAGCTGTGGTTTTTTTTTCATAAACTGCTCTTATAATGTTTAGGTAAGCTCTTTCTATTCCGACTTTCTCAAGGGTTTTTATTAAGAAAAGGTGCTGTATTTTGTCAAATGCTTTTTCTGCATGTATCGACAGGATCATATGGTTCTTATCCTTTCTTTTGTTAATGTGATGGATCACATTGATGGATTTGCGGATATTGGACCATCCCTGTAACCCAGGAATGAATCCCACTTGATCATGATGGATAATTCTTTTTATATGCTGTTGAATTCGATTTGCTAGTATCTTGTTGAATATTTTTGCATCGGTATTCATTAAGGATATTGGTCTGTAATTCTCTTTTTTGTCTGAGTCTCTGTCTGGTTTGGGTATCAAGGTGATGCTGGCTTCGTAGAATGAGTTTGAAAGCTTCCCTTCTATTTCTATTTTTTGAAATAGTTTGAGAAGAATGGGTATGAGCTCTGCTTTAAATGTCTGGTAGAATCTCTGTCTCTCTTAAAATAAGCAAACTTTAAAAAAAAGACAGTAAAATTGGTGTACAAATTAGTAAAGGGAAGAGTTTTGCTAACAAAAATACACATAGGAGTTGATTTGGAGTAGATTTTCTAGAATCCTTCATATTACACTATCAGGGAAACCCAGTATTTTATCTTTGAGTAAAATACATATTTTTCACCTTAAATATCAACTGTTACTTCATTTAAACATGTACACAAAAGAATATTTCAACAGTTATTTTTGCTAATATTTTTAAATTACTATGCTTAAAATAGAATGTAAAAAGTATTAACTTAGACTCATCTGAGTCATCTATATGTTCTGTCCTTGACACACTGTCCTTCTGAACAATCTATGATAACGTGTTGTTCTACCTGAGACATATGTTGCATTCTTTTCAACAAACTGATTGTTTGATATGCCAGGAAAATAGCTCAAATATATGGGCATGTTTATTTGTTAGTAATATTAACTACTCAGAATATAAGTGTACCTATTCCATAGCATGAACTCAAAATTTTATTTTATGATTATGTGAATTATTTTGTGAATATGAAAATTAATTTATGACCATGTCATTTACCAACAACTCCCTATAGGCCAAAAACTTTATGGTCATTTGTTTAATACTAACAACATTGCAAAGTTGGCACTGCTTCCCCCATCTTACAGATGAGATGACATATGTTGAGTAATTTTCCTTGAAGACAATATTAGCTGATAACCCTTTTTATTTGTGAAATACTTTTATTTGGGTTGACAACTGGTACTAAGAGAAACAATTGAGGTACCTATACTTTTATTTATTTACTTTCCATTTTTTAAAACATTTATTTATTTTTGAGAGATAGAGAAAGACAGAGCATGAATGAAGGAGGAGCAAAGAGAGAGACACACACAGAACCTGAAGCAGGCTCCAGGCTTTAAGCTGTCAGCACAGAGCCCAAGGCAGGGTTTCAACTCACAAACCATGAGATCATGACCCGAACGAAAGTCGAACGCTTAACCAGTTGAGCCACCTAGGTATCCCATTCCTATACTTTTATAAGTGATATAATCAATGGAAAGATTATTGAAAAAAGTGGTTGTTTGTCATTTAACAGAAGTCTGTCTCAACAGTGAGAGAAACATATCTAAGTTATCTCCTATACAAGTAGCATACTCAACTGACTGAGTAAGAAAAAAAAGTAACGTAACTTTTTGTGTTAACATGATGGAAGTCTTTTAGCATGAGTAATAACATTTATAACCCATCCCTATGCTGAGGCAATGGCTTAACCTCCTCAACCATCTCAGAATGTAAACTGCTTTACGTTGTCATGATATATATAGTCTAGTTATTTATACTAAATTTAAAGTGACTTCATTCTCTATCATAGAAATAGGACATCCCTTATATATCTTTATATATATATATATGAATATATATACATATATTCTTTATATATATACATATATATAGAAACTATACCACACCTGCTGTGTAATATCTTACTGTTGAAATCCAAAGCCAAATGCATTTGAGATTTCTTTTTATTTTTTTGAGGAAGTTGCCTGTGATCTATAAAAGGCAAAAACTCTCATTTGAATAGAGTAAAAGGATGAGTTATTACTCATGCATAGACAAAATTTTTAAGGATTCAGCTGTGTCAGTGATAGATGGATAGACCGCTGAGAAACCATTTGAGATTTGTGTGATTAGGTTAGACAGGTCCCAACTCCTATTAGTGAGTGCTGCCTTGTTCTGTTACAGAGAGGAGGCAGCTGTCTTCGGTTTTCCCTCTAGTGACTGCCTGCTTTAACTAAACCTGTAACATATTCGACAAGCAAATCAGGAAGGACTTTGCAGACAGATGGCCGAGCTGCCTATGTGTTCTCATTTACATGCAGCCATGGTTCCTAACTGTACTTGAGCCATATGCAGGGGCTTTGCATTCCCTTTGGGTTGGTTTTAAGTGTTAGGTAGACAAGTCAAATCTAACTGTGACCATGTTTCCCTAATGTGATTTAATTCAATGGAGCTTTGCAAAGTGTTTATCAAAACAACTTTTGAAACTAAAATCTTGGCTGAGTGGAAAAATGGATACCAACCTTGGTTAGTGAGGAGAGTGCCCGAGGAGAGTTACTCATATAGGAACTGAAGACTAGGTTATACAATTTGTAAGTTAAAATAAAATTCAAAATATAATCAAACAAACTTTGCTTGGGATTTTGAATTGCCTAAGTTTAATGTTGGTTTATTAAAGTGTCTGTGAATGTAATTTAATAATAAATGCACTAGCCAAACATTGCATTTTCTATTATTTGAAAATCTAAAGATAACCAATAGTAAAAAATACAGATATACTCTCACTTTTAACCTTTTGTATACTTTTGATAATATGTCAAATGAATAACAATGAATCTTTTGTTACAACCAGAAATTCACCTGTGCTTCATCAGAATAACTAATATCTCATATTATGCAACAGGTAAAATTATATTTCATATAAAATGAAATTTTAAATATTAGGGGTGAGGAAATGGAAGTAATACACTTTAATGTATTATTTTTTACCTTATGAATCTTAGGTTAGGACTCAGTGCTTAATATAATTCAACATACAATGATGAAAAATCTAATTTCCATAATTTTTTGTTTATGACTTATAGTCAAGTTCATTATAATAATACTATGTGTATTACATATCCATAATAAACATTTTTCTCATTGTAAAAAAGGAGTATAGAATTTTGGAAAGAACTGAAAATACCTGTAATTCCATAATCAATTATCAGTATTATACACATCTTTCTATATATTAAGAATAACAGGTAAATCTGCATAAATGAGTCATCTTATGTTTCTGACTAAACTCTATAAGTATATGCTCATGCTAATTAAATTAACTGTAAACACAAGTTTTTTAAGTTGGAAAACATTATTTTTATGGATCTGTTTTTCCAGCCATAACCTACTGTAAATGATTACGATTTTTATAAGTTTGCACTATTACGAGTAATTATGTGATGAATATTTTGGCATAAATACTTGTTTTTAGTTGAACTTATTTCCTCAGGAAAAATTTCTAGACTAAAAATTTATTGAGTGAGATTTTTGGACTTTTATTACATTTTGCCAACTGCCTTCAGAAAAGTTTATAGTGATTTGTTTCATCATTATTAGTATGTGTGTTTGTCAAACAGTGTAAGGATTAATTTGCAAATAATGTCTGATATAAATATGATTATGTGAGTTTTCTCATAAGCAGTTTTATGGTAGGGCAAGAACTGTGAGTAACTGATCCATTGGGGTAACTATAGATGTGGACCCAGGTTAATTTTTCCCCTATTCTATTAATATTAGTATTGAATTTATTCATATGTTGCTAGAACCGTGAGAATTGACAGAAACCTAAATTTCTAGGCATCACCTAAACATGATTTTAGAGGGCAAAAGACATGATAGACTATTCTTTTCTCTGGTTCTTTCTACAGAGACAGCAAGCTTTTCACAAAAATTCACCGAAGACATTCCTTAATGACTCACATCCCAGAATTTGGTTAAATTCTAACTCATACAGAATCAGATTTAGAAACATTTATCTACCAACAATATTGTAAATTATAAAGAGAGCATAATTACAATGAAAACATATTAGAAAGGCAAATGGGGCATAACACATGGTGTATCAAATTGTCCAACATGCTCATTGGTTCCACCTTCTGGGAAAGGTCTTCCTTCACTGTTTATTACCTTCTGTGGCCATATGACAGATGAGCTGCACAACTTTAGTGACCCACTTGTTGCTCTGTGTCTAGGGACCAACTCTAGCATGTGCAAAACAACTGCCACCAAGTTTCTGGACAGAAGATATAGCACCTTATCTTCCCATGGCCTAATTCTCCACTCTCTGAATTTCACAGTTCAGCATCTATTACCATTCCACATTTTCTACTCCCAAAATACTATTGAGTAGCAGAAAGCAATAGCATCCATTCAAACTGGCTTTAAAATATAAAAAGCATATATTATTGTATATAATAGGTAATCTAGGAAGAGAAAACTTCAGAATTGGCTGCCAATTGAAAATTGCAATGTACATCTCTGGGTCTGTGATGGCTTTTTCCTCAAGCTGATAGAGGATGACTCTGGGTCCTTCAGGTGTTGCAGACACAAAAAGAAAAGAGTTTCACTTACCGTAGATCTTCTAAAGAAAGGGAGCCTCCTTTCTCTTCTAGCAACTTCTGGGCCAATGTCTTGCTGGTGTCCTATTTACCAAAGTTGGGTTTAATTCTAATTCATACAGTTATTTATACTATTTATAAACCAATTAAGAATAAGGCAAGAATCACAGGATTCCCTCAGATAAAAGTAATTCTCTGGAAAAGTAAGTGAATTCAAGTCATTCCAGGAACATGATTGTATGAAAGAGAACTGAATAAATGATCAAGATCATCACTCAAATAGAAGGGTAGGTGAAAGATTTGTCTTTCCAAGGCAAATAATCTCATTTTTTTTCTTTGTCTGATTGTAATGGCTAGGACCTCTAAAACAATATTCAATAGAAGTGATGAGAGCCTAAGTCTTTGTCTTATTTTTCAACCTAGAAGGAAATAATTCCGTTTTCCCCATTAAGCATAATAGTTGGCTATTGATTTTTCAAAGACTTTAAGTATGTTGAAGACTCTATTTCTCATTTGCTGAGATTTTTAAGAATCAGAAATTTTAATTTTGTCAATTATTTTCTTTAGAGAGGATTATGTGATTTTTCCTTTAGTGTTTTAATAGAGTGAATTACATTGATCTTCCAAACTTGTATTCCTGGAATAAAGCCCATCTGATTATGATATTCCTTTAATATTATTAAATTCTATTTGTCAAAGATTAGATTTTGCATTTATGCTAATAAGGGATATTTTTATTCCTTGAGGCATATTTTTCTGGTTTTAGTATCAGAAGAATGGTTACCTCATATACAGAGCTGGGATACTCTGCCACTTCTTAATTTTTTTTGAAAGATTTTGTTTAGGACGAGTAATATTTCTTCCTTAAGGGTTTGTTGGAATTCATTCTATGGACCTATAATTTCTTGTAGAACATTATGAATTTAAAACTTATATTATTTTTATATATTTATACATTATATGTTTATATAGTAATAAAATTAATATAATATTATATGTATAATTGTATGTAATAATTATAGGACTATTCATGTTATACCTTTTTTCTGGGATTTGATAGGTTATGTATTTCAAGGAATTTTTCATTTTTTCTGTTAAAATTTATTGATATAAAATTGCTTATATTTCTATATTATCATTGGACATTCAGAATCACATGTGTCAAGATATGTGTCAATCACATGTCTGTAAGTCCCCACATGGGTGACACATGTCATTTTCTGAACAATCTGGCCAGAAGTTCATTTTCTTGATCTTCTCAAAGAACTAACTTTTCTGTTCACTAATTATCCTCTAATGTCTGTATTACGCTTCACTGATGACTACTCCTCTCATTGTTATTATTTCCTTTTATCTGCTTATTTTAGGCCTAAATTTGTTTTCATTTTATAGTTTCTTTAAGGTTAAATCTGAAGTCACTGACTTTAGTGTCTTCCCTCTTTTTCTAACATAGGCATTTATGCACAAATTTCATGTTAAGCACTGTTTTAGCAGTATATTAGACATTTTTATATTTTTGGTTCCAAATTGTTTGTAATTTCCCTTTGAACTTTTCTTTGATCCATTACTTCTTTATCTATCCAAATTTGTTTATAATTATTTGGATATTCTAAGATTTTTCTGTTATTTATCTCAAATTTAATTTCATCAATAAATATTTTATATGAATTATATTTTTGTATTGTTTTTTCTTAGGCCCAGAATATAGTATATCTTAAGAAATGTTACATTCATTCAAGAATATAATATGTATTTTGCTGCTCTTGGTGGAATGTTCTTAAATGTCAAGGAGATCAGGTTGGATCATAGTATTGTTCAAATCTTCAATATTCTTAGTGAATTTGTCTCTGCATTTTATATCCATTTTTTAGAGAATGGGATTGGAATCTGTTGAATGTCTACTTTGTTGGATGTCTGTTTTCCTAGCAGTTCTGTTCAATTTTGCTTTATACATTTGAAGTTTTGTTATTGGATGTACCAACATTTAAGAATGTTATGACATCTTAATTATTTGACATTTTTGTGATTAAGAAATGAATTCAATTAACTCTGATTATAGTCTTTGAAATCTACATTATATGATACTGTTAAAGCATTTCAGCTTTCTTTTGACTAGTGTTATTAGAGGATGCTTTTATTTGTAACATATTTGTACCTTTATATTTAACAAGCATTTCTCCTAGGTGGTATACATTCGGTTCTTGCTATTTTTTATCCCGACTGAAAAATTTCTGACCTTTAAGGGGATGTTTTTATCATTTCCACTTAGTTGTATTACTTATATGGTTTGGTTTAGGTCAAACAAATCACTATTTTCCATTTTGTAGCATATGTTACTTGAGGTGCACATTTTTCCTTTTTTTTTTTTTTTTTTTTTGGCTTTACTCATGTTGAATTTTATGATAACATTTTTCTTTGTTAGATATTAGATTTAAATTTTTGTCTTGTTATTTTAGTAGTTAATTTAAAGGTTTTAGCATGTATACTTAATTTATCACAGTCTACTCTTACTTTTCAAAAAGTTTTTTTTATGTTTATTCCTTTTTATGAGACAGAGAGAGACAGGGCATAAGTGGAAGAGGGGCAGAAAGAGAGGGAGACACAGAATCTGAAGCAAGCTCCAGGCTCTGAGCTGTCAGCAGAGACCAACATAGGCCTCAAAGTCACAGAGCATGAAATCATGACCTAAGCCAAAGTTGGATGCTTAACTGACTGAGTCACCCAGGCACCTCTCATAGTTTTCCTTTAAATGATATTATACCACCCAGAAGCTGATTGGTTTGTCAGTGAAATAGAGAACAGAGGTACAGGTGATTGATGAGAAGCACCCAACTCTACAAAAAGTACAGTCACTCTTCATTCTCAGTCAAAAGTACCCATGCAAAAAATTC
>NC_043705.1:133590315-133613520 GCF_006229205.1 Suricata suricatta | reverse complement strand
GACCTATGAGTGCAAACATATGGTTTCTGTCCTTCTCTGCTGGCTTACTTCACTCAGCATGACACCCTCTAGGTCCATCCACTTTCCTACGAAGGGCCATATGTCATTCCCTCTCACTGCCATGTAGTACTCCATCGTCAATATATACCACATCTTCTTGATCCATTCGTCAGGTGAATAAACTGATCCATTCACAAACTAAGCAATCCATGAGATTCAATCTATGAGACATGATGGTCATGATGATCTTAACAGTTCATGAACAGCACTACAGGACAATTATCTTTCTTTTATTAGTTGTTCAATCACTTTTCCATGGATAGAAGTCCTGCTCTCACTTATCTAACAGAACGAGAAGGAGCTATTTGGATGAAAAAATACACAAATGTGCCTAGATTTTTGGCTTCCACTTCTATAAATAAAGAGAAGCACCATATATAGATATTTTTTAAATTTTTTAATGTTTATTTTTGAGAGAGAGACAGTGTGAGTAGGGGAGGGTCAGAAAGAGAGGGAGACACAGAATCCGAAGTAGGTTCCAGGCTCAGAGCTGTCAGGACAGAGTCGAACTGTGAGACCATGATCAGAGGTGAAGTCAGACACTTAACCGACTGAGTCACCCAGTAACTCCAAGAAGCACCATATTTTAATAGTTATAATAAAATAATATTTTATGATATACACTCAAGCTTGCCCAAACTACCAAGAATCTATCAGCTTTATATATTTCCTTTTGCTCAGATACAAATTGTGTCACGTATATGTTCATATTGTTCCCATGATGGCGTTGAGAAAATGGGACATGTAGAAGTTAAGCGAATTGTTGAAAATCTCCACAATATAGAGGGGTCTTTCTTATCTTCAGGCTCTGGGAAGAATCTGCTTCCAAGTTTATTCAGGTTGTTGGCTTAATGTGTTCTTTGCTGTTGTAGAAACGAATATCTGTGTCCTTGCCAGATGTCAGCGTTGGGCTCCCTTTAGCTTCCGGAAGTTTGAGCTATCATTTCTGCACCCAGGCCACTACATTGCACATCCAGCATGTTAGAGATCCCGTGTACTTCAAATGTTTTGGAGTGTTGAGACCCTTTTATAATTTGAATATCTCTGACTCCTTTTGCTGTACTTTTTTCCTTCAACAGAAATAACTCACGACTAGATTTGGCCCACCCATATAAGCCAAAATAATCCTCTGATTTTAAACTCAATGATTTTAAAAATATCTGCAAAATGTCCTTTGCATTTAATGTAAGGTATTCCCAGTTTGCAGAGATTAGCCTTTAGACACCTGTAAAGGACCATTATTCTGCCCACCACCTAATCACTGTCTGTCTTGAGATTCACACAAATATTTAAGTAAATTGCTGCTCATTAGGCTATTCTGACATTTATGGGAGATGTGTTTAGACTATTTCCAAATGTGATTTCCAGTCCATCTACTTAACTAGAAGTCACTGGATTTATCAACCATAATTTCAATTATGCAGAACAGAATTTTGGAAATTTAATTGTTTTTAAACTTTTAATAGAGAAGTGTTTAACGTCTCAAGAGTGTTACACAATTTTATTATTTATAGGTAGAAAGTAAAGTGATAAAAATTGAATCGGATATTTCAAATATTGATATCATAAGCTAAATTAATGGCATGTAGCCTATCTAATCAAAGTCACGATTTCAAAATGTAAATACATATGCTACAGCTTCCTAATTTATTTTATCTTTTGATGTGACTCTTTTTGAGAAAAATAAAACTGCCTATATTTGTATTCATATTCTGTTCTTTGTTTTTCAAAAATACAATACTTTGCTCTTTAGGTAACATCTTTGTAATCTAGGTTCAGAGAAATGAACCTGTCCCATAAGTTTTTTGTATAAACTTAGTTTGATGGTAGTATTTTTAATGAATGTGTGAATAAAGAAAATGGCCTACAATATATTAAGCAAAATTTTACTAAATATGCATAGCATTAATTTTCTTTACAAAATTGTTTAAATTTGGCTCAAAGGAAACATTGTAAAAGTCCTCACCCACAAACCACTTATACTATATAATTTTATCATAATCAAAGAAAATAAAAAATTGATATAAAATTATAAAAATGGAAAAATCCAACTCATGTGAAAAACTATTTAAAAATTACTTAATGAAAGGGTATATTTTATTAAAATATTTTGTGTTGAAAATCAAAATAAAATTGCAGTTCAATCACTACTTAATTAATTATTTCCTTTTCCTTTAAAAAGTGAAATAATTCTAAAAAATACCAAAATCTTATACTATTGTGAGAGCCATCACAAGGCATTACCCTAGTTGCTCAAAGTCTTTCATAAGAAATAAAAAGTTTTCAAAGGAAATAAAAATAGAATTTCACCGTGGGTGCCTGGGTGGCTCAGTTGATTAAGTGTTAGACTCTTGATTTGCGCTCAAGTCACGATCTCATGATGGTGGAACTGTGAGCCCTGTGTCAGTTCAGGGATGGGCTCCCAGATACGTATGCGTTCTGCTTGGGATTTGCTCTCCCCTTCTGCCCTTCCGCAACTCATGCACTTGCTTTCTCTCTCTCTAAACAAATAGAATTGCACCAAAATTTCGCATTTTTAATTTACTATATGTATGTTCCTCAAATTCCACATTTTGAACTTTTAAATTAATGAAAGCATAATCATCACAATGTTAAACTAACCATAGCTTTAGAGAACGTTATTTTTGCCTATTTTTTTATAATTAGCTGAAGATACAAAGATGAATAGGTTTACAATCCAGTGAAAAGAGGAGTTATAACAACTAAATCAGAATATATGGATAAAATTGTTATAATAAAAATACTGACAGAGCTGTAGAAACAAAGACTGAGGGATATAATACACTATGGTGAAAAATCCAGTGTTGCTTTAGAGGATATATCTAAGAAAATTGATTAGATAGGAGTTTGAAAACCTGTAGCCATTACTACATTTTAAATTTAACTGGATAACTCAATGAATTATTTTGAGCAAGAAGGTGGCCGAGTTAAATTTATTCTTTTGCAAAATATGCAGGCACTATCATGAAGTTGAGACGAGAGTGAATAAGTGATAGTATCTAGGAAGTAAGGCAGGAGACTGTTTTATAACCAAACAAAATAGGATGTGATCTAGCTTACGCTCTCAAGTAGAGAAAACAATGAAGAAATTCAAGTGATAAAATGTGAGATTGGAAGTATCGATATTTACTTCAACGTATGTTGTGGATGAGATCTGAATTTATTGCTTTATAACATTATGAAGAAAAGGAGACACTGTTATATAATTGAAAGCAGGAAAAATAAGAATAAATTTTAATAAATGAAAACTAACACACATAATAGTTACTCTTTGTCAGGCAATGTTTCCAGTGTTTTACATCTTCAGAAAAAGAATTTATGAGATAGTTGCTCTTGTTATCTTCATTTTGCAGATAAGGAAACCAGGAAACTAAGAAGCTACATAAGTGGAATGCCCAAGGTTATATATTTAAAACTGGCAAAGTTGCAGACCTTGTCATGTTCTTAGATGAAAGCTTATTTTTTTCAAGTCCAGCCTTTACTATCTCTCATATATAAGCATATATAAGCATAAATATAACTATTTTCTGATATTTTCTGAAAAATCTTTGAAATTACTTTAAGTTAACACTTCTGTAAGCTGTTTACTCTTAACATTGCTTCCAGAAAATACTTAGGTAAAACCCGGTTAGTTTAAGAGTAAAACAAACAAAAAAACCCAAAATAAAACAAAACAAAAGCACAGAAACATATGTTAATGGACATCCTACCTCCAGTGGGACACTAGCATAATTTCACAGAAAAAACTGTTTAAGTGAAATTAGGGTACATGTGGCTAGCACATAAAAGGAAATACTTAGGTTCCTTATGTATAAATTTTATATAAAGTAATGACCTTGGAGAAGAAGTAGATGCCAGTGACAGATAATAGCATTGATTATAATCAATAGTATTCTTTTCAGTGTTCAAGCAAAAGTTATAATTCATTTTATTCTGTAATTTTTTCATTTTAAAATTACTGTCTTCCAACTTTTGTCATTCTTATAAATAATGACTGAGATTAAAAATCAAGAAAAGATTTATTTATCCTAAACAATTCAATATTGAGTATATGAACATTACAAATAGGTTCATTTAAGATATTCAAGAACAAAATACATTATATATACACAAAATACATTATATATACATATGTATGTATATATATGTGCATATACATATATGTGTGTATGTATGTATAATTTCCTTTTGGTTTATATAGAAAAGAGTAAATGTTCCTATATCCAAAAGCTATTTTGCTTTTTTAGAGAACTTAATACAAAAATAATTCTTTCAGGAAAGCCATTTAATAAGTAAACTTAGCAAAGGTCTGATGTGTTTGATGAGTGTTTAGTTTGTACAATTATGCTTCACATCTTAGTGCATTCCCTTTAGTAGTTCAATCCAACGGACAGCAAATATAAACTTGTTTTTCAGTAAATATATCTTTTCAATGAGGGTTAGACCTACAGATATAAAGAAAAACTGCAAAAGTGGTACAAACGTGAACTTTTGAACTCTAATCTTTTCTTCCTAGAATGCAGAAATGGTGAGGTATGCGAGGCCCCGAAAACATGAATATACTACTGAGAATCCAAAGTAAATTGGGCTGTTTTGTTTGTGATTCAGAGCCTCAGGAAAAAAAATCCTTTTGTGTTCTTTAATTTTTCCTTACAGAATATAAACTGTGCTGTGATGTCAAACTCATTCTAAGTGTAGATACCCCACAGGCAAATTGTTTGTTCTAATTAAAACAAAATGAATATAAATCTCTTACTCATAAATCTTTGATGGTGGGATATGCACTTTAATGTTTCTGTTGTCTCTTCAGCAGTCAAAATGCCTCTCATTCTGATAACTGTGCTTTCCCAAGCATCCTAAAATAGTTATCAGACTATGTGACTCACCAAAATCATTTCATTTCATACTTGCGTACTTTTTAATAATTGGTATCCTTGGGACCACTTACTCCAAATATTCCATGTTGTTTAAAAAATTACTATCCAGAAGACATTATACGAGAACAGTTATGCCTAAGAATGAGTCCCGTTATCAAAAATTGTTCAGCAAAACTCTACTCATCCAATTGTATGTTTAATTTGATTAGCTAAAACATTTTTTTGCTTCTCTTTATTCATGTAATGTATTTTAATGTCTTCTTAAAAGTTGAGAAAAATAGGAAGTTGGAAAATATACTAAATAGAACAAATTCTTAGAAGAAAATTTGGAATATTAATTTATGAAGGTATAAGGCCATTACTTTTAATTAGTTCTTAAATTATTATCTGTATCAAAGTATTTAACAATATTCATTGTTTTTTGCTAGTTAGTGGCTTTGAGAATTTATTCTTGCCTTTGTATCATGTTGCTTTCTTTCAAAAGAAAAAATAGCTGTGGGTTATGAGGAAAAAAATGTTACCAGTTGCATTTCTTAAATAAATACAATAATTTGAAGTTACTGCTCAAAATTGATGCCCATAAGAGTAGCTTCACATGCTAAACGGTATGGAAGACCTTTTCTATAAAAATATTCTTATAATTCTCATAATAGATTCACACCTGTGTCACATAACAGCAATTTCCTTGCTCGATACTCAAGTTTTTCATATCCTTCTCCTCAATAATTTTTAATTTGTTCAGAGTCCCTGTGACTGAGAACAAGGAATTTCTTCACAAAACAATAAATGGCACTTGGTACCTCCACATGTCTAGTTTTTCTTTTCCAGTCATCCTGGTTTATGTCTCCTTTGGATTTAGGTTGACAAGGATGCGTCCCACTCCATATAGAAAAACATCTAAATATCTATTAGCATATTACTTATGTCCCCTGTTCACTTTTTCCTTAAAGGGGAGGTGTGGCTGACTCACATAATTGGTGATATTGGAAGATGGGAATGGATTAGGATAGCTCATCTCCTTCATTCCCTGCCCCCTTATTTTTCTTTTCAGCCTGAGGTGAGCCTAAGTCCTGATCTGCCTTCTGCCATGTTGTAAATTTAGCAATAAAGTTCCTGCTCCATATGTGACTGACTTAGTATGGCTGCTGCATGCTGGGAAGCAGTGGTAAAGTTCTAGTTGCTAAGCACCACGATTAACAAATCCATGTGCTAGAAAAACTCACATTCTTATTGCACTATCCCTCCTTCTATTTTATCTTGAATGCTTCAGAATTCAAATAGGAAGAGCAAGCATGTAGATTGTGAAGACTCTTGCTTGCAGTAAATTCTATTAAGGACTCATCAGTTCTATATTTAGCCAGGCTTCATCAAAAACCTTATAGTAAATTAGAGTTGCTGACCATCTCTCTCTCTCTCCCCTTGTGTGTGTATACACACATATAAAAATGTAAAAAATATATATTCTATAATATGTATATATACATGCATATATATGTAATATGCATTTATACACACATGTGTGTATATATGCAATATGTATATATGTACATAAATATACATATTCTGTATATCTACATCTATTCTATATGTTTATATCAATGGTTTTCCAAGAGCTATTATCCAGGATATGTACTTAACAGTTCCTTTTTAGAGTTTTCTTCTTTTTTAAATTTTTTGAATGTTTATTTCTGAGACAGAGAGAGACAGAGTGTGAGTGGAGAAGGGGCATAGAGAGAGGGAGACACAGAATCCAAAGCAGGCTCCAGACTCTGAGCTCTCAGCAGAGAGCCCAACACGGGGCTTAAACTCATGGACTATGAGATCATGACATGAGCCAAAGTCAGATGCCCAACGTATTGAGCCCCCCAGGCACCCCTACAGTTTTCAAAATATGACCAAATAAATCACATTTGAGACCCATTAGAGTATGATCATATAAATATATCTGGTGTTAAGGTTTCTAGTCTAATTATCACAGTTACGATGTTGATGTCAAAAATGGAGCAAAGATAATAAAACTTGTGAGGCAGCCCTCCTTACAAAATACTATAAAAATAATTTTATTTGTATAATTCTGCAACCTCAAAGACCTAGTGATGTACATCAAGCAAAATATTTAACATGCCATTAGTAAGTCATAATTTTTTAATTAGACATAATTTTAGATGAAATAAGTGCTAATTATTAATATTAATTCCTATGAGGTAAATTGCCTTTCTATAAAAACTGCTTCTAAATTGTTGATAGCTTGTAAAATTCCTGGGGGAAAATGAAAATATGAAGGCAAGTTTCAGATCTCTTGTAATTTTTCAAGTACTTAGGCTTTTATAAATTCTTACTTTAATAAATTTTTCTTCAAATAATTTGGCAATTGATTTTTAATATCAGGGTATTAAGCTTATGTAAACCCATCTCTAACTTAAACACACATAAATTCTATGTTATTAAATGAACAAAAATTTGAATATCCATAAACTAAAATAATAGAGGAAATAATTTAAGTTTATGAGAAAAATTATATAGTGGCATGTTAATAAAAATGAACATTCATTAGGTAATTTAAAAATAGCTTACCATGGATTTTCCTATATTAATATAGTTTTGGAGGCATATAATTTAATCTTTTTAAGTTTCTTCTTTCTTCTCTCAAATGTGAGTATTGAATTCTTCAAGTTTTTTGTTGCTAACATTTTGTTTGAGAAACCACTTGATTTAAAACCTAAATATATTTAGAAAAACATGTATTTCCACTTTAAAAACAATTTGGGATTTTGTAAAATCCCAACTTATTTTAGGTATTATAGACTGCAAAGCAACCATTCTTACCATGGGACTTTTTTTAAAAAATTGAATTAAATAATCCATTTATGTTATCATTGAATCTACTCACTTTTCTACAAAATGGATTGCTCTTAATACAGCCATTATAGGCATTTTAAAATGAAGGAATAAAAACATTTTGGAAAATCATATGGATTTGTAAATGAATGAGAAAAACACAAAAAGCATAACTAAAGTAAAGTATAAATGAGCACCTGTGCACCCTCAAAATGAGATTTTATTTACATTATTTTACCAGTTTAAATCAGGACTTAAAACTTCAATTAATTTTGTAGAGTTTGTATTAAATTTTTTTCTTACTGGGAATTCTAATGTCCTTTTGAAAAGTATTTGGAAATAAAGTTTTATATCCTCTATCCATATGTAAATGACTCAAAACATTTCATATAATTTTATCTCTAAAGCATTGTTTTTGAATAATGGAATAAAATCCTCACCATAAAATGAGAGTAATATACTACAGATTGATAGAGAATGCCATAGGAAGATAAATGACCCGGAACTCTTTGTAGCAATCCCATTGCTTATACCCTGGAGTTAAGTATGGCCATTCAATTTCACTCCGTTATTCCTGCATTGTTGGGGAGACAGGAGAAACAAGTGTTAATATCGGTCACTACTTAAGTAGTTTCTATCATTCTTCAGTCACAAAATGTCTTCATCTCCACAGGGCAGAAAACAGGGTACTAAAGATAGATCATCATATTCACATGAAAAACAAATTGCCCATTTTCCCATTGATAGGATACAGTCAAATGGACAGATGGAACTCTCTTATTATAAAAAGTTTTAGTTTAGAGCCAAAAAGAATAATACCTTAAGAGAACAGCTCTTCAAGGGTAAAAGTACAGTTGCCTTTATAATTAAATCTATCTTGCAATTCTATACTTCTACCAAGTGGATCATGAAAAAGAAAAATGCATATCTCACTACCAAAAATGTGGTTATTTTCAATATATCTTTTCTGATAGTTAAAATTATAATCCTAGCCCTCTAAAATCAACATCCCATTTTAGAAAATTTAATCTCCAACAACATGTTTTTAACAGTTTTTGCTCTTTGTTAAAAAGCGGATGACCAAGCCATATGTACTTATAATGCACTGAGGTTTTTTTTACCTTCGGAAAAACTCATGATTGATGATGAACTCTTTAAAACTTAAATTTCATAGTTCTTCTTACCAAGCATCTATTAAAAAGAGATTTTTTGCATATCTATGTATATACACTGAATAAAGAACATGTTTCCCTGAATGAAACATCAGTAGCAATAGATAATGTACAGTGAACATATGTGTAAAGCACTTTACAGAAACTCAATTATCTACTGATTTTTTGTGCCTTCTATTTGTAATTTTATAAATCAAATCACTAAAACTTTAAGTTTCTAATAATGTAAAACTTTAAAGCACAACGATTAGAAAACAGATGACTGAATTTTAAAAATGGCCAAGAAATATGAGCAAATGCTTTGGCAGATAAGGGAAACAGTTAGTGGTTAAGCCATTAAGCGTGTAAAAAAATTCTCAACATCATCAGTCTTGAAAAGAATGCAAATTCAAAAAGCTGATCAAAACTGAAAAAAAAAAAAAAGATGACCGCAGCAAATGACAAGGAATAGTACAACAGACAACAGAAATTCTTATTTTTCACATGTGGAAATGCAAAATGATGCAACTATTTTTGTAAAAGCATTTTGAGAGATTATTTTGAAGTTAAGCATGTATTTCCATTTGACTATGCAACTGTATTTCTAAGTATTTACTAAAGTCAAAGGAAACCCAATTCATACAGAACCTTGGGTAAGCATGCAGTAGTTTAATCATTATTACCAAAAACTGAAAACTCAAGATTAATTTCTATGTATGAATGGATAAAAGGTGATGTGCTCATTCAATGGAATACTGCCTTAAGATTAAAGGAAAAAATGATCTATTTACATACCAATATGGATGCATCTTACAGGTCTAAGTTAAATGAATTGTTGGACCTCCAAACTCCATATTTATATGACATTCTGCAGAAGATAAACCTGTAGCAATGAAAAACATGTATCAGTGCTCGCTATTGGTTGGAGAGGGAAATGGATGCCTACATAAAAGAGACACTCAAAGTAATCTACGTATTCTTTAAAGGTGCTTTGGGGTTGGAAAAGAGAAGTTACAGCCCACTAAAGCAAAGACTCAGACTTACTATCTGGCCCTTTAAACGAATTATTACTGAGTCTAGCATAGAACATGCAGGAGCAACATAATAAATTTTATAAATTGGGGCACCTGGGTGGCCCAGTCGGGTAAGTGGCCAACTCTTGATTTCGGCTCAGGTCATGACCTCGTGGTTTCAAGAGTTCAAGTCCCATGTAAGGCTCTGGGCTCACAACATAGAGCCTGCTTGGGACTCTCTCTCTCTCTTTCTCACTCCCTCTGTAGCTCCCTAGTTGGCACACACAAGCACACACCACACATTCTCTCTCTGTCTCTCTCTCTCAAAATACAGAAGAACCTTTGTTTGCAAGCATAATTCATTCTGGAAACATGCTTGTAATCCAAAGCACTTGTATGTCAAAGTGAATTTCCCCATAAGAAATAATGAAAACTCAGATGATTCGTTCCAAAACCCCAAAATATTCATCCAGAAATGTTTACAATACTGTAAAATAATATAACATAATAAAGAAAGTACAAAATATAAAGAGCAATTAACAAATTAACCTGCACTTTCCTTTGGAAACCTTCGTGGCTGGTGTGAAGAAGACCGGAGAGAGGAGGGTTGCTGTGTAGGACGATTTTCATAATCACGGCCAGAATCACTGCTCTCTATTGGCTCCATGAAATCTTTCCCTATACGGGGGCTGTTGTATACACTCACAGGGATGTTGACTACAGTACAGTATTAATAAAATACTGTATTTAATGTAACTGGCTATAAGGCAGCAGAGGAAAGGGTCTATATTGGGAGGCAGCTTGACTGAGAATGAAGCAAAGCATTCCTAAGCTTCCTCTTGTTTGGAAAAGCAAAGAACTTGCTTTGAAGTGACAAAAATACCCTAGTGCCAGTTTTGGGCACTTTCCAACATTCTGAAACCTCACTGATCTGTGTCAACCACTGTGGCCTGAGACAAAGCATCTGAGCATAGGAGATAATCACCCACAATCCCATGCACGTGCATGCATGCACACACACACACACACACACACACACACACACACACAAAGAGAGAGAGAGAGAGAGAGAGAGAGAGAGAAGGAATCATTGGCTCAGTTGTGATCATGTGACATTAAGCATCATGCACTATTTGTATTGCAAGACAACAGCCCTTAATCAGGTTGAAATTTATTATACATGTTTGCCTATCTGGCAGAACACCTGCAGAACAAGTTATTAGCAAGGGTTTTTACAATCTGAGGTTTTGCTGTAATTAAAAACTTAAAAAAATAAATTTTATTCCATTTTCAAATCCCCTTTTCCTAACACTCTCCAATTTGCTCCTCAAACATTTATCTAAGGTAGACATGAGACAAACACACAGACACACATGCAAACTCTCTCCCTTTCTCACTCTTTCTTGCTCTCACTCAATTCCTATTTCTTCATCTCCCTGTTACTTTCTCTCTCTCTTTATTTTTTTTTAATTGTTTTGAGTATGGTTGACACGATATTACATTAGTTTCAGATGTACAACATAGGGATTCAATAACTCTACGCATGATGCTTTTTTCACCAGGAGCGTAACTACCATCTGTCACCATGCAACATGGTTACAATACCATTGACTATATTCCTTATGCTGTGCCTTTCATTCCTGTGACTTATTCTTTCCGTAACCAGAAGCCTGTATCTCCCATTCCTCTTCACACATGTGATCCATCTTTGTTTCTATCTCCCTTCTGGCAACCATCAGTTTGTATTTATAGGTCTGATTTTGTTTTTTGGCTTATTTGTTTTATTTGGTTTTAGATTCCACATATAAATGAAATAATCATATGGAATGAAATCATCTTTCTTTGTCTGACTTACTTTGCTTAGAATAATACCCTCTAGGTTCATTCACAAATGGCAAGATATCATTTTTTATGGTTGAGTAATATTCTACTGGGTGTATATGTTTTATATATAATAAGATATATATCTTTATTCATCTATCAATGTTTACTTGGGCTGCTTCCATATTTTGGCAATTATAAATAATGTTGAGATATTCATAGGGGTACATATATCTTTTTGAATTATATCCAGTAGTGGACTTATTGAATCCTATGGAATTTCTATTTTTAATATTTTTATGAACTCCCATACTATTTTCCACAGTGGATACACCAATTTACATTCTTGCCAACATTGTTGGAGGGATCCCTCAATTACTTGCTCATTCCTTGAAAGAACAGAGAACCCAGCAGATTAGCTTTACCATAGTACCTTCAAAGTTTACATGTTCGATATATATTCATTAAATATATGCCAAGTGTTTGGATTCTATAAACTTTAAAGTAACTTAATAACCAAATAAATGTAGAAGAAGTACAAATTTCCACTATCCTATGAGTATTTTTAACGTATGGTATATAAAAACACTGCCTAGAAGATTAATTTCTTATTGTTTGGTATGAAAATAAGCAAAGAAGATAAGGGCAGCTGCATATACCCTCATATCTACATGCATACAAGCATACACATGCTGTGGAAAAGTTTTCAGCCTCAGAAGTCTTAGTTATGGAATAATGCTTATTAAGCTATTATTTCAAGTGGGGGGAAAGGAATGCTTCAGAGTCCATTGGCAGGGGGAACCTGGGTGGCTCAATCGATTAAGCATCTGACATCAGCTCAGCTCATGATCTCATGGTTCATGTCAGACTCTGCTGTCAGCACGGAACCTGCTTTGGATCCTCTACCTTCCTCTCTCTGCACCTCCCTTGCCCAGCAATCTCTATCAAAAATAAACATTTAAATAGACAGAGTATAGATAGATAGATGATAGATAGATAGATGATAGAAATAGATAAATAGATGGATAGATAGATGATAGATAGATAGATAGATAGATAGATAGATAGATAGATAGATAGGTAGATAGGTAGATAAAGTGTATTGGAGTTGCTTACCAAATGCCCAAGAGAGTCAGAGAAATCCGTCGTTGGCAGTTTGGAATTAAACCCAGTCTAGCTCAGAATGGTTTCCATGAAGACCACTTCTCTCTGCTACAGGCAATGATAAGAACATGGTAGGTATAAGGTTGGAAAACAAAGACTGTAATTATGACACAATATTGTAAGCTTCTGAAGTAATAAAGCAAGAAAAGTAAGATCTTGAGTCATAGAAAAGTGATATAAATCCCTATATCTAAAATTAGTTGCTATCGTGACTCTGGTACTCAAATACATAATTTATCTCTGTCAAATTCTAATGAGAGTCATCAGCTTGTAGTTAAAAGGCAGCTGTTGTTAGATATGTGCAGTGTTTTAAGAATTTCAGTAAGCTATCAATATTTGACATTTAAGCTTTAGAAGGTTGCAATTATGAGTCCAGGGGCACGTAGGTGGATCATTCAGTTAAACGCCTGACTCATGATTTCCGCTCAAGTCATGACGTCACAGTTTGTGGGATCAAGCCCTGTGTGTGTCAGGCTCTACACTGACAGCATGGAGGATACTTGGGATTCTCTTTCCCTCTCTGTCCCTCTCTCTGCCCCTTTATCTCTCTCTCTCTCTCTCTCTCTCTCTCTCTCAAAATACATAAACATTTGGGGGAAAAAAAAGAAAATATAAAGAGTCCATATTTTACTCTTCAGCTGACCCCTTCCAGGCATGGGCAGGCTTTCCTCAGTCACAAAACACTCAACAGTTTGCTCCAATTATTGAGGTTACTAACGTTGTTCTTCTAACCTAACATAACTGGAATCCTGGAAAAACTTGGATCCAAATTAGCACTTTTTCTTTTAAAGGTAAATAAATAAAGCAATATCACTTTTTCCAGCCTACAGGAGTCTTGATATTTATTACATGCTAGAGAATATTTGGATTCCAGACATCTTACAGACATGGGGTAGAGGTTTGATGAGACTGGATCTGTTGATAGCAGAGTCCATGAGTTCAGTGTGCCTTTCTCCACAAACACACCGTTATTATTCACATCTACTGTATTAGCAATGAATTCCTCGTCACCTAGTTGTGTACAGATTGCCTGGAGGTATGACTTCTATAACAGTACCTTCAGTCCCACCTAAGTAATGACCTACATTGGAAGGTATAGCTCAGATACATTTCATTGAATGTCAAAATATAATAGTTTGTCTGCTTGAGTTATGTTCAGCAATGTGCAGTTACCATCTGCTGTACTCATAAATATGTGTTATTTCCACTTAACTCCTCTTTAACAGCAAAGATCATGGTATTGGTTTTCTCTGTGGCATGGCTTTTTGTTATGCCAATTTGAGGTAAAGCCATATTTTTTCTAAATTATATTGTTGCATATCCTCATCTAAATTCTCATTTGGCTGGAGCATTTAAAAAATGTCTTCATCTAAATTCTCATTTGACTGTCACAGATTCTGGCTACAGTCCACTGTACTTTTTGGCTCTTGCTTCCAAGAGGAGTAAGGATGCGATTAAAAGAACCATAACCAAACTGCAAGTCAAATTCATATACTGTGGAAAACAACACCAAGGCAAGACCTGAGACCAGTGAGAGTTATGGAGTCCTGAGCTGGAGTGTGGAAAAACATGTACTTATAATGACACTAATGTAAATGTGAATCATGATACCAATAAATTAGTAAAGGTGTATGATAATTTATGTGCTCTCTGGATACCAGGAGCATGCAGGTATATAATTTTTTATTAGAAAACATGCAAACACATAATTTTTATGTAAAATTAGAAAATATATAAGTAAAAGGCCTCTTTGTAAACTTAAAAAAAGAACAAAGAAAAAATAATAATGCAAATTAGACTATAAAGTGGAAAATTCACACCTGGTTAATCATCAACAGTTCTGAATACTCATATGTACTCCTTGTATTTTCTCTGTGTAATTTAGAATAACACACAAGCAAGAGAACTACCTCTAAATTTATTCCAAATAATGACACATATAACTACATACCTACATTGATCTCATCTTATTCTCCATAGTTTTTAATATCCTCTATTGACAGCTGGTGTTTTAACAAATTCTTTTATTTAATATAATCCTAGTTATCTGAAGATATTTCTGAATATATATAGAAAAACAGTATGTAAAGAAATATGCCATATATTTGCAATAATTCCATTCAAGTGGCAATATATTATGTGCCCTTAATTTTTCTATATTTTCTGAGTCTTTTAATCTATCTGCATTAAAATTGTATTTTAACAGAAAAAAGAATTACATTCTCAGTATTTGGTAAATGATGTTGAGTCTTTCTTTCTATGGTCAATACCTACACTCCATCCGTTTATATACCATACTAATAATTTACTTCAGGGAATGAAATGACCATGTAGCAAAATTAATGTGAATTTGATAATCAATGATTGAAAATTGCTTTTTTGCTGTTGTTGGTTTGGTTTTCTTGACAAACCCAGATTTCAAAGCAGTACTGTGTGAGGTTAGAATTCCTTCCAATAGGTCAGCCATGTACTGAGAAACGCTAACATTTGGCAGTTACAGAACATACTAATGATTTATCCAGGCAGATGGAGGTCATCTGGGACAGATGGTGGTACCATACTGTATATATTTGATATGTTCCCCAAAGTAGGCATTAACTTATAATTTACACACACCAAAACCGACCCTTTAGTTTATAAAATCCCTTCATCTTGTGTTTTCATTGCCACTCAAAGACATGAAATGAGATGCAAATGTTAGAGTCCACTAGTGTGTTTGTTTCTTTTCAGAAACATCTATTTTGTGAAGAAGCTCAAATATTCACAGAATGAAAATATCTTCCTAAAATGACTCCAGAGTCTCAAGACCATTTCATAGCCACAAGTAGGACTCACTTTTTAGGTAGGTGAATGTTGAGCACTACTTTCTCCCAATGATGTTTCTTTTAATAAGGTAACTTTTTATGACAAAAGCAGTGCTTTCGGAGTTTGTATTTAATTTTCTACAATGAATAGTTATTGGCATATAATAAGTATCCTTGGATTAAAAGTCAAAATTTCTAAGATTCAATTCTGGCTCTTCAATTAGCTCCTAAGACTTAATTTTTCATATCTGAGAAAGAAATTGTTATGAATGTAAACTTCCTCTGGTGAGTGGACCAAGTAACTTATTTATTAAAAGTTCCGAGTAGAGGATGAAAATTTTTTTTGCACATTGCTAATTATTTATAAGAACGTATATGAGGTGTGAATATGTATATGACTCTTGAATCATACACATCAATGCACATGTGTTTGGGTGTGCATTCTAAGGATTGTAAGCCTGTTTTATCTGTTCTTTATCTGAACAGTACATGATGCAGATGAGCTTCATTTAATGTAATGTAAATAATATAAATTATGTGAAAATGATGCATGTACATGCATTTTTGTAAATACATAACATACAATATTTTCAAACCTAACAAAAATGAATTTATGATGTTATTTGGACTAATAATAATAGCAAATTTGTCAAAAAATCTATTAAAATATTTTTTAATTTTTCTCATGAAAAACCATTTGAGTTTTTAGATATTTGATAATTTCGTATATACATATTTTGACTTCTAATGGTCTCTTATGGAAAACTTTGCATAGGCTAATTTGGAGCTTGTTTCCTTTGGTTTAGTTTTCATATTTATTGTCCAACAACCAGGCATTATGCACACATCACAAAAAGTACATTCACTGAATTTAACACTGCCTCCAATTTAGTGTCAAACTGTACAATTCTAAATATAGAAATTGTACCAAAACATGGAAAGAGCCTAAATGTCCATCGCCTGATGAGTGGATCAAGAAGATGTGGTATATATATATACAATGGAGTATTACATGGCAATGAGAAAGAATGAAATCTGGCCATTTGTAGGAAAGTGGATGGACCTCAAGGGTGTTATGCTAAGCGAACTAAGTCAGGCAGAGAAGGACAGAAACCATATGTTTGCACTCATAGGTCTAACAGGAGAACAGGAGAAACCTCATGGAGGACCAGGGGGAGGGGAAGAGGGAAAGAGAGTTGGGGAGAGAGAGGGACGCAAAACTTGAGAGACTATTGAATGCTGAAAATGAACTGAGGGTTAAAGGGGGAAGGGTGAAAGAGGTGTGGTGATGGTGGAGGACACTTGTGGGGAAGAGCACTGGGTGTTGTATAGAAACTAATTTGACAATAAACTACTTAAAAATAAATATAGAAATTGTATCACTTTCAAAACCTACTTCTAGGCACGTTTGTTGCCTCTTTCAATGTTCATCTCTTTAACAAACTGCAGTGATGGTTGGTTTCTTCCGACATGCTCCTAATTTCACCATGCCAAGGTCAGGTCTGGTTTTGCACATGTGCGCATAGTATACGCACACAGGACCCGAAGGATTACATAGTTGGGCTTTAATGCTCTGCAGTCACTGGCTTAAATTATTAATTTTATCTTGACTTTGTGTTTTCTAAATGATGCCCATTGAGACAATGGGGCATGTTCCAGGGTCTTAAAGTTTCAACTCAACCATAGTCATACCTCTTGTTACCTCTTCATCTACCTGAATGGGGTCTCCACATCTTCCCTCTCTCTTTGGCTAAATGTCCCCTGTCCTCATTCCTGGCCTGGCACCCACCAAGAAACCTGTTTTCTTCTGCTCTCACTAGTGTGGGAAAGATCTGGGTCAGGTGGTTGCAGCATCCATGAGTTTTCCCAACCACAGAGGAGTGGGAACAGAGGGTCGGTAAGATAAAAAGATGCTTGGATTCTGTGCCGCCAGCTGGAACCCAGTGAGTCACCCATCAGGTCCAAGTTAGTTCTATGAGTGTCTGGGAGAGAGGGCGCTGAGGCCCCTGTGTGAGTCTGTACTCACGCCAAAAACGTCCCTGTGCGTAAGGGAGCCTTCTTCAGCCTGTCCTGTGCCCACGGAGAGCCTTTTCCACTTTCAGCCTTCTAAATCTAGCTTCTGTTTGTCTCATCTAGTCAGATCGAGATGCCATTAATAAATGAACCAAGACATTTCAACTATAATTTAGCTGATTCCATATATGAACTAAATGCTCTGATATTTGCATTCAAAAATGGCATTCCACAGTAAAATGGTACCTGGTAAGATGTATGCTAATAATTTACATTTTTATTATTTACTTTTTTAGTTAGGACAATATTATATAGCAAATTTTAAAATTGTGGTAAGTTGAAAACAAGAAAGGTCACAGAAGAAAGGAGTGTTTTATATTGTTGTTGCCCTTACTGACATTTTTTGCCAGATTTTTAAACCATGTTCATTTTGGGGCACTTGGGTGACTCAGTTGGTTAAGCGACAGACTTCAGCTCAGATCGTGACCTCACGGTTTGTGAGTTTGAGCCCTGCATTAGGCTCTGTGCTGATGACTCAGAGCCTGGAGCCTGCTTCAGATTCTGCATCTCCTTCTCTCTCTGCCCTTCCCCTGCTCATGCTCTGTCTCTCAAAAATAAACATTAAACCAATTTAAAAAGTAATATGTGTATATATATATATATATATATATATATATATATATATACTTAAACAATGTTTATTTTGTGTGCAGTCTCGAAATATAAGTAGCTGGTCCTGGTGAGGGTGGAAGTTTAATTTACTTTCCTCTTTGGCATTTGCTTTGGGTGAATAGCATCAAGTAATTACCAAGAGCCTATCATGCTTCTTGTTTATTACCAAAAAAAATGATAAAAAGTGTTTAGATACATCTAGAAAAAAAACTATACTGAACAGCTCAGTGTAAGCATTACAGAATGGCGGTCTTGTACTGTATGAAAACTTCAGAGCCAAGCAGTCTCTGGCATAGGATAAGTTTTGGATAATGGCAGCTACGTGTACTGTAAGTGTTTCATGGGCAGCAAATAATAGGCTGCAAAGAAAAAGGATTTATCTATTCTGGAAAAAAAAGGTAAATAATACAGTGTTGCACTGTGAACCTTAATAATTTGTTTGAAACTACATTTTGTATTATTTTCACATCCCTGTCATGGATTTATATTAAGAATATATTCACGTAGTGCTAATGGTATGTAAGTCATGAGGTCAATTAACATTTGGGAATGGTTTGAGTGAAACAAGAAAAGGCCAGGGAAAACAATTCTTGTCTGAACTGAACTAGTTGTTCATAAACTGGTTCACATATTTAAGAACTTTGGAAACAAATTGTTGTTTGTAATTTATGGATTAGGTGGCTACCAGAATCTCTTGAAGGACATTTAGCCAAAGCTGTATATTAAATTATATTTTATGTAACTTGTATAATTAGTTATGTTATTATTTTTACGTTCCATGTGCTGTTCTTTAAATGCTTGTAACAAAAAATACTTAAGACAATGCCTCTCTCTCATAAAGACTCTTTCTGATATCAGTGATATCTACTTAATTCTGCAAAGCAAAGCAGACATAGTGTTATGGGAAGGACTGTGAAATTAGTCACAGGGATTCTTAAATAAAATAAATAAAAGTAAAACAGCATTTAAAATTTACTGCTGCCATTTAGCATAAATAATTAATTTTATGTATTTATTAAATGGTTTAAAGATTGTAGTAAAAAAGAAATAAACTTCAAATGGGTAATGCTTTTAAAACCTTTTTGATATAATTATGGCAATAAATTTAGAATTCAACTGATTTGAAATGCTGCATATCAATGTTGTCTTTATAATTTATAATAGTTGTTGATTACACTTTTGTACATGAACAAAATAAAAAAATCCCAACTTATATTTGATTAAAAGCGCTTTAAGAATTAAAGTATATTAACTAACAAAACGACTGTTTACTTTGGTTCAAAGGGTTTCTTTCAACTTGATAACACAATAGATTCTCAGAGCGAAGGCTCACAAAAACTTTGTTATAAAATTTACCACAGTACACTATGAATTTTAATGTAAAATTTAAGATGTAAATTCCAGAACAAAATAATATAATCAAGGCAATCTATGCACAAATGACAAGTACAAATGCGTGTTCATTGAAGGGCTAAAACAAAAGCATTTTGACAATCGCTGTTATTTGGAGTCAGATGCCAATTTTCAAAAGTAACTCATTCAAGGTTGGTTTTCTTTCGGTAAACTGATTGTCCATCAGAAAACGAAATCCCTCACCCATAAACCTTCCCTGACAATTCTCTCCTCCACACAGTTTCTGTCAAGGACGAGTTTACTTTCTTCGTCTTTATTCTACCTCATATAAACATTTCATATAAATGGAATCATACAATATTTAGGTTTTTGTATCTGACTTTTTTTCACTTAGCATAGCAACCTGGAGGTTTATATGTGTAGCACGTATCAGAATTTTATTCATTTTAATTACTAAGTAATTCTATCATATGGCTAAGCCACATTTTTATTTAACTTTTAGTTGACTGATATATTTGAATGTTTTCCACATTTTGGCTACTGTTAACAATGCTTTTTGCATGTGGGTATGAAATTTTCCCAGCACCATTTTGGGGGGAAAATAACAATTCTTTCTTCCATTATATTTTTTGGTACCCTTAACAAAAAGCATTTATCCATACATGCAAGGTTTTATTTTGAGACTCTCAAGTCTGTTCCATTAATTTATATGTGTATAAGTAGGGTGATACCAAACAATTCTGACTAGTATAATTTTGTAGTCACAACTGAAATCTGGAAATATGAAAATTCCAACTTTCTTCTTCTTTCTCTAAGATCATTTTGGCTATTCCTGTGGGTTTAATTGTGTCCTCCAAAAAGATATGGTGAAACCCTATCCTACATATAAATGCTACTTTACTTGGAAATAGGGCTTTGACAATGTAATTGAGTTTAGATGAGGTCATATTCTATTAGGATGAGAGCCTTACTCAAATGTGACTATTGTCATAGCAACAAGAGAAAATGAAGACACAGAGAGAACGCCATGTGAAGACACACAGACACACAGAAACACAGGGAAGACAGCTATGTTAAAATGGAGGCAAAGTATGCAATTATGCTGCTGAAAGCCAAGGGCATCTGGGGATACCAGAGCTGGAAGAGGAAGGGAATGATCACCATTGAGAGGCTTCAGAGGAAGCTTGTCTTGGATCTTAGGTCTTTATTGCTCATCTACTCCTCCACTGGTTTACAGTCACTAAATAGATAATTCTTGTAGAGAATTAATTCTTTGTTTTTTGTTTCTTGTAATATTTTTTCATAAATTACTTAATGGTTTTCCTGAGGTGTTATTTTATTAACATCTTAAAATAAAACAAGTTAGTGTGAATTCATAAAACTTAATCCCTATAGCATGGACAATTTTTATTCACATAGAGCTCCTTTGTCTCCCTTTCTATTGTGTTAAATTGTCATACAAATAACATTGTTATGTATAGTAAGCCCATTAACAATATTTATAATCATTCCTATATTCAGTTGTTCATACATCATACGGAAGAATAAAGAATTGCAAACAATTCCAATTATACTGTATATTTACATATTTATTTACTGTTACTGACCATCTTTATTTGTGTGGAACACAGTTGAAATCTTGTGTCCTTTCATATTAGCTTCAGTACTTCCCTTCACTATTTCTTGGATGGAAGGCCTTATTTACCTTGGGATATCTTAATTTATATTCTATTTTTGAAATATATCCTAATAGATACAGAATTCTTTATGTTTTTTAATTTTTTAATATTTATTTTTGAGAGAGACCGAGAGGGAGAAATAGAGTGGGGGAGGAGCAGGGAAAGGGGGAGACACAGAATCTGAAGGAGGCTTCAGGCTCTGAGCTGTCAGCACAGAACCTGATGCAGGGCTTGAACTCACAAACCTGAATTCACGATGTGAGCTTAAGTTGGACTCTTAACCAAACGAGCCACCCAGGAACCCCGGAATTCTTTATTGGCTGCCTTTTTTTTGTACTTTGAATATGACATCTTACTTCTTTCTGGCCTTTATGATTTCCGATTTGATATCAAGTGCTAATCTTACTGAGAGAGGATCCCTTGTACATAATGAATCACTTTCTTTTTATTTTTTATTTATTTTATTTAAAAAATTTTTTAACATTTATTTATTTTTGAGGGACAGAGAGAGATCATGAGCAGGGGAGGGGCAGAGAGAGAGAGAGAGTGATGCACAGAATTGGAAACAGCCTCCAGGCTCAGAACTCGCTGTCAGCATGGAGCCTGACTGGGGCTTTAACTCACGAACTGTGAGATCATGACCTGGGCCAAAGTTGGACGATCAACTGAATGAGCCATCGAGATGCCCCATGAATCACTTTCTTCTGTTGTTTTTTCAAGATTCTCTCCTTGCATTTATTTTTGACAGATTGAATAAGGCATGTTTAGTTGTGAATGTCTTTGAGATTTTTCTACTTTAAGTGTATTGGACTTGTATGTTTATATTATTGCTTCTTCCCAAATTCGGACAATTTTCAGCAATTATTTTTTTCAAATATTTTTATGGATTTTTCTCTCTCTTATTTTAGAGATTCCCATTAGGTGTATGTTGATCCATTTGGTGATGTTCCATAGGCATCTAAAGCTCTGTTTACTTTCCTTTATTCTTCTTTCTTTGTGTTCCTCAAACTAGATCTTCTCAGTTGAAATATATTCAAGCACCCTGCTACTTTACTGAATTCATTGATCAGTTCTAGAAGGATTCTGGTGGAGTCTGCTGGGTTTTTGATGTAGAGTATCATGTCATCTGCAAAAAGTCAAAATCAATGTACAGAAATCAGTTGCATTTCTATACACCAAAAATGAAGCAGCAGAAAGAGAAATCAAGAAACTGATCCCATTCATGATTGCACGAAAAACCATCAAATACCTAGGAGTAAACCTAACCAAGGATGGAAAAGACCCATATGATAAAAACTATTGAAAATTTATGAAAGAGATCGAAAAAGACACAAAGAAATGGAAAAATATTCCATGCTCATGGATCAGAAGAATAAACATTGTGAAAATGTCATTACTATCCAAAGCAATCTACACATTCAATGCAATCCCCATCAAAATTGCACCAACATTCTTCTCAAAGCTAGAACAAACTATCCTCAAATTCGTATGGAACCACAAAAGACCCTAAATAGCCAAAGTCATATTGAAGAAGAAAACCAAAACAGGAGGCATCACAATCCCAGACTTTAGCCTCTACTACAAAGCTGTCATCATCAAGACAGTATGGTATTGGCACAAAAACAGACACATAGACCAATGGAATAGAATAGAGAACCCAGAGCTGGGCCCACAAATGTACGGTCAATTAATTTTTGACAAAGCAGGAAAGAGTATCCGATGGAAAAAAGACTGCCTCT
>NC_043705.1:133510495-133590215 GCF_006229205.1 Suricata suricatta | reverse complement strand
AAATCATGGAAAGAGCCTAAATGGCCATCACCTGATGAGTGGATCAAGAAGATGTGGTATATATACACAATGGAGTACTACATGGCAATGAGAGGGAATGACATATGGCCATTTGTAGGAAGGTGGATGGACCTTGAGGGTGTCATGCTAAGTGAGATAAGTCAGGCAGAGAAAGACAGATACCATATGTTTGCACTCATAGGTCTAACAGGAGAACAGGAGAAACCTAATGGAGGACCAGGGGGGAGTGAAAGAGGGAAAGAGAGTTGGGGAGAGAGACGGACACAAAACTTGAGAGACTATTGAATACTGAAAATGAACTGAGGGTTGAAGGGGAAGGGGAAGGGGGGAAAGAGGTGGTGGTGATGGAGGAGGGCACTTGTGGGGAAGAGCACTGGGTGTTGTATGGAAACTAATTTGACAATAAACTACTTTAAAAAAAGAGAGAAAAAAGAAATATATTCAAGTTTGTGGATTCTTCTATTAATTTAAATTTGTTATGAAGAGTGTATAGTGAATTTTATTATTATGTATTTCAACTCTAAAAGATCTAGGTGTGTGGTGCCTGGGTGGCTCAGTTGGGTTAAGCGTCTGACTTTGGCTCAGGTCATGATCTCACATTTGGTAGGTTTGAGCCCTGCATCAGGCTCCTTGTTGATGGCTCAGAGCCTGGAGCCTGCTTCATATTCTATGTCTCCCTCTCTCTGCCCCTCCTATGCTCATGCTCTGTCTCTCTCTCTGTCTCTCAATAATAAAGAAATGTTAATTTTTTTCTGGTTTTTTTTTTTTTTGAGAGGCAAAAAGAGATAGGACCAGCAAGGGAGGGGCAGAGAGAGAGGGAGACACAGAAACTGAAACAGGCTCCAGGCTCTGAGCTGTCACCCCAGAGCCCAATGCGGGGCTTGTACCAAGAATCTTAACTGATATTCTTCATTTGGTGATATATTACTTTTTCATTTGATAAGATGATTTTATTTAATTTTTTGAAATATATATATAATTGTTGCTTTAATATCCTTTTAGTTCAAACTTTGAGCTCCCTCAGGAACAATTCTTACTGACCGCTTCTTTTTCCTATATATCAGCTATACTTCCTTCTTTCTATTTGTGTCTAATTTAAAATAGTTTTTAATTAAAAATTAAGTTTATTTATTTTGAGCAAGAAAGTGCACATGCCAGCAGGGGAAGAGGTAGAGAGACAGGAGAGAGAGAATTCCAAGCAGGCTCCGGGCTGTCAGCGCAAAGCCCACTGTGGGGCTCTGACCCATAAATCATGAGATCATGACCTGAGCTGAAATCAAGAATTGGAAGCTTAACGAACTGAGCCAACCAGGCCTCCTATGTCTAATTTTTTTCAACAACAAAAAAAAATGATTATAAATAATGCATTGTGGGAACTAGGGAAATAACTTCTCCTCTTCAAGTTTAGTTATTTGCTTTTTGTCTGGTTAGTGACTAATTCTCTAATATCCTTATTTTTGACGATGGTGGCCACTGAAGCCTCTGCTCAGGTTTAGTGTTCCATGAGTGATTAAACAGAGACTTCCTTTAATGAAGTCAGCTTTTCAGAGTTCCCCTGTGTATTTTTTGTGGCATGCCTTAATGCTTTGGAGTATGCAATTATTTCCTAGGCTCATGAAGAGCCTCAAGGTCAGTTGGAACATTTTAAAGTCTTTCCTGACCACCTGTTTGGACCTATATAGGTGCTTGGGCTTCCCAGTTCCTATTACTATGTCAGAGCTCTTCATGCCCTCAATCCCCAGAGATATCTCATTCCCTACATTATGTCTATCTTCTTGCTTGTCATTTCCATGTCTCAGAGCTTGAAGATATATAAATGTTTCTCATCGTTTTCAAGTACTGCAGTAGGGGTAGGACTTTTCCAACCGGTCAAGCTCTAAGTGTAGTCTGGTGCTTTCCAGAGAACTCTCACAAGGGTCAAATATTAACAATCTTTCGAGGTGAGTTTTGGGAAGTTCTAAACTGCTTTAATTCCTCTAATGGCTATAGGCTACTGGTTTGCACAGTTACTATGGTATTGAGGCTGTGGTTTCCAAACTTATTGTGGAGCTGGGCAGAGGGGTATGGGATGAGGTAAATTAATATAAATCTCACTGTAGAGGAATTTATTCAGTTTTTTCTTAAACATATACTTGTTGAATTTTTTAAAGTTTTTGGTTAATGTTCAGGATTATAAAAAATTATTTTGACAAATTTTGTCAGTAGCCTTATTGCTTTTATGGGCGGGTATATTTTCAAAAGTTCTTACACCACCATTATGGAATTGCTTCTTATCCCATTCTCCCTTAATTTGAAAGAACTTTTGTTTGTTTTGGGATATGATCTTAAGCATTTCCACTTGCATATTTCTCTCCTTCCAAGACTAAGAAGTATTTTTTTTCTTATTTTTATGCTGAAGGAAAATTGAGTATGACCGTAAATTGGCTTGAATATGTATTTTCTTTACCATTGCACCTAACACCATTCCTAGAGAACCACAAAAGTTTAATTTATATAAAGGAAATTTATAACCAATTTTGGGTCAAGGACTTGGGAAATGGGCAAGTATATTTCAAATAGGATGGTGAGTAAAATAGACTAAAATATAAAATTCCCATTACATTGTATTTTTTGCCAACTCATACACACATTTTAAAATCTGCACCAATGTGCTGTGAGCTGAATTGTACGCCCCACCCCCAAAAAGACATGGTGAAGTTCTAACACCACGCACCTGTGAATGCAGCCATCTGGAAATGACATTTTTGCAATTGTAATCAAGTTAAGAGAATTAATTTAGGGTCTAATCCAATGACTGGTGTCCTTATATAAAGAGAAAAAAAATTGCACATAAAGTCACAGAGACACACAGACACGGGGAGGGAACATGTGAAGAATGAGGTACAGATTGGAATGATTATTTACTTGCAAAATAATGGCAAGGATTGCCAACAACTACCAGAAGCTAGCAAGAGGCAAGGAAGAATCTTCCCCAAAGCCATGTAAGAGAAAGTATGACCCTGCCACTATCTTGATGTTAAATTTCCAGCCTCTAGAACTATTAGACAATACATTTCTCTTGTTTTAAGTCAAATTGTGGTGATTTGTTATGGCAGTCTTAGAAATCTAATAGAAAATCCACAATTGCTGCACTTTAAATAATGCATCTTTCCTTCTCATTTCCACAGTAAGAAAATAAAACTCTTGTGGATTTGTGAAATTCAGCTGTAAGTCCAGGCTGGTCTCTTTCCTTAGCATGAGGATCCTGCTGTTTTCAATATGGCAGCTTACAGATGTAAATGAAATTATACCTCCACCAAAATATACAGCATAGTAGTGGAGGAAAAGAAATGGTTAATGAAGAAATTTAAATTTCATATGTAGAAAAAGGTAAATGATGAAGCAACATAAAATAACATAAATGAAGCAGATAAATTATACTTTAATTCCTTAGAAAAGCAATCTGATTACCTTTGACTTTGGTTTTAGATTCCAAGCAGAATGATTTGAGTTGGAAATTTGGTTGTCTTCTATTGTCTTCTGTGGAAACACTGTATAGAAATTTCTAAGTGATTCCTACTTAAATTTATCTATTTTTATTTTCTTAATGCTTATTTGTTTACATTTGTGGGGGAGAGAGAAAGCACAAACAGGGGAGGGGCAGAGAGGGGCAGGAGAGAGAGAGAGAGAGAGAGAGAGAGAGAGAGAGAGAGGGAGAGGGAGAGGGAGAGGGAGAGGGAGAGGGAGAGGGAGAGGGAGACCCATTCGGGGCTTATGCAGAGCCCGAAGTGAGGCTGGATATCATAACCATGAGATCATGACCTGAGTCAGAATCAAAAGTCAGATGCTTAACCAACCGAGCCACCCAGATGTATTTTTAATTACACTCTTCTTTATTGTTTCAAGCCTGTGGCTACAGGGTCATCTGAGGGATTTTGCTGTTTGCCCTCTTTAAGTTTCTCTAGCTCTACAACTGCTTCAAAGCCCCAGAGTTTTGCTTGTAGATTTTATTTCTATGAATCCCATCAGGTTTTAGCAGATCATTTTTAAGGAAAAGTCTTCCTAAATGTACAGTGTACATGCTTATATGGTGAATGACTTCTCCTACACTAGAAATTTGCATAAACAATCACGGACTCTTTTGAACTAATTATAAAACCTATAATTAATAACTTACCAAAAAGAGATTACAATCTGCCCATCTAGATCTCTACATATATAGTCTTTCACATTTTGTTGGTTGATATTTGGCTGAACTCATTTCAGAATAACATTGATCTCCTTTGCCAAGCCACAAATAAATTTGGAATTGTTTTTGATCATTTATAGTCCTCTTTATTTTAATTTATTAACGTATCTTTTTGAATGAGGTCTTACCCACTTTGTTTAGTATTTAAGCAACAAGCCTTCTTGCTTCCATTAGCACTTAGCCATAATTTCCATCTTCACGTCTGACTAAGAGCAACTCACAGTATTAGACAGGAATAATTAAACAGAACTAATTTATACCTGGGTTCTAGGCACCACCCTAGGGGATTTAATAATTTCACCAGCTAGTAACACAAAGCAACGTTTGTCTGACTGAGGCCTTGGAACACAGTTTTCCATTTCCCTGGCCCTCCCATAGTCTTCTACTTATTTTCTGCTCTGTTTCACAGCTCATGCCTTTGCATTTGTTGAGTGCAAAGTACTGCTTAAGTGAGAAATCAGTGCGGAAGGGGGAAAAACACTAAGTTTGAGAATTAAAAACAAAATTAAAGCTGTAAATTCAGGTGAAACTCTCTAAGAAAGAATGAAGGAAAGAAAGAAAAAGAAAAGAAAGAAAGAGAGAGAAAAAGAGCCCATAAAGGGACAAAAGTATTTGAAGGAGGAAAGAAAAACCTTATTTCACCTCATCCTCCCTCCCCTGCCCCAAATAACAACAATAAAGTTTGTCAACATTATGATGGAAATCAGATAAAGTTGAACTAAGTAAGTATCAGGTCAAAGCTGTACTGCAAACATTCCATTTCCTGTTGCTATGGAGATAGAATGTCACCCTTATGGTTAAAAGCATTTTAAGAAGAACCATATGCAAAATAAGTAAATGTTCACAGGGTTGGGAGGTGGGAGGATCAAATATGGTATTTTTAGCTCTACATGAAGGATAATAGGAAAATATGTTTAGAAGGATTTTTGTCCCTGAGAACAGTATAGAGAAAAAAGGGATTTTCTATACACATGTCTATTTATACAACTATCATCTGTACATCAGTGTGAAATAAATCTATATACTTGCAAGAAAAGTAAGAGAGAACCTTTAGTTACTGATGTTCTTTTGCATTCTCTTGCAAGCTTTAGTAAGATTCAGTGTTCTTAATAATCTATGTGGCTATATATAATTGTGGGTGTGTTCATTTTTGCTATCTATTCATTGGTCTTCTGTTTGGAATGAAACACTAGAAAACTGTGGCGCCTCACTCTTGTACTGTTTGGCTGACCATCAACTATGCCTACCATCACAGAGAGTATAATTTACTAACTTCCTAGATCCTAAGAATCACGAGAAACTTAACTAGGACCTTCCAACCACTGAGGACCTTGTTAATTAGGACCTCAAACATACCTAACACGGATCCTCCAGTGAGATATTATAATTTATATATTTAATGAACCATTCAATTCATATATTTATATTTATATGCACAAATTACAATATATATAATTTACATAGTCAATTTGAAATGAAACATTCAAGGTGTGATATTTATTAAACTTGTAATCACATTAAAGGTTGATATTTATCTTCAAGGAAGTGTGAGAAGTCTTGTTATATGTTACAGAAAATTATTTTTATCCACCCTTTCACCTCATTTACAAAAACATTCTTTGTACACATGCATTTTACTTATAATCCTCCATTTGTAATTGGGGAGAAACCAAGGGTGTTTCGTAAGAAGGGATTACCACTAGTATGCATTTAAGAAAAGTATTATGTAAATTAATCTGAGATGCACCTATTTGCATACTTCTTAGTCTCTCTCTCTCTCTAATCAGAACAACTATCTAAATGCAATGTATTTCTAAAAATACTGAATATCTAATAATTTAAAGTAACTTAAACTGTAATGGTTGGTGTTAAAAATGAAGTACACAGTTTATATATAGAAGCAACATATTTAGCTACTTGTAACAAGTTAACTTTAATTTTGGGTAGTAAATTTACTTTGCCTCATAGTTACAAAAAGATATAAAATATATCTGAAAGTAGGAATAGAGAATAATAAAGTATTTGAAATCTACTTCTAATTCAGATACTTACAAAATTCATATTAACTTTATATGTCTCACTTTTTTTATTAGCTTGTATTTTGCTTTTATGTAAATTTGGATAGTGATATCTGACCTTCTTACCTCATTGAGTTTTAATGGGGATAGATGAGAATATGTTCTGAATATACTTTGTAAGCCATGAAACATCACATAGTCATGAGCACTTTTCATAATCTGACAAGATAAAGCACACAATCTGAAAGCACAAATTTTCCCTGAATCTTAACTCAAAGAAATATTAATGAGATTGTGAGTTTTATGTAATGGCCATTGGATGACATACTCAGTATTATCCACAAATTTAGTTCCTAAATTGACACAGATATACTGTTTCAAATGACCGACTCTTATGTGGACTCCATAAGGGCTAAGGGAACAAAGTTAAATTGAAATCCAGAGAAGACATTTTTCTGGAGAATGAAATTATTTGTGCAGGTACTTTTCCTGTGGATGATCTCACAGACAGATTTAATACTAGGGGATGTTAGGAGAATGGAGAGCTGATCTGTCCTTTACACAGTTATTCTCAAATATTAAATAGAATCCTCAAGGCTTTGGCAGCTGTTCAATCACAGTCAATAACTGAGCTCTATAGCACTGAACATCACCACACACCCTGGCAAGTCCTGCCTCTGCGGTTACATTCCCTAACGATGTGCCAGCAGCAACAGTTAACATGTCAGGCTGCTCCTCACATGTTTACCGATCGAAATATACGTACAGAGATTACATTTCAGTACTATTTTGAACATATAGCATTCAGTTTTTTGTTTATGTCTGTAAAGATAGTTTTAAGGAGGCAAAAGTTGCCCCCTTAATTAATAGGCTGAGACAAAAGTTCTTATTGCTGTGACAATCTGCTCATTAACAAAATAATAATATACGCCACCCTCTTCAGAGGAACAATTTGAGTTAATGGATTATGACAGAAGCAATAGTGTTGACAAAAGAATTAGGCAATAAAATAGATTAATTATTAGACTAACATGCTATAAACTGGTTGTTTTGTGGAGTGAAAGGTTGCAGCGCATTGTCTTCTCATTTGAAATACACATTGCATATAGGATCATGAATTATGACTTCTTAGACTAAATATCTAAAATCTTGTATGACAATAATAGCAACACAAGATTAGCTGAAAACATATCTGGATATTTTCAATGGAATACCTCTATTGTTTTAATTAACTAATTTATCTCAAGAAAACAAATGCGCATGTGCAGGTAGGGAAGGGGCAGAGGGAGGGGGAGAAAATCTTAAGCAGGCTCCGTGCTCAGAGCAAAGCTTGCACAGAGCTGAATCTTATGACTATGAGATCATGACCTGAGCCGAAATCATGAGTCAGATGTTTAACCAACTGAGCCACCCAGTCATCGCCCAAGGAAACAATTTTTTAATTGTCAGTTACACAGATGAGAAGTGATATTTATAATAGTGTAAATGTATAAGTAATTTAAATGTCAGAAAAGATAAAGTGATTAGGTTCATGTATTGAAATATTATAAGCACATGACATGTTTTTAAAATTTTTGAGAATATTTTAATAATGCTTCCTTTAACTTACAAAGCACCTCCCAGTTAAAGCATATTTAGTATAAACCAATACAAGTATATATATATAGTATATTATATCACTGTCTCTGTAGTATGTTATTTTACCCTACACAATTTCATTTTTATCTCAGCTTTTTCAATCAACCAGTTACTTTTAAAAACCAATAAAATAGAAAATACTACTTTAAATATTTTTAAAACTGCATAGCATCCACAAGTACTCAAACAGACCCTATATCCATTTTAAACCACTAAAGATATTTGCAAGCTTACTGATGCAACTTAAGTATTTTAGAGATTTTTTTCCTTACAGTCTGATTTAATATGGTCCTTTGTTCAGAACTAAAAACTATCTTTCAACATTGACTTCTGTCTTACTCATCCCCAGGTGTATATATAATAGCTACTAGAGAAGACACACAGTATTAGTTTTTGGGTGGGAGCATACATTGCATCTTGCTGGAGAGCGCCCAAACTTACACGGTATTGTCTTCAATTTTCTAGAAGCTATTTCTATATACTATAAAAGCCACTGCTTCTCTGTGGTGGGATATACAACAAATTCAAAGGATCCCATGGGCATCTTTTCATAGAATTAGTCATTTTCCTTTAATAAAAATTCTGTGGACAGAAAAATGTGTAGAATACTATCCTTGGTCATGATAAAATGTTTAATATAAGACATCTATAGAGGTGGGTCTGACAAGTGTGGGAGACACAGGAATAGCAAATCCAAGACCGGGAAAATGTATCTATAGTAATAGTCATACATTCACTGAGGAACAGTACAATGGCTGCTAGTTAGGAATCTGCTGTCACCAAATATGAGCAAAACAATGAGGAACCAAGTATATATGTGAGCTGTAGAGAGGTTACCCCCTAAAAAACAAAGCAAAACAACCAACCAAACAAACAAACAAACAAACAAAAACACCACAATGGTCTAAATTTGGCTGGTCAGTGAAAACTTCGGCAAATGCAATTTCTGTAGCCTTTATGAAAAAGCTATTTGCCACTATATATTAAAATTATAAAAAGATATATTGTTTACTTAGCAAAAACAGTTTTGAGAATCAACATGCCCAAAATAAAGGCAGCAATACAAAATCTACATATACAAACATAGAGAGTATAGGATTGTTTAGAATTTAGGAATTTGAATAAGCAGATTCATTAAAACCCATGATTTTAATTTGTGTAGAATTCTGTGAGTGTTACAGTAGCTCTTGTTATATTCATACTTGCCTGTGGAATTTGCTTAGGTTGGGCAGAAGTTAGAAAGAGAAGAAAGTTTAAAACATTTATAGAAAGTTTTTGAAAAAGATTTTTGAAAAAGAGAAACTACATAATGGGAAATAATCTTTTATAAGAAACATGTACATTATTAAGTAAGATTAAAGTCTAGTCAATAATGAAAAGTCTTTGGAAGTATACGTATTGGTGGTTGAATTAAATGTCTTTAATTTGCAAGAAAAGAGGGAAACGATAAAAATAAAAGAAAAAATTACAACCTAGTGAAGTATGGAGTAATATTGTTTGCTTTTACTGCTTGATTCCAACTTTGGATCTTAAATTTGCCTAGTCAATCTTAAATTTGAATCCCCTGAGTTCATATTGAGGGGATTAACCACAATGTAAGAGGTCCTGAACGCCCCTCCTCCCACAGGAACCAGGATATACAACTGAATACAGATAAACTACCCCTGAAGGAAATCCAGAATCTAGCAAAGTGATTCCTACACACCGGGCGAATGAGAAAACACCCACATCAAAATGGTTAGGAAAGACTGAGACACATTCTCGCTATAAACCCCACCCAACACAAGTCCGTACGATTGCTTGGAAACTCCCAACCTTGAGATTTTCCCTGAGAAGTAAAGGATTTGGACTGAGCATTTCACATCCTAACTTTTCACATTCTCATCTGAGGGATGGGTCCCCAAAGCATCTAGAGGAACGCCAATAGGCTGGAGCCTGCAACAACCAGAGACTATGGCAAGCAAAGAAGCAGTTGTTAATATGCACGTGAACACTTGCCACAGCTGTCTCCCCAGGGTTCCAGCAGAGGGAGCAGATAAAAACCACCTACCCCCCCCCCAGTCTTTTTCTAAAAGGGGTTCAGCTACATACTTTGAAAGCAGCTGCTGAGAGTCACATTTCTTAGGTAGCATGAGTCTAAGGACTGGCTGCAATCCTCCTCAGAGACCAGGAAACGGGCAGACACCTCCCCTGCCGTCTCCATCCAGTTACTAGCATTTCCCTAGAAGAAGCTTGTCCACATGCCTGTGACCATGACTTTGCAACTGTCATGGCAGTTATGCGACAAACAGAAGCAAAAGGCATCCAATTGGAAAGGGAAGAGTAAAACTGCTTCTATTTGCGGATGATATAATATATATAGAAAACTTAAGACTTCACCAACAAAACAAAACACAAAAACAAACAAAAAAACCTGTTAGAAGTAAGCATTGAATTTAGTAAAGTTGCAGGATATAAAATCAATATACAAAAATCAGCTGTGATTTATACAGCAAAAATGAGCTATCAGAAAGATAAGGTTTTTAAAAAAATCTCATTTACAGTAGCATTAAAATAGTAAAATATTTCTGAATATATTTATCCACGGATGTGAAAAATTAATGCCCTGAAAACTGTAAGATGTGAATGCTGATCATACTACCTAAAAAGATCTATAGGTTCAGTGTGATCTCTATCAAAATCCAATGGCATTTTCCACAGAAATAGAATAAAACAATCCTAAAATCTGTATGGAATTATAAAAAGCCACAAATAGATTACAACAAAGGAGCCAAGGATACAAAATAGTGGAAAAGATAGTGTCTTGAGTGACTGGTGTTGGTAAAACTGGCTGCAAACAAAAGAATAATATTCCACCCCTATCTTTTACCGAACACAAAAAAATCAACTCAAATCAACTGAAGAATTGAATGTAGTGTCTGAAACATTCAAACCCCTAGAAGAAAATTGGGAAAGCTCCTTATATCCATCTTAGAAATAATTTTGGGATTTGACAACAAAAACAAAGGCAACAAAGCCAACTAAATGTGATGACATCAAACTATATAGCTTCTCAGCAAAGGAAACAAACAAAATGAAAAGGAAACCTACATAATGGAATATTTGCAAACCACATATATGATAAGGGTTAAAATTCAAAATATATAGAGAACCCCTACAACTAATTGCAAACAAACAAAAAAATGAAAAACAAACAAAAGCATGACTAAAAAATGGAAAAACAACTGAATATACATATACATTTTCAAATGGACAACTGATACATAGAAGGTGGTCAACATCAGTCATCACGGGGGGAAACATAAACCCTAACCACGAGGAGATACCACTTCACACCTGGTAGAATGGTAACCATGGAAAATAGAAAAGGTAACCAATGCTGGAGAAATGTGGAGGAGAGGGAACCCTTTTTAGTGGGAATGAAAAGTTGTACAGTTGCTATAGAGAACAGTTTGAAGATTACTCAAGAAATTAAATTAGAACTACAATATGTTCCAGCAACTCCACATCTTGTGGGTTCATTTTGCCACTTTGGGGTCAGTAGTTGTGGGTTTGGCTTTCAGCTCTGTCCAGCAAAGCCAAGGGCAGCAGAAGGGATTACTCAAGACTCCATGCAAGTCAGATGAGGTGAGGGAGACGCTAAGCTGCTCTCAAGCTCCTGTATTTATTAGGCATACATTATATGGAAAACATTGCCAGTAAGAACATATAGAAAGTGTGCAAAAAATCCCAAGTTATTCCCAAGTCTACAAAAAAGCAGGCGCCCAAAGCAGAGTGGAGAACGAGGTAAGATATTCTGTAGATAACACTGTCTAAAGAATTCATGAACACAGGCAGTACCTAACCCCTATAGAGTTAATATGCATTAACTAGATACTGATCAGATGTTTTCAGCAGGGCCAAAAGCAGTGTAATGCATTCTTTATAATCCCCTTAACCAGGACATAACTCTTTGATTTCCCACAACATCTAAGTACATATCCCAAATAAATAAGGCTATTTTAAAGAAATATCTGCATTCCCATATCCATTACAGAAATGATTCAGAATAGCCAAGGTATGGAAACAAATTCTTTGTTTCCAATGGATAAAGGGATCAAGAAAATGCATATGTGTATGTGTGTGTATAAACATAAACATATGTATCATACAAAATGTATACAGTTGAATATTATTCAATCTTAGAAAGAGTTCCTGTTATTTGTGAGAAAGTGGATGAGCTAGAGAGCATTGTACTAAGTGAAATTAACCAGACAAAGACAGATACTGTGTGGTATCACTTATCTGTGGTAAATAAGTAAGTAAGCATGTAAATAACTCAAACGTCCAGAAACAGAGTATAAAAACACTCATCAGAGACTTGGTGGGGGAGTGTGAAAATAGGGAGATATTGGCAAAAAGATTCAAACTTTCCATTATATGATAAATAAGGTCTGTGGTTCTGATGCATAACATGGTGCATATAGTTAACACTATACTGTATAACAAATCTGCCAAGAGTGTAGAGCCTCATTGCTTTCTCTCTCTCTCTCTCTCTCACAAAACAATATAAAAAGTAAATATGTGAAGTGACAGCTGTGTTAATTAATTTGATAGAGGAAAGTCTTTCATGATATACATTATTATCAAACCATCACAATGAATACTTTACATATCTTACTATTTTATTTGTTAATTATAAATCAATAAAGCTGGGAAAAAAATACGGATTTCTGTGATGGCTTCATAGCTAATTGACCCCTGGCATTATTTTCAGGATTCTATTTCTTCTTTTCTTCGCTCTCCCCTTTCATCCCGTCGACATCAAATAAATAAAGTAATAGAATTTAAGTTATTGCTTTTGATTGTTTTAAATAAATTCTAGCACTGTATTTGTATAAAATGGAAGTTGCTTTATGATACAGCAAATTTATAACACTTGCCCCTTGTAAGTATGACCTATATGAATCATTAATGACATGGGGGAGATCTCCTGCTAAGAAAATAAATGATCCGCTTTCTGCTGCATGGAAATCCCTGACTTTTGGTCACAGGCAAGGTGAGAGGATCAAATATCAAATAAGGTCACTTAGAAATAGAAGACTGCTTAAAATTTCCAGGAGGAAGATTTATTTTGATTTATTTTTCAATAATTTCAAAGGTCAATATCAGGAGTGGTGGTACAGCCCCCACAAACATAATCACAAACTGCTGCAGTACAACACATTACTTGATGAAATTTTAAATAAAGGTCAAAGAAGCAATCTTTTCACTTATTATTCATTTAAACCAGCTAATAATACAGGATGTTAAAATTTTACTGAAAATGGTCTAGGATACCATAATGAGTTAGCGATATAATGATTTACAGAAAAGTTTTTGGAAAAGTTCTCAGCAAATGAGGTTGGTACCATTAACTTCTGTCCAAGATTTTCCCACTGCCCTAAAACATTTTACTAGTACTTCAAAGGTTTTTCTGATACCCCAGATCTTTTACTTGTACCTTAAAATCTGCGTAGAACTCATCCCTGAAAATATTTTGTTTAAATGTTTTATAGACACTGTTATAACTTTATAGACATTGTTTTTAACTTTCATATAACATTTAGCAGTGTGTTTCTTGTCAAGTTTATGGACATATAAAGAAAATGCAGTAAAGTTCTTTATCCTTTGATGAGCCTTTTTGTTTTAATTTTTTACAGCACTTTAAACATGGCACTTTCTGTAGGTGATCTCAAAATATCTCATAATTTCAAGGTCTTATCATTTTATTCAGGTTTCTCTTCTATGAAACTTATTTGCACATTAATTTCTTTATGCCTAAATTATAAGGGAAGTTTCCAATCTCTGACTTTTAAGTCAATAGACATTTTTTCTATTCATTCATTTTCTTCAGTTTTGGTATTTTTCTTTTAGGGATATATGTCATTCTTGACTCCAACTGGCTCAGATTTGCTTACATTTCTCAATTTTACTTTAAAAAATCAAGTAAACTGCTTTTAAAAAATAATATGCTTTTAACCTTCTAAAAATATGTTACACTAAGGAAAATATGTCAATTCTCTGTAGATGAATCGTTCCCATAACTATCTTTGCATAAGAGAAGATATCAGGCATTGCTGAAAATCTAGAAATCGGACAAGAAGAAACAGAAATGCAACTTTAAAGTAATACTTACAGAACAAATAAGTGAAGAGAAAAACATAGTTTAGAAAGAAAAGAAAACATTACTATAATAGCTACATGCAGAATTATTTCATATAAACTCAATCCATATGAACATTTCCTAGGTTATAAAAATGAGACTCAAGGGGGAAAATGAAAAGAACATGTTGAAATATGGAGTTAGTGTAAAGCCAAGAGTATGTGCCAAAGGTTTTGAACTTAAGTCACCTATTTCTTTAGTACATCTCTCTGACCATTAAGTTGCTCTAAAAAGTGAATAGATATGCGAAAAATAAATAACTGAAAAAAAGTTAAAAACAAAATACGATAAAAATAAACGTGCTATGAATGTGCATCAGTCCGTAGGTTATATAAAGATCGAATGCAAGGGGATAATCAAGGTGAGCTGGCAGAAGAGGAGAATCTATAGACATGAAAAGCAAAATACATCTATTTTTAGAAATTGAGTAAATTTGCTGCAGTAGCAGGTATCTACTCTGAGCCACGTGACACAAGATGATTTCCTTTGCATTTCTAGCATATGATGTACAAAGAACTAACCATACCTGGTATAGTCATATGTTAATGATACTTAGAGTATTACATAAAGAGTCTCAAACCAGGAAATTTAATGCCAGGATTGACAAGATCACAGATTTGAGGACTCTCCTTCCTCTGACTTACAAATTTACTGATTTATTATAAAGATAATAGTACAACAGAGTTGATTCCAATAGAAAGAGAATACTGTAGCAGCTATGATTCATTCCAGAGAGAAATAATACTAAAAAGTTTACATAAAGGAGGTTTCATGGAGCAAAATGGTTTTTACAAAAACTGGAGACCGGGGTGGCTCAGTTGGGTAAGCGTCCGACTTTGGCTCAGGACATGATCTCATGGTTCCTGGGTTCAATCCCCCCCTGTCGGGTTCTGTGCTGACAGCTCAGAGCCTAGAGCCTGCTTCGGATTCTGTGTCTCCCCCTCTCTCTGCCCCTCCCTGACCCAGGCTCTGTTTCTCTCGGTCTCAATAATAAATAAAATCATAAAAAAATTAAAAGAAAAACTGGAGACTTAAAAAAGCAAACAGGAGGAACTGAGCTAAACTAGAGACAATAAGAGAAGAAAGCAGAAAGGGAGGGAGAGGTGGTGCTAGAGAAGCCAGGGGTCCCACATGAGGCCCTTTCTTTATGGAGGGAGGCCATTGGTGCTCAGATCTCTGAAGAAGCCATGACTATGCTGTCTTCGGTGCCTGTGACAAAGGGTGACAGGGCTGATACGGGGAAAGGAAACTGGAAACAGAATCTGCAGGCTGGAGCCAGCTCTCTGATTTGGAGCAATATTTACTAGTAAGAAAAGAAAAAGGAGGACATATAATAAAAAATAAAGATGAGGCAATTTATTCTCCCCTTCATCCTCCTCTTTAGAGCTTTGGGTTGATATTGGTGTGGAGAGAGAAACTGAGAAAGGGAGTTTGCAAAGAAACAGTGACAACATCTCAGAGCAGAGCATAAAGGATGGAAATGAAGCTGAAAGACAATGAATGAATAACTGACTAACAAAATTATTAACTACAAGGTAATTTTCAAGGGATTTTAACCCATTATTTTATCTGAAATATCTACTAAGGCTGGTAGGTTTCTTTGAGAAACTAATTAAATTCAAGGTCATGTTACTAAATACTTTTTTAGCGGGAATAAGTAATAATATGTATGGATTGATGTTTTCTCAAGAATGATCATTCTTTTCAGAATTTATCATTGGTATAAAATGCGTACTTTCTCATAGAGCAACGATTTTCTTCTATTTATTTAAATTGGAAACACGATCTCAGGAGGGTTAGGACCTGCTTTGGAATATGTCCTTTGATATTTCTGCATCCATTTTCCCTATATCTTTAGTAAAACACATAGCTCTCCTCATTTTGCCTTCTACTTTACAAAAGTAGTTGACTGTAGAATGAATAGTAAGGTAGTTTTCAATGAAAAATGTCCTCTTGTGTAGTCTCTTCTTAACATTTGCTTCAGCTTATATGTGATGATTGTGTTGATATGTTGAGATCTAGCACGAAGAATAGTCTTACAAATGCTTTTCATTTGTGGAAGGAAAAAAACATAGAAAAAAAAAAAGAAGATTTTGCTTTCTTTTGTCCCTCTATCGCCATTGATCAGTGAGCACTTGTGTAAGGCAAGGCGTGCTGAACCTTAAGGGACACTTTGCAAATCTCAACACATCTGCTTAAGAACCGTTTTTAACAAATAATTTAAAGGGTGGTTTTAATATTGCATGAAGTGCTTCTAATTCATTAGTAAAATTCACTATATACAATGAATATACACACACATGAAATTCAAACTAGTTTGACTCAAGGTAATATTTTATATTTTCAAATGTTTCTGAAAATGTTTCTAGGCCATTAAGGATGTAACTAAAGTTAAAGGAGGACATAAGGGTGGGGTCTTAATCCAGTAAGATTTGTGTCCTTGTGAGAAGGGCAATGGGTAAGTGCTCTCTCTCTATCTCCATGTGGATGCAGAGGAAAAGCCAAGTGATGACACAGCTCTGCAAATGGGGGAAGGTTGTCATCAGAAACAGAATTTACCAGCATCTTAAGTGCATCTTCTACCCTTCAGAACTGTGAGAAAATAAATGTCTATTGTTTAAGCCACTAGGTCTATAGTATTTTCTTATGGTAGCTAAGCTGATTAGTACACTAGAGAGCACAAAACTAAGATATTTTATGGCCTGCAAAGCTACACTGCACCTAGTAAGTTTAAGTCATGTGTCCTAATCTATAGCCTTTATATTTAAAAAACCTAGAATTACATAATCATTTATATGAATTCTTTAAAAAGCTGTCAATACTGCCATACATTAGTGTATGGTGCTTAACTTATAGTAACCTATATTGAGTGATATAATTAGGTAAAATGTTCCTTGTGTGATCCTATCAGAAAGAATATTATGAGAAAGAAGCAACCTATTTTTAAGTTATTAATTTAGTTGATCCTTAAGATTGAGTATTGGATTTGGTTACATTGATATATCATTCAATAGATTTGATAAATAAAATATAATACATATAAATGGGGTAAGCGTTTACTATTTTAAGATTTAAATGATCTCCTAAAAATCAATTAAGTAAAAGAAACACAACCAATATTAGTAAAATATTTTGAATAGACAGTTCTTAGAACAAAAATCCAAATCTTCAGTGAACATATGAAATTCTTGTAAACCTCGTTACAAATTGATTGAAAGTAAACTAAAACAGAAGATACAATTTTTTACCCATTGCATTATCAAAAGGTAAAGATTAATGATATATAATTCTGACAAAGGTGTGAAAATGGATATTCACATATTTATGCTGAAAATGAAAACTAGAAGAACATTATTATAAAGTAATAGAGTAGAGATTATGACATCAAATAATTTGTATATGCTTGACCAAGGTTCTTTAAAAGTAATTGATGTTTTCTAAAATATAAAATGAATAATTTACATTTGATAATATTGAAATGACTTAAATGACTATCAAAGGGATGGTAAATTCAACAAGTGGAAAACTACTAAGCCATTAGAAAGAATAAATTATAATATAAAGTATTCTAGAAAGATCATGAATACCTATTTTAAGTAAAAAAAATTATATTTATTATACGATGCTAGTTAAATATTCAACTGTATATGTAGTCATGACCAAACGATGCATTAAAAGACCTTGAAGTAAGTTTAATTTTCAATAGGAATTTTAAGCCCACTTTTAAAAATATTTTAATCTTTGAGACAAAGCATGAACAGGGAAGGACATTAAATGAATTTTAAATTTCAATGAGAATTTTAAATTATTATTTAAAACATTTTTATTTTTGAAAGAGACCATGAGCATGGGAGGGAAATTTTTTTAAAAATTAATTTTCAATAGGAATTTTAAACAGTTTTTAAAGTTTTTTGAGAGAGAGAAAATGAGTAGGGGAGGTACTGTAAAAATAATTTGGGGGCACCTGGGTGGCTCAATCAGGTAAGTCTCTGATTTTTGGTTTCCACTCAAGTCATGACTTCGTGGGTTTCATGAATCCAAGACCCACATCACTGTGTGCTGGCAGTGGGGAGCCTTCTTGGGATTCTCTCTCCCTCTCAATCTGCCCCACCACCACATACCGTCTCTGCCTCTTTAGAAAATAAATAAATAAACTTAAAACAATTCAAAAAGAATAATTTTAATTATCAGTAAGAGTTTTAAACCATTTTAAAAATATTTTTATTTTTGAGAGAGAGAGAGAGAAAGAGAGGTAGGGGCAGAGAGAGGGTAACAGAGGATCTGAAGAGGGCTCCACACTGACAGCAGAGAGCCAGATACAGGACTTGAACTCAGATACTTTAAAATCATGACCTGAGCCAAAATCAGATACTCAACCAACTGAGCCACCCAGGTACCCCTTCAATAGCAATTTTAAAATTGAATTTATTCACTGAAACTTGTTCTCCTCATACTTGATAAGATTATCTGACAAAATCAATAATGTAGAATTTAGGATTTGAAATATAACATACAAAGAGACTGTCACAATTTCATGCTATATATGTATATATATTTTTTTTAATTTTTAAATGTTTTACTTATTTTTGAGAGAAAGAGAAAGAGCAGGAGAAGGGGAGGGGCAGAAAAAGAGGGAGATTCAGAATTTAAAGCAGGCTCTGGGCTCTGAGATATCAGAGCAAGCTGGATGCAGGACTCAAACTCACAGATCACGAGGTCATGGCCTGAGCCAAAGTCAGATGCTCAACCTACTGACTCACCCAGGAACTCCTCATGTTTTAAACTTTTAAGAAGGAGAGCAAGATCCGAAACAAAATTAAGGAAAACTGAACCATCCTTCCCCAGCTCTCTCCCCAAAATGAAATATTAGAATTATGTGTTAACCTTAAGCATTCTCAAACAACAAAAACATTGGGGTTCCTCAGTGGCTCAGTCAGTTAAGCAGCTGGCTTCAGCTCAGGTCATGACCTCACGGTTCGGTTCGTGGGTTCCAGTTCCACGTTGGGCTCTGTGCTGACAGCTCAGAGCCTGGAGCCTGTCTTCAGATCCTGTGACTCCTTCTCTCTCTGACTCTCCCCTGCTCACACTGTCTCTCTCTGCCTCTCAAAACTAAATAAAAAACATTTAAAAATTTTAAAAACAAAACAAAAAACAAAAGCACTTGAGAATTCTCACAAATGACACCAAATTGTTGAAAATCTGCCACAGAGGATATTTTTGTCTTTTCCATCTCATGCTAGCAGAGAATGAAATGTTGTGGCTGAGATGCAGTGTCAGAGATGCCGCATGACACTGATATTTTCTGAGAAAGTATCAGCTCCAGGAATGTTTAATCAGTTGGGAAATACATTGGATTAAAAAAATATCTTGCTGATGGAATGTGATTTTGCCTTTGTTGGGTGTGATGAATCCTTTTAGATCTTTGCTACTCAAAATTATCAGACTAGGCACACCGGTATCCCCTAAAAGCTTATAACAAACAATGAATCATAGTCGACTTTGCACATTAGCAAGACTGCCATGCAATTTCTGTGACGTTAATGTTTCAAGGTGCTATTTTAAATTCCCCTCAAAAAAAGAAACATTAAAAAATTAAGTAAAATACTATTTTAAAGACTTCAAATACTATATGGTACATTAGGAACCAGTTCTGTCGAGAAAGCCAGAACCCAGCTGGCCATCCCCCCTTTCCCTGACACACTCGATTAACAACACAAGTCAACACGCAGTATTTTCAGAGGGCAAAGTAAAATTTAGGTAAGAGAGTAGGAAGACAAGGTGAATTATGCCAAATTCTATGAAAAAACAGCATGTTAGCAATATGAAAAGAAGACGTTTGACAACAAATGTAAACATTAAAATGAGTAAATTAAAGAACATAATTTGCTAAGGACAAGGGCCTGTCTTAGCCAAAACTGAATCATCAAATGAATAGAAGAAAATGGGGGCACAAATGACTTGTAAGTACTTACTAAGAGCATTAATTTATGAAACAACAGTGTAAAGACCTGATGGTAAGTAAGATAAAAATGGAGATTGGAGAGCTGGAGAAACAAATCAAGGAACAAAATTACTACAGTGCAGAAAAACAAATGTATGCTAGCTAGCACAAAATAGAGCAGATGCAGTTGCGTAAGGAATCGCTGACACAGTGGAGAAAAGACCTATTAAAATGATGTAAATACAGAGGAAAAAGACCAAGATCAAAGCGATTAGATGAATCACAATAGATGAAGAGAACAAAGATGTTCCAACATGAGAATTACTGTCATCTGTGATGTAGAAAACCTAATAGAATTAACAAAAATTATTCATCCAAATGGATGAAATTTGTCCAGATATAAAGCTTTAAATATATCTGCAGAACAATGGAATACACAGTGTTCCAGAAACAACAGTTGAGGAACAAACTGTCCCAAGAAATAGTCTGATGATGTCATTGAATTTGAGGAACTTAGTATTATAGGGAAGAAAAGGTTTGTCTGAGGAGGAAGTTAAGGCTTGCCCACAGAGGTTCAATGACAAACGCTAACAGCACAAGAGTACAGAGTCCTGAAGGGCATAAAAGGTAAAGTGTTACTCAAGACCTGCTCATTCAGGTAAGTTGTCATTCAAGCATGAAAATAAGAGACTGTTATTTTCCATCTCTAAATAAAGAGAGGAAATAAACCACCAGTAGGTCCTTCTGGGAAAAGAAAAGAGAAGAAGCAGAGAGACAAACACAACACCTTTTTTGACAAGTAAGCCAGTCAAAGAAGGAATAAAGGAAGGAATTTTAAGATTCCGAATCAAATACAGACTTAGCATCCCCGTAATGAAACTTACGGGAAATGCACATACTGTATATATCAGTAATACAGTAGAGGATATGAAAAAAGTCCAAGGGTTTGCAGAGAATGTTATCTCAAGTTGAAATAATTAAAATTTCTGACCTCTCTATTTGTCATGTTTTTCCCTTAAATTTTTACATACCATAAATAAGTATCCCTTAAGAATATTATTTATACATATTATTTATACAAATAATATTTTTAAATACTCAATTTCCTTTCCTTTTTGCATTTCACCTCTTTTTTAAGTTTTTTTAAATTCCAGTTGACATACAGTGTTATATCGGCTTCAGATGTAAGATACAGTGATTTAGCACTTCCAACCTGCACCTGGCACTCATCACAAGTACCCTCCATAATATCCATCCCCTATTTAATCCATCCCCCACCCACCTCTCCTGTGGTAACCATCAATTTGTTCTGTATAGTCTTGGTTTGCCTCTCTCTCTCTCTCTCTCTCTCTTTTTCCTTTGCTCATTTGTTTTGCTCCTTAATTTCCACATATGAGTGAAATCATATGATATTTGTCTTTCTCTGACTGGCTTATTTTGATTAGCATTAAACTCTCTAGCTCCAAACATGTCATTGCAAATGGAAAGATTTTATTCTTTTTCAAGGCTGAATAGAAATCCATCACACACACACACACACACACACACACACACACACACACACACCAGATCTTCTTTATCCTTTCATTTGGCTGTTTACATAATTGTAGATAGTGTTGCTATAAACATCAGGGTTCATATATCTCTTTGAATTTGTATTTTTGTGTTCCTTGGGCAAATACTCAGCAATGCAATTGCCGGGTCATAGAGTAGATCTACGTTTAACTTTGTGAGGAAACTCCGTACTGTTTTCCACAGTGGCTACACCAGTTTGCCTTAACACAAACAGTGTACAAGCATGTTTGTACATATTGTTTGTTGTGTTTTTGATTTTAGTCATTCTGACAGGTGCGAAGTGATATCTCATTGTAGTTTTGATTTTCACTACCTTTGCATGTGTTTGTTTACCATTGATATGTCTTCTTTGGAGAAATGTCTGTTCATGTCTTCTGCCCATTTTAAAATTGCATTATTTGGGGTTTTTTGGGTGTTGAATTTTATAAATTCTTTATATTTTTAATACTGCCCTTTATTGGATATGTCATTTGCAAATATCTTTCCCCATTCTGTTGTTTGCCATTTAGTTTTGTTAATTATTTCCTTGCCTGTTCCGAAAAAAACCTTTGTCTCTTAGTGAAGTCTTAATAGTTTATTTTTGCTTTTGTTTCCCTTGTCTCCGGAGACATAATCTAGAAAGAAATTGCTATGGCTGTTTTCAAAGAACTCACAGCCTGTGTACTCTCCTAAGAGTTTTATGGGTTCAGCTCTCACATTGTGGTCTGTAATCTAATTTGAATCTACATTTGTAAATGATGTAAGGAAACGGTCCAGTTTCTTTCTTTTGCACGTAGCTGTCCAGTTTTTCCAACACGGTTTGTTGAGGAGAACGTCTATTTCCCAGTAAATATTCTTTTCTATTTTGTTGAATATTAATTGATCATATGGTTGTGGGTTTAATTCTCAGTTTTCTCTTCTGTTCTATTGATCGGTGTGTCTATTTTCGTGCCAGTACCATACTGTTTTGATTGTTACAGCTTTGTAATATAACTTGAAGTCTGGAATTGTGAACCCTCCAGCTTTGCTTCCCCCTGCCCCCCACCAAAGTTTGCTCTTGCTATTTGGGATCTTTTTGGTTCCGTACAAATTTTAGGATTGTTTGATTCAGTTCTGTGGAAAATGCTGTTGGTATTTTGATATGGATTGCATTAAATGTGTAGATTGCTGGGGCGCCTGGACAGCTCAGCCAGTTAAGTGTCCAACTCTGGATTTTGGCTCTGGTCATGATCTCACAGTTCGTAAGTTCAAGTCCTGTGTTGGGCTCTGTGCAGACAATGCAGAGCCTGCTTGGGATTTCCTGTCTCCTTCTGTCTCTGTCTCTCTCTCTCAAAACAAATAAATAAACATTTAAAAAATGTGTGGATTGCTTTGGGTAGTATAAACACTTTTAGCAATATCTGTTGTTCCAATCCATGAGCATGGAATGTCTTTCCATCCATTGTGTCATCTTTGATTTCTTTCTTCAGTGTTTTATAGTGTTCAGACTACAGGTTTTTCACCTCTTTGGCTGGGTTTCTTTCTAGGTATCCTATGGTTTGGGTGCAATGGTAAATGAGATCAGTTGCTTGATTTCTCCTTCTGCTTCTTCACTATTGGTGTAGAGAATTGCAACAGATTTCTATATATTGATTTTGTATTCTGTGACTTTACTGAATTTATCAATTCTAACAGCTTTTTGATGAAGCATTTGGGTTTTCTATATATAGTGTCATGTCATCTGTAAATAGGGAAAGTTTTATTTCTTCCTTGTCAGTTTGGGTGCTTTTTATTTATTTTTGCTTTCTTATTGCTGTGGCTAGGATTTCCAGTACTATGTTGAATAAAAGTCATGAGAATGGACAAACATGTCTTGTTTCTGACCATAGAGGAAACCTCTGAGTATTATTCAATTAGGAATGTTACTAAATGTGGGTTTCTGTATATATGGCCTTTATTATGTTGAGGTGTGTTCCCTCTAAACCTATTATGTTGATAGCTTTTATCATGAATGGTTGTTTTACATTTTCAAATCTTTTTCTGCATCTACTGAAATGATTATATGGTTTTTATTCTTTCTATTGATGTGATATATCGTATTGATTGGCTTGCAAATATTGAACCACACTTGTAACCCAGTTGATCAGGGTGAATTATTTCTTTAGTGTATTGTTGAATTTGGTTTGCTAGTATTTTGCTGAGGATTTTTGTATCTATATTCATCAGTGACATTGGCCTGTAGTTTTCTTTTTTATTGATGTCTTTATTTGGTTTTGGTATCAGGGTAATATTGGTCTCACAGAATGAATTTGGAAGTTTTCCTCTCTCCTCTATTTTTTGGAATAGTTTGAGAAAAATTATTAACTCTTCTTTAAGTGTTTAATAGAATTATTCTGTGAAGTTGTGTAGTCTTGGACTTTGGTTTCTTGGGATTTTTTTACCAATTTTTTCGCTTTTTTTCTTTTTATTAATAGTTTATTGCTAAGTTGGTTCCCATACAACACCCTGTGCTCTTACCCACAAGTGCCCCCCTCCATGACCATCACCCCATCCCCTTTCCTCCTCCCTCTTCAGCCCTCAGTTTGTTTTCAGTATTCAAGAGTCTCTCCTGATTCAAATTCTTTGCTGATTATTGCTCTGTTCAAATTTTCTATCTTTTTTCTCTTCCAATTTTGATAGTTTATGTTTCTAGGAATTCATCCATTTTTTTCTAGGTTGTCTAGTTTGTTGGCATATAATTTTTCACATTTCTTATGATTGTATTTCCATGGTGTTTGTTGTTATTTCTCTTCTCCTATTTGTGATTCAATTTATTTGAGTGCTTTTTACAATTTTTCTTAATATGGCTGGCTGGAAGTTAATCAAATTTATTGATGCCCTCCCAAAAAAAGCTCCTGGGTTCATTCATCTCATTTAATTATTTTCCTTGGCTTCTATGTCATGTGTTTCTACTCTAACATATATTATTTCCTTAATTCTACTCATTGTGTGATTCATTTACTATTCTTTTTGTAGCTTCCTTAGGTGTAAGGTTAGATTATTTATTTTAGATTTTTCTTGCCTCTTGAGGTAGGCCGATATTGCTATAAACTTTTGTCTTAGAACCACTTTGGCTGCATCCCAAATGTTTTAGATCATTGTGTTTTCATTTTCATTGTTTCCTTTTTTTTAAATAGTATTTTAATGTTTTTTTCCTGTTTATTTATTTATTTTTTTAAAATATGCAATTATTTTCCATTATTTACACTACGGTAGTTACAATTACACTCCAAACAGAAAAGCAAGGTAAAAAATCAGAACCCCAACTTCTATTTCATGTAATTAGACTTATACAGAAATTAGAAGGTTAAGTAACAACTAGTTAATCACCTAATTTCACAGCTATCTGAAGTGGCGATCATTATATAGCAGCTTATCTATGATATATTCAAGATACATGATACAATTTATTACTTGCCCATAAGCTAAAACACAGCCTGCTTAATACCTTTCCTTAAATTCCACCTCTATACTACAATATATGTATTCTTTTCTTTCTTGCTTGCTTTTCTTTCTTTCTTTCTTTCTTTCTTTCTTTCTTTCTTTCTTTCTTCCTTCCTTCCTTCCTTCCTTTTCTTTCTTTCTTCCCTCTTTCCTTCCTTTTTCCTTTCTTTCTTTCTTCCTTTTTTCCCTACCTCCCTCCTTTCCTTCCTTCTTTCTTTCTTTCTTTCTTTCTTTCTTTCTTTCTTTCTTTCTTTCTTTCTTTCTTTCTTTCTTTCTTTCCTGGTTGACCCATTCATTAATAGTAGCAGGTTATTTAACCTCCATGTATTGGTGGCCTTCTCTGATTTTTTTCTTATGGTTGCTTTCTAGTTTCATAGTGGTGTGATCAGAAAAGATGGATAGTATGACTTTGATCTTCTTGGATTATGGAGGCTTGTTTTGTGGGCTATTATGTGATCTCTTCTGGAGAATATTCCATGCCCATTTGAAAATACTATGTATTCTGCTGTTTGGGGATGGAATGTTCTGAATATATCATTTAAATCTATCTGTTCCAGTGTGTTATTCAAAGTCTTTGTTTCATTATTTGTTTTCTGTTTAGATGATCTGTCCATTGATATAATTGGGGTATTAAATTCCCTGCTATTATTGTATTATTATCAGTTGTTTCCTTTATGTTTGTTATTAACTGTTTTATATATATTTGGATGCTTCCATATTGGGTAAATAAATATTTATATGTGTTATTATGCTCTTCTTGGATGTCCTCTATATTATATAATGTACTATTGTATCTTGTTACAGTCTTTGTTTTTAAGTCTAGTTTGTCTGATCTAAGCAATGCTACTATGGCTTTCTTTTGACTTCCATTTGTGTGATGTTTATCTATCCCCTCTCAATCTGTAGGTGTTTTTAGTTTTAAAATGAGTCTCTTGTAGGCAGCATAATATGAGTCTTATTTTTTAAATCTATTTTGTTATTACATGTCTTTTGATTGGAGCATTCAGTACATTTACATTTAAAATAACTTTTTAATGTTTATTTATTTTTGAGAGAGAGAGAGAGAGAGAGAGAGAGAGAGAGAGAGAGAGTGAGAGCATGAGAAGAGGAGGGGCAGAGAGAGTGACAGACAGAGAATCTGAAGCAGGCTCCAAGCTCTGAGCTGTCAGCATGGAGTCTGGCACAGGGCTCAAACTCACGAATTGTGGAATCATGACCTGAGCTGAAGTCAGACACTTAGCCAACTGAGCCACCCAGGCACTTGTCAAAATAATTTTGATGAATATGTATTTATTTTCATTTTATCTTTGGTTATTAAACAAGTTATTAAGCAAAGTAGTAGGGGAAAGAAAATAGTAAAGGAAAACATTTCTTTGAAATATCTGTAAGTTATATTTGAATAATTTCATTGCATTGAATTGAAATAAGCATTTACTAGATGATAAAGAAAAGATTATTTTGTTATTCTTTCTCAACTAAAGGCCTCCATCTCACAGATACACTGTTTTTCCTCTCCTTGTGCTTTTTAATATATGTGTTCTAACTTTTCTTATATATGTCATCTTCAACAAGTAGTTGCTTTGAAAGAAATATATATTCAGATTATCCTTGTATTAAACTAGAGGCTCGGCCAATGATAAAGGATGGCAGCTAATTTGGAGTTTCAGCTATATTTAGATACTTTGGGTTTTGTATTGTTTGTTAAGTTTACTTATTTATTTTGAGAGAGAGAGAGAGAGAGAGAGCCAGCCCACAGCCCAAGTTGGGGAGGGGCAGGGGCAGGGAAAGAAAAAAGGAAAGAGAGAGAGAATCCCATGCATGCTCTGCACTGTCAGTATAGAGCCTGTCATGGGGCTGGAACTCATGATTTGAGAGAGCATGACCTAAGCTGAGTCGGATGCTTAACAGACTAAGCCATACGAGTGTTCCTTAGATATTTTGTTTAATATTGTAGGAAAATACAACAGAATGATAAACATGTATTATTTAAACAAGAAGAAAATAATATTTGAAACTGTTTTAGTTTGGCTTAAAAATGAAATTCTATGATGCATATGTCACATAGATTTCAGTTTTTTTAAGGCTATTAATTATAATTATTGCAGACTAAATTTTTTAATTTGACAGAGCTAAAGAAACACAACACAAATCTTTGCAAAGTAAAATGCAAGTGAGCCAAAATAATGTATTCTGTTGAGTATGTTATTTATCTTTACTCATTGATTTGAGCTCTTGTAACAAGAATCTCTAGCGGAATAAATAGATACATTTCATTCAAATGTGAAGCAAAATACTTAGTTTAGGTATCTGTTGTGCAGCCCTCTTGCTACCAACAGCCATCCTTATGCAAGAAAGGGACTTTTTACGTAGTTGCAAATAAAAGCAATTTGGAGGCAATGTGTAAGCATTTTACAGAATAGATGCTACTTTGTCACCCATGAGCTATATCCGTGGCTAGCTTGTAAATCTGTGTTTTGTGCAAATTGCAAAAGCGGTTTGCAAGAGGAGTGATTTACAAATGGAGGGCAAAGTCACTAACCTCATGATCTCTCTAACATCCACGTGTATTTCTCCATTTTCCTACTCTTCGTTGCCTTTCTTTTTTCATCTCCTTTTTTCTCATTTCTTATCAGTTCATCACTCTTACCATATATCGTAAATGAATTTGCTTATCACTGAAATAGGAATAATAGGAGACACATATTTTCCTTATTAAATGCAAAGCATAAAATGGCTTATTTGAACTTAGGCGAGGCTGAAGAATTCTAGTCCAAACAGTATCACCTGGCCTCACATATCTGCTGTTGTGATCATTTAATTTGTATAACAGCTACTCAAACTGAGCACTGAAGTTGATTCTATGATGGTTGGATGCATCTAGTGGGAAATTAGGAAATTTGAAGTTATTATTGACAAAGTACCCATGTCAGATTTAAAATTCCTTCAGCTTAGTTCTCTCAGAGGCAGAGAGCTGTCAGATCAGCTCTGAGAATCCGCAGCGAAACTTTAGCAATACTTTTGTTCTGTAGCAATTGTGTATGTATTATTTTTTTTTCCTCTAACCTAGAGTATGAAGTTTTTCTGAAATTATTTTACATGACATATCCTCATCTTTATCTCAAATGACTAGTACAGTACTGGAAAAAATGAGGAAATTATGTCTGAATTTAAAAAATCATTTCCTGTGTCTTCATAAGCTTTAATAAAGGAGGAGAAAGAATAATCAAATACTCAGGAAGAGGATTCTTCGCTTTAGAGTGCTCATAGACATGGGAATTCTACAAATTGTTTCGAAGTTTTCAATGTTTTCTTAAGATGCTTGAATTAGAGTTATTTTATCATCTTTCCAGCAAACGTTGTTAAGAACTTTAGAAGTCATTCAGGGTTACCTATGTTCATGAATTAAAGAATTATTTCTTTGGACACATCTTTAAATATAGCAAATCTCTTCAGTATTTCTATACATTTAAATATACATAGTAGAAACAAAGTGGGAAAGTCTGTTAATTCAAAATCTCATTGTGGTTAAGCTTGAAAGACAGGATGTTATGGCACTAAAAATACATTATTCATTTATTATTTGCTATTAATAATCCTTTATTCATTTAATTATGGACTCTAGAATCTACCTTACTGACCAGGTATATTTTTGCCTCTGAAGTTGCAATAGGAACGCAGACATTCTTTTTTAATTTTTTTCTCAACAGAAATTTAGACTTTCTTAGAGAACCATTTTTATTTTTTAGGTAACAATATTTAGAAATCAATTTTATGGGGTTGCATGGGTGGCTCAGTTGGTTAAGTGTCAGACTTTGGCTCATGTCGCAGTCTTCTGGTCTATGAGTTCAAGCCCTGTGTCAGGCTCTGTACTGACCCCTCAGAGCCTGGAGCCTGTTTTGGATTCTGTGTCTTCCTCTCTCTGACCCTTCTCTGTTTGCACCTTTCTCTCTCTCTCTAACATAAATAAATAAACATTAAAACAATTTTAGAAAATAAATAAATAAATTTTATTTTGGGGGTGCCCAACTGGCTCAATCAGTACAGCTTGATATTGGGGTAATGAGTTTAAGCCCCACATGGGGTGTAGAGATTACTTAAAAATAACATCTTTAGAAATAATTATATTTAATTTTTAAAAGAAATTAATGTTTATCATGTTCCTTTGTAGTAGCATTGTTACATAGAGGAGAGAAATGGAAAAATATATCTAAAATCCAGGGCTCTTATTATCTTCCTTACCAGAAAAAGCAACTTTTGGTTGTTGATATTCTAAATGAGAAAACAGGAAAAATGTTGAATCTTCACAAATTCCGTGTTAGCCCTGGGCATCTGAGGAGGTTTTGTGTCTCTCCACCTTATTTATTTTGACAGCAAGTTACATAGTATCATACGTAAGGAAATAATAGTAACATGGTTACTTATAAACTCCAGAACGTAAAACTGGTGTGAACTACTCCTCAGTTTAGGGATTCAAAATCATTTGATATTTTACTTTATTTGTTTGTTTGTTTTACTGATGGGACTTTGTGTTTTGACAAGAGCTTTGATTGCTCATCCCTGTACAATGGATTGTTTCTAAATGCAGACAGATCTCTGAAGTCTAGCCTGAGGTTAATACCTTTCCCCATAGGAGGTAAGAGACCTGGAATCTAAACTTGAGGCCATTGGTGTGAGAGCTCATTCATGCTTGTTCTCCCAGGTTTTATTTTTTTATTAAAATTTTTTTAATGTTTTTTAATTTATTTTTTGAGAGTCAGAGAGAGATAGCATGAGCAGGGGAGGGTCAGAGAGAGAGGGAGACACAGAATCCAAAGCAGGCTCCAGGGTCTGAGCTAGCTGTCAGCACAGAGCCTGACGGAGGGCTTGAACACAGGAACCAGAGATCATGACCTGAGCTAAAGCCAGCGCTTAACCGACCGAGCCACCCAGGCACCCCTCTCCCGGTTTTAAAACTTTAATTTACAACAAATTTAGTACATCTTTCTCAAAATCCTACCACTAAGCTAGATGTGCTTGTGTCAGAGGACTGAAAGCTCTCCGATGGAGAGGTACTTGCAGAAAGCTGAGATCCTTAACCTAGACCCTGTTGCTTTACCGATTCACCTTCATTGATGTAACATGATTCTCCCTAGCCAGTGTTTAATTTCTAGAAAGGAGGCACATTTCTGAGATTTATAGGCATATTGATAACCCATGTTCCAAACTAGGAGATTGTCATCGACTGGGTCTTTGAGAGTGACATTATCAGTGCGTCCGCATAGCCACTGAAAGCCACTTCTTGCCGGAGCTTTGCATGACTAGACGTGCTTCAAATGACGCTTCCAGGCATAAAAGCACAGTCTGTTGCATGCGTTTCGAGGTTTCCACATTTGTGTGTATAAAAGCTGGCATGTTAAGCGACTCCCCAGCAAATATACTTTTGATCTCAAACTTGACTATTCCCTTATGAAATGTACTAGTAAAGACCGTGTGCAACCGTAATTTTAAAAAGGCCTTTTCAAATCAATAAAGAATATTTTATTAATGCTATATATACATATTTTGTGTATTTATCATTATTATAAAAATAATAGCTCTTGGTTAATCTTATTATCACATCTTTTTTATTTCATTCGTAGGTCTTCACATCTGTCTTATAAATTTAATTTAAAATAGACGTAAACTTGGGGTGCCTGGGTGGCTCTGTTTGTTAATCTTCTAACTTCAGCTCAGGTCATGATCACACGGTTTGTGAATTGGAGCCCTGCATCGGGCTCTGTGCTGATGCAGCTTGGAGCCTGGGGCCTACTTCAGATTCTTGTCTCCCTCTCTCTCTGTTCCTCTCCTGCTCACGCTCTGTCTCTCTCTCAAAAATAAATAAACACTAAACACATTTAAATAAACATAAACTTAACCCATCTGGGAATTTTTAAACCATTTGTGTGTGTGTGTGTCTGTGTGTGTGTGTGTGTGTGTGTGTGTGTGTATGTGACTTGATTAGTATGCCACAGTCATTAAGTAGTAGGAAAGACTAGAATACAAGTCTTCTATAACTAAGGTTTGGTTTGAAAGCGTTCTCATTAAAAATATACAAGACAATATAGTAAGATCTACATGTATAATTTCTAGCAATTGGTCTTTTACTCTTGGTTTTTAGTAACATCATGCCATTTAGTGCTAAGTAGAACCACAGAAGATTGGTTGCTGATGAGGAATTCCTCCTCATAACTGATGCTTCTCAAATCATTAGGACAAATAAATGCCATCAGCAATAAAGCAGTTGTTCAGACTATGATCCTGCCACTCCCTTCTGCACAACAAAATTTGTGGTGAAAAATTAGCTCATAGTCTTATAGAGGTTTCCTTGTGACTATTGTTTTTCTCTTGTCCTTTTAAGATTCTCTCTTTTTTTTAAGTTTACTTATTTATTTAGAGACATAGAGAGAGAGAGAGAGAGAGAGAGAGAGAGAGAGAGAGAGAGAGAGAGAGAGAGAATCCCACGCAGGCTCTGGTCAGCATGGAGCCCAGTACAAGGCTTGATCTCACAACAGTGAGATCATGACCTGAGCTAAAACCAGGAGTCAGACACTCAACTGACGGAGCCACCCAGGTGCCACGAGACTCTCTTTTTTAAATTCATTAACTTTTGCCACTTTAATTATAATATGTCTTGGTGTGGTTCTCTTTGGGTTCATCTTGTTTGAGACTCTTTATGCTTTTTGGAATTGATCTGATTCCTTCCCCTGGCTAGGTGAGTTTTGAGCCATTATTTCTACAAATAAGCTTTCTACCCTTTTATCTTCTTCTTCTGAAACCCCTATAATGTGACTATTAGTACCCTTGAAGTTGTTCCAGAGGTCTCTTAAACTATCTTTAGTTTGTATAAATGCTTTTTTCTTTCCTTAGCTGTTCTTATTGAATGATTTCTACTTCTCTGTCTTCCAAATTGATGAACTATTCTTTTGTATCATCTAGCTTGCTGAAGATTCCCTACAGAGTATTTTTCATTATGAATTGTATTACAATATATATATTACAATATATATATATACACACATATATACACATACACACATAAATATATATTTCATCTCTGGTTCTTTTTCTATCTTTTATCTCTGTTGCAGTTGTCACTGTTTGGTTCCATCTTCTCCTGATTTTGGCAAGCCTCTTAATGACCATTACTTTAAACTCTTTTTCCTTCATTTCATTAGGTCTTCCCCCTCCACCTCCCACCCCCAACTGACGGGAGTTTATCTTATTCTTTCATTTTGAACATATTCTTATGTTTCCTCATTGTGTTTGACTTTCTGTTTGCTTCTATAAATTAGATGGGACATCTACCTCTCTGGTTTTCAAGGAATGGCCTTGTGAGCAACATCCCCTGTGTAGACTGTGTGTGTCTGATGGCCTTGGCAGGCTGGCTGGAACCAGAGCAGGTACAGACAGACCCATGGCGTCATAGGTGTGTTGTGTTGGGGCCACGTTGTCAGGAAAGCTGGAGCTGGAGAAAGTACAGGCCAGAGCAGTCCTGCAGTGTGGCATTTAGGGGTCACCTTGACAGGATGAGTGAATCTGCAGGTGAGCAGGGCCTGGGTCAAGCTGAGGTTATCTCCACAAGGTCAGCTAGAGCACCCGGACCTTTCCCCCACATGCACTATCAAGGTAGAGGAGGAGTCTAAAAAATAGCATTCCATAGTGCCTCTGGCCCTGGATAGAGTTCCCCTCCCATAGTTTCTTGCATCTTTGAAGACCCTCTAGGGTTAGTAAGTGGATTTCCTTTACTTATGCTCTAGTTGCCTCTTTTCTCACCTGTTTTCTCACAGTGCCTGAGCACAGAAGAGCCTGCGTGCAGCCCTCAGAGATATCTCTCCCTGCTGCATGTTGCCACATTGGGGGGAAGCTCCCATAGTTACCAGGTCTCTGCCCCACCCTTCTCTGTGTGGTCTCTTTATTGTTTATTGTGCAAAGCTGTTTAATAAGCCCCCAACTCTTCCCTAGAGGACCTGCTCCATAGGTAGGTAGAGACTTGGTGTATCCTTGAGAGGAGATAAGTTCAGGGTGTTTCTGCATCATTATCTTGGACTGCTTTTCAAGAAATACATTGTGACGTTGTGAAAACAAGAATCAATGTGTAAAAGAGAACACAAAAATAGAAAACTTAAAAAAATGAGAATTACTTGTAAGAGTTACAATCATTGATGCTATTTTTTAGTAGTTTAAAATGCATTTTTCAGTGGGTAGATCAATCAAAAATTAACTGAAATATTAATCAATTTAGTTTATAATTAGTTCTGAGTTTACCTCAGTTTTTTTTGACTTTATGGAGACATTTACTAATTTCCTTTTGTGTGATATTCTACTTAATTAGGAATATTATCAGTTGCTCAAAGAATACTCAGAAAGAGGCATAATAAATGAAAAGCAAGTATCTAATATGTTTAGAATAAATGAGAAGAAAAAGTATTTCTTTTAGAAAAGTGTTCTACTGGACTAAAAATGGAATAATGCATTGAGATTCAAGGATTTTTTTCCTATTACCTTAGAGTATGCTATTTTTCATGGTAAAAAGGTTTTGAATTAGAGTATAATATCATAAGCACCAAGAAACTCTCTTTCATGAGTACTTGGGAGGTTTTCAACATAGAAATGGAGTCTAAACATAATATTTAGAAAATAGTTGCTTTCTTCCAAATGGAACCAAAATACATCTATCTTTTAAAGACATACTGGATTAGAAGTTCCCACATTTTAGTTTGAGAGAATTTCATTTTACAACTATATATTCTAGTAGCCTTGAGGCATGAAAACGAGAGACTATTCTACAGATTAAATAAATGGCCAATTCTTAAGCCATCTTTGGGAACTCAGTGGACATTCACAATGGAAACTGCACCTTAAATCTTTTTTTAGGACAAGTTCATTTCTATGAAAAATAGAGAGAAGTTATACTTTTGTTCAATGCTCTTATTGTGAGCCATAAAAGACTAGATATGGAGGCTGCAATAATATAGTAGAAGTTTAAGATTGTGACTCGAGGATAGATTTTAAACATCAGACCCTAGTGAGTCTATGGAAGTAAAAACCCATGGATTTTAATTTTTTAATTTTATTTTTTATTAAAAATAAAATATGTATACATATTTTTAAAATTTATATATATTCCACATAATAATGTCTCTGTAGTAAACAGAGCTGACAATTTTTTTATATTCAGAAGAATAAATTGAGTTTAAATCTAAATATTCATTTATATGAGGTTAAGAGTTGATTACTTCTACCTACAGAGGAGAAAAACACATAAGTACTTTATATTTTCTGATGTTTATTTTTTACTATCATAAGATTATTTTGAGAGCCTTCCTGAAGTACATAACTGTTAGGGCTAGACTAGCAACATTTACATTTATTTATTCCATTTAAAATCCACATCCATTAATTGTTGATGAATAACAACCACCCGAACTTTGTAAGTTAGCTCTTCCCTTCTGGGCTTGATGGTATTTATAGAGTGGTTAACACACCGGGAAAGTTAAAATTAGAGATATCTCTGGGACTGATACAGTGCCTCCTTCAGAAAAATGGTGTAGGGGTGCCTGGGTAGCTCAGTCAGTTGAGCATCTGACTCTTGGTTTTGTCTCAGGTCATGATCTCATGGTGGTGAGACTGAGCCCATGTGGGACTCTGCATTGAGCACGGAGTCTGCTTGAGATTCGCTGTCTCTCCTTCTCCTCCTCCCAATTAAAAAAAGAAGAAGAAGAAGAAAAAGAATGGTATAGAAAATTAAAATCAACCAGCAGAGCACATACACCTGCCCCTTCTGTGGCTAAACAAAACTGAGTAGTTAGTGGTACCATAGCTATACTGACATTTCCAAAGAAAGCGTGAGGCTACTTTCCGAAGCCTGAAGAGAATTCCAACCAACAATAACAGTCAAAGTGCCACTATTGGGAAAATTCTCAACATGGAACAAATGTGTCAGTTAAGATAACAACATAACCAAATATCAGTCAAAGCAATAACTATTTCATTTAACTCATGATTCTCTGAATTGGCTGCTTGTTTTGATGGGTGGCACATGACACCAGCCGCCATCAAATATTGGAGGAGGCGGGAGACTGCTTCTCCCCTAAAGTCTCCAGAGGGACCATAGCCCTCCTGAGACCCAGTGAAACTGATCTTGGACATCTGACATCCAGAACTATGAGATAATACGTTTTCATTGTTCCAAGGTACCAAGCTTTTGGTAATTTGTTGCAGCACATTTAAAACTGGTGTAGATTTTTAGTACCAGAAAGTGAGAAGCAATTCTGGTAAAAGTATACCTAAAAACATGGCTGCGGCCTTGGGATTGAATAATTTGAAGCTGGAAGAGTTTTGATGCACACGTAGAAGACGCCTAGATTGTTATAAACATAACAGACTGTTAGAAATATGGATATTAAAGGCACCTGCTGGGACGCCTGGGTGGTTCAATCTGTTAAGCGTCCAGCTTCGGCTCAGGTCATGATCTCATGGTTCGTGGGTTTGAGGTCCTCATCGGGCTCTGTGCTGACAGCTAGCTCAGAGCCTGGAGCTGGCTTCGGATTCTGTGTCTCCCTCTCTCTCTGCGCCTCCCCTGCTCGCCCTGTCTCTCTCTGCCACTCAAAAATAAATAAAAAACGTTAAAAATTTAAAAAATAAAAAAAGTCACCTGCTGTTGGAGGCTAGTACAGAAATAAGAATTAGCGTATAGAAAGCCGATATTAGAGAATCCGTATATCACAAATGGAATGTCGGTAGAAATGTTAAAGTTAGTGAAAGAACTCAGAAGGAAATGAGCGCCATAGTTTTGGAAGCTAGAGAATGGCATCCCTTCATATACACTGTCAGAAAATGTAGCCAAAGTGTGGTCGACGCTGGTGTGGACGGCAGAACTTGTAAGTAATGAATTTGGATTTACATGAGATTTCTAAGCAAACTTTCAACCATGGCTTGGTTTTCTCTTGTTGGTTATGCTAATATGTGAGACAACAGAGATGAAAGGCTGTTAGGCAGAAATCAAAAAGGCCTTGATGATTTTGTAAATTCTCAGCCTATCCGGATTGCAAAAGATGCTACCATTCAGTTACTGCTAACAAAACCTAAGGAGAGAATATGAAAGCATGGAAAGTCAGACATTTGTTCCTGCTGAAGAGATCAGGCATGGGACTCGTGGACACCTTCACCTCTCTCAGCAGAAAGCAGACACAGAGATGATGATAAGGGGAAATCTCTGGCTGGCTCTCTCAGCTAATGACATGAATCCCTGTGACATTCACAGAAGTCCACACGGCTTTGAGGAAATGTTATATCAAGAGAAACACTATACTGAAAGGGATAGAGATAGGAAAAATGGGAGAGGGATGTCAGATTTTCAAAATTGTACAGGCAGGATATGGGTTAAATTAGCTATTCTTCTGCAAACATGTACCATCTTTCAAAAAAGAAAAAAAGAAATGATTCAAATGGTAAAGTTGCTGACCCGGTGGTTGGAACCTCTGACCACAGAAGATTATCTACAGGCCTTAAAACTAACAGAATTTAACCTGCAGGATTTTCAAATTGCTTGAGACCAGTGACCCTTACTTCCTTAAATTTTTTCTGTTTTTAATTGGAAATGTCCCAAATGCTCCCCTAAGCCTGTTTTGTCATTGCATTTTGGGGAGTGAGCACTTGTTCTCTAGTTTCCCAGATTCACAGCCATAGAAGGGATTTTCCTCAGCATATATTCTGCCCAAAGTGTCACCATATCTGCTTGTAAATGATCTAGATTCGCAGGAACTGGAAGCATGGGACTGATGATCCTTAGATGCGTTTATAGACTTACATTTGTTGCTGTGATGGCTTAGCACCTGTGGATCTCCTCCTTCTGGATGTTTCTTTTACAATAACTGATAATCTAGTGATTAAGGAAGGTATTTCCCTGATTTCTGTGAGCTGATCTACCAAATCATCAAGCCCAAAGAAGGGGTCACGGGAACCTCTAAATTACAGCCAATCAGAAGCATAAGTGACAATCAGATTTGTGGTTGTTATCTGAAAAGGAGCACCGTGGTGGGGGACTGAGCCCTTAGCCTGTGGAATCGGATGCTCTCTGTGCATGGACAGTGTCAGAACTGGGAGGAATGGTAGGGCACCCAGCTGATGTCTGAGACTTGCCTGCTGCTTTGGAAAAACCCATCCCCTACACGAAAATTGCTCTCAGGACACCTGTCCTTGTGTGCTGGTCTTTCTTCTCCTTCTGACGTTCTTATGATGAGGCTGTTACACCTTCTGCCGGTGTCTCACAGTCCTTGGATATTCTGTTCCATTTTTCTCAGTTCTCTTCTCTTTTTGGGCTTCACAGATTATACTGATATATCCTCTACCTCAGAACTTCTGTCCTTAGTTGGTCCAGTTTTTTTTTTTAATAACCCCATCAAAGACACTCTTCATTTCTGTTATAGTGTTTTTGATTTCCTGGGTTTTGTTGTTGTTGTTATTTTTATGTTTTGTTTTGTTTGTTGGTTTGCTTCTTTGCATTCCCATCTCTCTGCCGACATTGCCCATCTGTTTTGTCTACTTTACCCAACGTTTCTGCCACGTCTGATTCTGATGCTTGCTTGGTCTCTTCAAATGTTTTTGTTTGTTTGTTTTTGTTTTTGTTTTGCCTTTTGGTATGTCTTGTAGTTTTTTCTTGTTAGCCAGAGATGATGTACTGGCTAAAAGGAACTACTGTAAATATACCTTCAGTCCTGTAGTGATTAGGTATGAGTGAGGGGAAGCCTTTTATGACTCAATTTTCAGGGAGCAATTGACTGTGAACTTCACAGATGTCCTTTGGTCTTCCTCCCCACCCCTACCCCCACCCCCACCCCATTTCCTTTATGCAGGAGAGGATGGGTAGATTTGGCAGGTGTTGGCTATTTCCGTTTGCCCAGGTCTGTGAGGTTCTAATAATACCCTAGCAGGTGGTGTCTGATTAATTAATTTTCCTGAGGGCAAGCCTGGGTAAGAAAAAGAGTGAAGGTGTACATCTCCTAACAGTCCCTCCTTCCCGCCCCCTTCAGGAAGCCAGTGGGATTTTTCTTCGATATGGGTCGTGGTGAAGCGACTAGAAGCATACCTCACAATATTGTACTTCCCTCACTGTCATTGGGGCCCCTGGCGTTGGCTTCACTGAGCCTCCTGCAACTTATCCGTTACAGTTCAAGTTTTCCTCCCCAGACACGGGAGCCAGAGGCAGGTTGGGCTGGTGAGATTCTGCTCCCATCCGCTTTAGTCTCTGTCCCACAGTTTGTCATACACCCCCCCCGCCCCACCCCCATCTCTGATGGATCCAAGAAGAGTTGTTGATTCTTTGGTTCTGTTCAGAGTTTGACTTGCTGTTAAGACAGAGTGGCGACTTACCAGTGCCTTACATGTTGAACTGGTAACTGGAAGTCTAAACTGCCTTTTTGTCTTTTTTCTCTTTATAAATCAACTACTGAGTGTCTGCTTTAATTTAAAAAAAAGTTACATTTTTATTACTGAAATATTAAGGAGTTTTAATATTTAATTATATTTATTATGTAATTGGATCCTTTGAAATATACTTAATAAAATTATTCATCATTAAAAGCAATTCATATTAGAAGGGATACATAGATTTTCCTGTAAAATGTTACTTGATTAATTGCATTTGATAGGAAAACTCGTAATTGGTGCTAATGGAATGCAGGATGGGAAAGTATTTAGGGCTCAGACTCTAATGTAGAATACCTCTATTGCTCTTTTCTACCAAACATTTCCTCTTTGTAGGGACGTCCGGTTGGCTCAGTTGAACACTGGACTTCAGCTCAGGTCAGGATCTCCCGGTTCCTGAGTGCTAGTGGAATGGGGCTCTGCAGGGGTCGTGGGGAACCTCCTTGGTGTTCTCTCTCTTCTCCCCTCCCCTGCCCTTTGCCACTTGTGTTCTCTCTCTCTCTTTCTCTCTCAAAACAAATAAATAAACTTTGAAAAATAAAATAAAATTCTTTAAAAAAAATCTTAGCTGCATGATCTTGGCTGTAACCTTCCCCTTACTAAACTTCCCATATATAAAATAGAGTTAAGGGGCACCTGAGTGGCTCAGTCCGTTAAGTGTCTGACTCTTGGTTTCAGCTCAGGTCATGATCTCATGGCTGGTGTGATCAAGCCCCATGTAGAGCTCTGTGGGGACAGGGAAGAGCCTGCTTGAGATTCTCTCTCCCTCACTCTCTCTCTGCCTTTCCCTTGCTTGTGCTTGCTTGCTCTCCCTCAAAATAAATAAATCACTCAAAACACAAACAAAATTTACAATACAGTTAATGTTTCATGTTACAATTTTAAAAATAAGGTGTGTAAAGCTCTCTAATGTCTGTCAAATAGTAAACACACCATAAATGATATCTATTATTTTATCAACTATTCTTTGCAAATCAGTAACAGATTTACTCTGCAGATATTGTGCTTTTATAATATTTAGTATATTCAGCTGGCTAATTAAGAGCAGCCTTCAAAGGGGCGCCTGGGTGGCTCAGTCGGTTAAGTATCCGGCTTCAGCTCCGGTCATGATCTCGTGGTTTGTAGGTTCAAGGCCCGCATCGGGCTCTGAGCTGTGAGCACAGAGCCTGGAGCCTGCTTCAGATTCTGTGTCTCCCTCTCTCTCTGTCTCCCCTGCTTGTACTCTCTCTCTCTGTCTCTCAAAAATAAATAAAAGACATAAAAAAAGAGCAGCCTTCATGAAATAGTTTATTTTATTCTATTTTTGTTCGGTCTGATGTAGTGAAATCAATGCTTAATTTGGAGACGAATTCTTTAGATAAAATTTTAAAACTCTAAAAATGTGTGTTTTTATATGTTAATATATGGCCAATGTGTATACATTGAATATGAATTTGTAGGGGTTAAGGACTGCACATCACCAAGAATTGGTGGGATACAAATAGGAAAAAGGGGGGCAGTGCAGCTACCTCCAATCCAATTCCCTATTTATTTATTTATTTATTTAATTTTTTAAAGATTTAAATCCAAGTTAGTTAATATATAGTGTAATAATGGTTTCAGGAGCAGTCTTTAATGATTCATCACTTACACATAATGCCCAGTGCTCATCCCAATAAGAGCCCTCCTTAATGCCCATCGCCCATTTAGCCTATGCCCCTAACCAATACCCCCCCAGCAACCCTGTTTGTTCTCTGTATTTAAGAGTCTCTTTGGCTCCCTCTCTATTTTTATCTCACTTTTCCTTCCCTTCTCCTACGTTCATCTGTCCTGTTTCTTCAATTCCCAGTGAGTGAAATATTATTTATTTTTCCCTGACTGACTTATTTTGCTTAGCATAATACATTCTAATTTCATCCAGATTGCTGCGAATGGCAAGATTTCATTATTTTGGATGGCTGAGTAATATTCCATTGTATGTGCATGCCACATTTTTAAACTTATCTTTGTGGTAATCGTTTTACTCATCATGAACTACTATTATAATGAAAGGCAAGAAGATGGTAATATGACAATTTTGGGGTCTATATAGTTAAGATGGCTGAAGTAAGTGCACTAAGTTTTTGCTTCTGGAAAACAAAAGGAAGAGAATATAACATATAAAGTAACATGATTTTTATTTTTCCAGTTAAAAATACGCATTGGCCTACATAAATAGCAGCTGTAAGTAAAAACATATGATATGAAGAGTGCTATAAAAATGGTAATAACACTTTTTTGAACACAGTGAAGGGAAGATATCATTTTGCACATGTGCTTTCACACACTGAGGATTTGTATGATATAGTTTGACTTGTAGTTGCTTAAATTAAATCAAACTTGACTCCGTGAGAAAGTTCATTGTATGCAATCTGACACATCATCGTTCCTAGCAGAATATCAAATCCATGCAAATATAAGTAGTGTTAGTCAAGAGTTAATTACCGGCTAAAAAAAAGAAAAAAAGAAGGGTTAACCACTTTATTTTAGTCCTTTTTAGAAGCTAAATGTTTCCTAATGATATGACTCCTATTGCAAATATTATTTATTTTACCTATTCAACTTGTGAGCTTTCTTGATTATTTAAAATAGAAAGGAATTGTTTATGTTTATCCTTAGATAATAGCAGTTTCTTTTCATTTACACCTGTTGATTTACCAGAGCAGATGAATAATCAACAAAGAATGTGAATTAAAATTTTTCTTTTTCAATAAAATAACAGGCAAGTAAACTCTTCAACAGGCTGTCCTCACCCCAAGCCAATGCCAGTGAACTGTTCAGGAAGGAAGAGGAATAAGTAAAACCTTATTTTTGAATTACCGTGAAGAAGCGTTACTTCCCATACGTTCCCTGCTCCTGAAAAAAAAAAATGCTTTTAGGAATCTCTTGATCATTAAATTACTTTTGTGTGTGGAGCAGCTCTAGACTGAAAATACCTTGAATTGAGATCTCTTGCTTTTATGATTCTTTTCATGAACTTAAAACCCTGATGATTTACTATCCTGTAGAAGCGGACCTGATGATTACAGGCAAGTGATTCAAAGCACTCGGCTACCAAGGGTTATTTGGCACAAGTGATATTAATCAAACATGTTTCACTTTTGTCTTTCTGCATGTTTAAGAATAGGCAGAGGGGGATATAAAATAAAAGTTTTAAGGTTAGCAGAATATGCTTTGAGTGCTTTTGGATAAGGAATGATGGCATAATAAAATACATCATGGGGAAAATTCAAAAGCAAATATAAAATTCTACTCACAACATTTTGCCTGAAGCCCCTGTTCATGAACCAATTCATAATTAGGGTTACCGTAAAATCACACGCATCGATTGTAGAAACGGTTTGTCAAGGGCATTTCCCATGGTGCTCTAATAGAATAGCTCAAATCTTCTATTTATTGATACCTAATTTTTCACTCTGATATTTGCTCATATTCTAATTTAGAATGTAACTCTTGGTATATATTTTAATGGTGGAAAGAAATTAAGAGAAAATAAGAAATCAAGTTTTAAATCCTTAGCTAGTTCCCGTATGTGTTATATATAGATGGTTACAACAGAAGGAACAATCCAAGTAGTGGCCACGATTTACCAGTATCAAACTTCATTGGCACCACTGATGTATAGGACCTTTCTAAATGCAAAGATGAAAGCATATAGGTGTTACATCCCCTATGATATGTATGAAACTAGAAAAACTTACGTTTCTTTTTCAATTTAAAAATTTAAAATTTCAGGTCGTTTTACAGTTTTATTAAATACATTTTACCCACATTGACTTGTAGGTTATACAGTCCATGAACCACTAGAGCAACTTTTATCTTTAAATGAAACTGTTGTTTAGTTGTTATAGTTTTATATAACTATTTTTGTATAATTTATAAATTCGATTATTTCATTGGAAAGTTTAAAATTTTTAATGTTTTTTTAATGTATTTTTAAGATAGAGAGAGACAGAGCATGAGCAGGGAGGGGCAGAGAGAGAGGGAAACACAGAATCAGAAGCAGGGTCCAGGCCCTGAGCTGTCAGCACACAACCCGAGCAGGGCTCAAACCCACGAATGTGAGATCATGACCTGCGCTGAAGTCAGAGGCTTAAGCAACTGAGCAACCCAGTTGCTCCTTGTTGGCAAGTTTAAATAATAACTGAGAAGAACAGATATAGGAAATGAATGAAAAAGTCAGAAAAATGAGACAGTTATATACAAGAAATGTTTTGTCAAAATATTGTCTCTAAAAAGGGAAATGATTCTAGGGGCACCTGAGTGGCTCAGTCAGTTAAGCATCCAAACTCTTGGTTTCTGCTCAAGACATTATCTCACGTGGGTTAGTGGATTTGAGCCCCACATTGGGCTCTGTGCTGGCAGTGGAGAGCCTGTTTGGGATTCTCTCTCTCTCCTCTCTCTGTGCCCCTCCCCCATTCATACTGTCTCTGTTTCTAAATAAATGTAAAAACGAATCTAAAGCAAATAAACCATCAAGTTAGTATGTCTTATAACGTACATTAAAATCATTGCATTAGCAAAGAAAAGGAATGGTCAAGAACATCAATTAAATGTTAGAGTATTATAATTAAAGATAAATAAGGTATGTATCAGAGTAAATCTGTATTACTGTTAGCAACATAACTCTATTGTATTGGTAACAACAACAAAAAGCTAATTTGTAAGCATACATTACTGGTACAGAAAATTAATGGACCAAAAGTTTATCTTCTTTCTATTTAAATGAATTCACCATAAAATGATAGCGAATATTAAACCTATCAATAGATCTGGTATCACAAAGAACTAGAAAATTAACCTTCCTCAGATTCACATGGATCAGAGACATATGAGCGCTCCTATATGTACTAAAAACCATAACACTGATACAGAATTACCTAAACTAACTAAACTAACTAATTTTTCTACTATGCCTTAAATATTTGGAGTAAGATTATGGTTATATATTTTTAATGAAGCCATATGCCTTATATTTGTATTTCTTAAGTTTATTTATTTTGAAGGAGAAAGCTCAATGCAGGGCTTGAACTTATGAACTGTGAGATCATGACCCGAGCTGAAACCCAAGTGTCAGATGCTCAACCAACTGAGCCACCCAGGTGCCCTATATTTGTATTTTTTGTAATAATTTTATTTATATACAATATTGAAACGCTTGTTTTCTTTTATTTAATGTCAAAAGAGATTCTTACATGCCAAAGAGATTATCAGTGTTATTACATAATCAATTTTTAGTGAATGATCATGGCAATAAAGTTGTATGCATAAAAGCATGACACTAAAGAGACTTCTTGAATCCCTGACTGGGTTTGCATTTTAAATCTTTGGGTGACTCAGTCACCTAAGCATCTGGCTCTTAATTTCGGCCCAGGACATGATCTCACAGTTCATGGGATGGAGCCCCACATCAGGCTCTGTGCTGACAGCACTGTCCTGTCTGGGATTTTCTCTCTCAACCTCTCTGCCCCTTGCCCACTTGTGCATGCATGTGCTCTTTCTCTCACAGAAAAATAAAAATAAAAAGTAAATTAAATAAAACTATCTTCTGTTTATTTTGGCACAAATAGAATTATGCAGTTTTTACACTTCATATTTTTTGTTAATATGATTCTAGCTATTTTGCTAAATTGTATTTTCATGATTTTGAAGGGATATACATTAAAAAAATATACTGGATACTTGCATATTCCAACAGACTCTGAAGTAATAGTAACACACTTTTAATATTTGAATGCATACTACTCAGCGAAGCTAAAAACCTACTTGCCTTAAAACTGGTTCTTCACTACATTGGATGTAAGGCATTTTGAAATATCACATTAATTTTTTATAATCTCTTCTATGTTCTAGGAACTCACAAATCTTTGTTCAATGGGATGTAAATTTTTCCAAAATGATTTTCAGAAGGTAGAACGTTTCAAAAATATTTATATTTTATAATGTTTATATTTATATGACATATATATTTTATTATGTTTATATACGTAACCTATATATATAAATATATATGTCGATTTGGTGGTAATAATAAAGAGGAGGACATGCAAACACAGAAAACGGCCTCTGTGTTATGAGGAGTCACAGCTCTGAAACCAATGTGATTGAAAGGAATTCATTTCACATAGGTGTGATGCCCTATCGTCTCTAGCCTTTCAAAACTGGAAATAATAAAGAAATCTTATGGTAGATGGTTATTATGGTAGATGGCTCAGAACAAGAAATTTTCATTTGCATCAATCATTAATTTACGTGAATCACAGTAAAGAAAAGTTTAAAATAGTAAATCACAGTAAAAAAAGGTTTTTGCTTTGTTTTGGATTTTACTTTTTTAAAATTTATATGTTAGTCTCATCTCACATATTTTATTATAGTATAGGTCTTACTGATTTGTAAGAGTTTCTGTATTAATTATTTTTAGGTTCTTTTAACATTTATTTTTGAGAGACAGAGAGAGGCAGAGCATGAGCAGGGGAGGGCAGAGAGAGAGGTAGACACAGAATCCGAAGCAGGCTCCAGGCTCCAAGCTGTCAGTCAGCATGGAGCCTGAAATGGGGCTCGAACCTATGAACCATGAGATCATGACCTGAGCCGAGGTTGGATGCTTAACCAGCTGAGCCACCCAGGCACCCCTGTATTAATGTTTTTAAACTTATCTTAGGAGATGGTTTTATTTTACTTTCTGGTATAATTAAAGGTTTATATTTGTTTTAATAAAACCAATGTGGTTTAGCTTATGCTGAAACAATGACTTCAAATCAAGTCTGGTTATTGTCTTTGATTGGATGAGTGGTTACTAGTATTTTGATAAATGACTTGTATATAGCTGTTGCTTAGTATATGATTTTCAGACTTTAGAATATTTAATCTATCCATAAAATGTCCCAGTGTAGGAATAAATTAATTTCACTCATTATACCTTTTTTATTATGATTTTGCATACTGGGTTTATCATATGCTTATACTTAGGAAGTCATTTCATCAGATATTTTCAAGAAAGAGTCTTCTGATTATATAGTAGGTAATGGATTAGCTCATTGCTTAACTGAGGATCAAAAACAATTCTCAAATAAGTAGTAAAATAATCCTTAAGAAAGTACATACTGCATTATGCAAGATACCAACAGGGGAGAAAGAGAAACACAGAAAGATTTAAAGGATAATAAAGAATAGTAAATAAACTTAGTAAATTTTGGTGGGATTTGGGAATAAGTAAGAGAGATAGTCAAAGATCAATACTAATTTCTATGAGACAAGGAAATCAGGATGCAAACAAGGACCTCAGTTATGGAAGACATAGATAAATCTTGTATAAGTTTACTCAAATGCCTTTGACATGTGAAAATAGAAAAAGGAGAAGACAGATTCTAGAACTCAAAAAGGAAATCTGAAGGGTAGGTATAAATTAATAGTCTAAGACATAGGATAAAATGACCAAGGGAGAATTTGTGAGGTGAAATAATTAGTGAAAAGTTCTGAGGGTAGGTTAATGGTGCATACCAAATTATAATAAAAGCCCTGGTCCACTGACTATCCTTAGAAACAAACTGATTGGCTGTGATCTCAGGGCCAATGTTTTATTGAAGCGTGAAACAAATTTTCATGATTTTGGAAGGGAATGTCGTATCAGGAAGCAAGGCAATGAGTCCACACAATTCTTAGCAAACAAAGCATAATATCCTCGAATGTCAATATCCAAAGTATAAGAATAGAAAAAGGAGGGCAAATTTGTGTCAGTTTTTTGGTGGATTTTGCTGTGCTTGTGTGATTGAAAAAGAAGTCCCGATAGAATTGTAAGGAAGATTCTTTTGGTTTGAAGAACACAAAATAAAAACAATTCCTTGTTTGTCACTGTTTTCTAATAGAGACAGAATATATAACTATGGGGTTCTCAATGACCACAGGATCTGACTGACTGTTATTAACTGTAAGTTATGTAGCCCACTGAATAAGAGAGCTGAACCTGTGCACCAATACTTCCTGTTCAGATACAGTGATAAGTGAGCTTGCACTCCCCTTAATCTTCACAATCACATCCTCAAACACAAGTAAGCTACGTGAGCAAGTGTCACTTGACTGCCCTTTGTCCTTTCTTCCTCCTCTTATACCTTAGGCCTTATAGAAATTCTTCTGAACCCAAGAAGAAAAACAGCACGACTGAACTGTAACATTTTTCATATAATCTGACACCACCCTTACGTCGAAATTGGATGGCATTATAGTCCCACTGAAGGGTATCTATCATGGAAAATAATAAAGGAAAATCCTAACATAGAGTAAGACTTTGAGAAGTGCATCTGGATGTTTCATTATTCTATAAAGGAAGGATGGTAGAGATAAGTGTTTACATTCATTTGGTGTCAGGTTTTGAAAGAAGTAAGGCTGGAAACATGTAATATAAAGACCAAGGAAAGAGATATTTGGATGACTTTTATGAATGGGCTGAATGTGATGATATTTGTATAACAGGGGAAAGGTCACAAAAAGTCAAATACTTCAGGGGAAGGTTTTAATTATTACAGACAAGATAATGTCTCCTATGGATGTTAGGTAAAAATTTCCCCCCAGCAAACATTAGGCTTTGTTCAGTGGCCTCATGAACTGTGTGACCATGGGGGGTCATAAAGGATAGTCATGGGTTAAACATCTTAGGACTCTCCTCACTAACACCGATGGGTATGGCCATTGTTAAATGTCCAATCTGCCAACTCTAAACATGAACACTAACAACTCAATTCCTTTGAATCAACAGCTCAGTTGGGGTCAGTTATATTGAAGTCTTCAATAGGGAGAGAAAGGAATACATTCTTGGGTTGAATCTGGTTTCCTGCCCTGCTGCTACACTACTGGCTAACCTTCTATTTTTTAATTTTTTTTCCAATGTTTTATTCCCATCGAGTAATTCTTTTGCCAAGGGAACTCATCTTAGAGAAAGTAGGATGTTGACAGATGTCACTGTTTTTACCAAGTCCTTCATAACCCCTAAATGTCAGGTCGGATAGAATTTGTAGCTCCAGAACAAGGGATTTCCTATAGACAACTAAGCTGTGGCACCGGTTGGGAAACAATAACTTTGAGGCCAATAAATGAAAAACTAACTACACAAATGAAAGAAAGCTATACCATAAACTGTCAAATAACTCTGAGCTACCATCTCTGTAGCAACTAGTCCAGGAGACCAAACCACAACCTTTGCAACAATCAGCCCAGAATGGTAAAACATAGAAAACAACTGACACCTTCCATACGTTTGCCCCTATTTCCAAATCAGAATGTACCAGGAAAAGTCAAGTGTAGTGCCTACACCAATGATGTAGGTTACAGCCTTCTTCAAGTAGAGTACATATGAAACCCTCCCTTTTCTTCATTATACAGCTTTCTACTCTCTTGTCTCTGCAAAACACATGTGATGATGGCCAAGTCTGTCATTACAGAAGGTTCTGAATAGCCTCTGTTTGTTCTTGTTTAAATAGAATTTTTTTTAACCTGGAGAAGGTACTACCTGTCACCATGGACCCTAGCCTTTGCCCAGGTATTTTACCCAAGGAGGTGTCTTGTGCATTAATGGTAATGGCTTGATAAGTCTGCATGGATAATGTAAGTGGAGAGGAGGGGACACATTTAGGAGATACTACTAAGATGTAACCGAATGGAAATGAATTCAAAATAATATTAATGATTTCTCTCAATAGGTCCATATCAAGTAGGGAATATAATAATAGATTGAGAAATTAAAAGAAAATTTAATGTTTACAGTGCTTATAGATGCTGACCAATGGGCAAGGGCTTAAATAAGAGGTGTAAAAAGTCTGAAAAGAGATTTGAGGGTCACCTTTGTAACAACTTGTAGTTGAAGACATGGAAACAGATAATGTCATTCAGATACTATCACCCAGAAAATGTGTGAGGATAAAAACAGCAAAGGCCTGTGAGATAACCCCAAGATTAACCTATAAACCAGGGATGGCAGAAAAAGATTGCATTAAATAAATGGAGAAAGAACATTCATGGAAGAAAGCAGAAGAAGAAATGGTATCACTGAAATCAATGAAACATACTTTGGAAAAAAAAAAAGAGAAGGTTGAACTCTGTTAAATGCCAAAGACAGGACTAAGTAAGATAAGAATTCAGCAGGGGAGACCACTGATAATAGTAGCAAGCTCACATTCATTGGCATGATGGGAATGAATGCCAGATTATAATCAACTGATGACTGCCCATGCCACAGGTACGCAGAACTATTAAATAGAGTGTATTCTATAAAATGGTGGGACAAAATTGTAAACAGACCATACTTCACAGATAATTTTAAGTAATTAACTTAAGACCTACTAATAAAATGATAGATAGTTTCAAAAACTCATGCTGTGTAAGAATATTTAGTAATATTATGTGGAGTTATGTTAAATTTTTTAATAAGGAAAAAACAAATGCAGCTATATAGTATTTTTCTCACTTCAAACACAGTATATTTCCCACTTCAAAGACCGAAATATCTCTCAATTGCATTTATAAAAAATATTTTTAAACAGTAGTCTCTCTAAGATTAGAAATTCTTCTTTTACATTCATAAAACAAATTTTTGTTTATTTTCAAAACTATGATGAACATGTACTAATTTTTAAAATAGTGATGAAATCAGTAAAACAACATGGTGCATTTAATGATGAGGAAGATAACTATAGTCTTTCTTCAATTTTTAATAAGAAAATATATTCCTATTGAACTGAAGTCTATATGTAAGTTTTCATTTGATGTGTTATGAAAGACTTGTAAACTACTCAAAAAAGAATGCCAAGTATTTGCATCATCAAGGAAATTTCCTTCCCTGGTTGCCTAGTGCCTTCCTTCCCATGCCAACTAGAAATAACCACTTTTTCATCCGTTATGTCTTAGATTAATTTTGTCTATCTATTGACTTCATATAAATAGAATCATAAATTATGTATCATTTTCCCCTCTCTTTCTTACATGAGCATAATTTAGATTCACTTACAATGTTGTGTGGACATGTAGTCCATCTCTTTTGATTGACGAACAATATTATGATGTACAAAAATACCAAAATTTGAATATCCATTCTCCTACTGATAGATATTTGGTTGGTTTCTAATATTTAGGTAGTATGATTAAGGTTGCTATAATCTGTAATATTCTTGTACAATTATTTTAGACAAGACATTTATCAAAGTTGATTGATACACAATTTACACTGCAATCAGCAAAGACTGAAAATTTGAGTTGAGCCCTGCTTTTCCCAACATTTAGCATTAACAGTTGTTTTGGTTTTAGGCACGGTAGAGTTTTTAATTTTTATTTCACTGAAAGAATAATAATGTTGATAAGTTTTCAGGTACTTTATTGATCACTTCTGTGTCTCTTGTGGAGTGTCTGTTCAAGTTTATTTATCCATGTTTAAGTGGCTTATATGTGTACTTATGGATTTGTAGGAAATATTTAAAATTTTTTTTACATAAGCAGCTACTTTCTGGGATATATGAATTAAAAATAAATTTTCACTGTTTGTAACTTGCCTGTTTTCCTAAATGATACCTTTTTATAAGCAGGTATCTTTTATTTTGATTAAACCAAATTAACATTTTTTTCTTTTATGATTAAATTGTTCTGAACATAAAGTCTTATTTTACCTCATGTTGTACAGATAATCTTTGCATTAGAGGTTTGAAAGTTCTAACTTATCCTTTTAAACCTATCATCCATCTTGACTTTTATATATTATCAAAGTTTAATTTTTATATTACTATATTTCAATACATTTATTTATTTATTTAAACGTTTTTCTTCTTTTTAACATTTATTATTTTCGAGAGACTGAGAGAGACAAATCATGAGTATGAGAGGGGCAGAGAGAGAGGGACACACAGAACTAGAAGCAGGCTCCACACTCTGAAGCTCTGAGCTGTCAACGCAGAGCCCGACGTGGGGCTCGAACCCGTGAAGTTAGACGTTCAACCAACTGAGCCACCCAGGTCCCCCTTAACACTTTTAAATATTACCTTTATTAATATTTATATTAAGTTCGCCGTCAAGGTTATTCATTTTTTCTTAAGACCACACAGCCATTCCAGCACCACTTGTTAAAACAGATCTTGTATTTTTTCACTGAATTGTCTTAATGCCATGATGCAAAATCAATTGACTATGTAGGTGAAGGTCTATTTTTGGAATATCAATACTCTTTTATTTATCCATTTGTTTCTTCTATTAATATTGTACTATCTTGATTATTATTATTATTTTGTAATTCTTTAGTTCAGGTGAGTTGAATCCTCCAAATGTATTCTTTCTTTCTGTCTTCTTCTTCTCCTTCCTCTTCCTCGTCGTCGTCTTCTTCTTCTTCTTCTTCTTCTTCTTCTTCTTCTTCTTCAGGATTACTTTGGCTATTTTAGATTCTTTTCTTTCTCATGAAGTTTTAGAATAAAATAATTTCAGAGTTGCAGGGGGGAGAGGACAGTCTTCTGACATTTTAATTGGATTTAATTCTATACATAAATCTGAGGACTTTTGAAACCTTAATAATAATGAATGTTTCAGAATATAAACAGTTATCCCTTGATTAGTTTGGGTCCTCTTTATGCCTAAACATTGTTTTGTCATTTTTGGTAATTCTTAGTATTTTTCCTTCCAGAGGTTTTGCACATTTTACAATGAATTTATTTCTAGGTACTGGTTATTTTTTATGATAATTTTAAATTCTATTGTGTGTACACATATTATATATATAATTCATATATACAAATTATATTATTAATGGATATCACGTCATGTTACTATTAATATATAAAAAAGCAAATGGAAACCAGCTTTGAAAATTCCCTGAGCAAACAAAACCAGTCCAGTCATACGAGCAAAACTTGAGTTTATTTTGCAAGACTAACTTCACCAGGGTCACTTCTTGCTTGTGCCTCTGGATATCATAAGCAGAACTTGAACTGTTTCCCAAGGTTGATACGAGGTAACCCCTAAACAATCTGTATCCTTTTAGAGAATTCTAATAGTATAACCAGTCACTGTGAAGAGTAAACAGTCACTGCTTTCTCACTATGTAAGCTGCTTTATAGTAATATATCCCTGAGCCAAATTCCATGTTTTGGTTTGAGTGCTTCTGGTTTGCAAACTGTCTTGTGCTGTGTGTTCAATAAACTGTTACTAATTACAACTTCAGTGATTCATTGATTTGACTTCTGTTATTGCTGAACTTTTGGTATTACAATTGTTTACTATTATATGTGTATGCAGATTATACGTATAATATAATATATGAAACATAAGTGCTATTTATATTAAACACAAATATTTGCTGACAGATACACCTACACCTAGAAAAAGCAACATAAAAAATAAAGTATCAGGAGAAAAACAGGTAAATAAAAAAACAACAAAAGAGTTGCCTAGAGGAAGGAAGAAAATACTTCAGACAAGAAGAGGCCCTGGAAGTAGACAAGAAGCTTACACATCTCTGTCAAAGGGAATCCAAGTGTTCTTCATTTAGCTTGCTGTTCATTTTTAAGGTCTTTCTCTGTGTAAAATATTTCACTGAAGTTTTGTATTAACCTACAACACAGGCTTTGGTCTGTAACCATGTCTGATAAACATGATCTGACATCCAGAGCTTAATGTTGACAGGATTTGATTTATAGCAACTGTCTTTTCTACCTGATGAACATCCATTTTGCCCAGACCAAGACAACTTAGTAGACATCAGGGTCAGCAAAATTTTCAGCTCACTGTTCTTTATCTCTTTTATGTTCTTTTCTCTCCTTTTATTATTAAAATATGAAGTAAAACTAAAACTATGTGATAAATGACAAAGAAAATGTCTATTTCTATTTTTTAACATTTAGCATTCTCAGTTATTTCTGCAATAGCAATAGTAAATATTTTTTCATGTTGTCATTAATTTTTCTCTCTTGGTTATAATTCTATGTATAAATAAAACTATAACTTAACATTAGTTGTTTATTGTTCAGATACATACAAGTATCTGATATTTAAAATAAACAAAAATATTGCAATAACAATAGGTTATATATATTTATACATATTATATGTAATTATATATGTGTATAAATAATTCTAATATGCATATTTTACAAATATATGTGTATATATAACATTCAATTGATATTTAATATCAGAAGATTTTTATACAAAGGAAGGGGAGTATGTTTATGAAGAAAAATTATATCTATTTCATTTTAAGATAGGAACTTTAAACTTCTTTTTGAAGATGAGGGATGTCTTGAGTACTATTAAGAAAGTAGGATGATGAAAATATATTATCAAAACGAGATACAATTTGAAAATTTGGTTTAATTGAATAGATTGGGAAGTAACTAGTGGTCAGAAAGTATTTCAAAATTAAAATGTAGATAGTGAAAACATTATTTTTTCTTATTTTTGTTTTTTGAAAATATATTTAAAATCTGATTACTTTATAAATATCTTCAGAAAAATTAGTGTTGTTGCATTAACAAATTATGCTACAAATATTAGGTATGGATAATATTTCTTCAGCAATGAAATACCCATGTTAATAGATGTTCAAAAATTATGTTTGAAAGAAACATCAAATAAATATATCAGAGATGTTTTTTAAAAACGTTAGGATATACCAGCTAAAATAGAAGATGCAGCAGATTAGTGAAGAATATCTGCTAAAGACTGGAAGCATTTTCCAGAAGCAAATATATAGGTGTAAACGTGATGATGATCCTAAGACAATCAAGTGTCATATACTCAAAGCAAATGGATTTCTGGAATAAAACATAAGAATAAAACATTTATTGTGGAGCACACTGTTCAGAAATTGAGATCATAAGTATTAAAACCTTCCAGAAAGGGGGAAAATCTGCATATTTGGGAATTAGACTTTCATCAAATGTTTCAATACTAGCAATTGTCCTAAAAAGGAAGTAAAGTATAATCCTGCAAAAATTCTGAGAAAAAAAAGGGAGATATGAAATACATAACCCAGCTAACTCTGTAATTACAAAGGTAAAGTCAAAATATTTTCAAATCAAAATGAGGACACTTTCCAGGTGGGTGGTAGAGGGAGTGTCAGGGATGAGAACTGAGTTGAGTCCAGAATAAAATGGATGGAGACAGGATTCCAGGAAAGACTTCTCCCAGGGAAAAAAAAAAAAAAAAAACCAAACACAAAACAACAACAACAACAACAAACAGTTTTCTGAGTGTATGTACTAAAATCATGCCTTGAAGAAAATATTGGTGATCAGTAAATAGGAACAAAATGACAAAAAGCAATGAAATTATTCATGTTAAATAATGTGAAATGTGTGAGAAAATTTAATCATTGCATAATACATGTTTAACTGTGAGTAATTTACCTACCACATAAAACATATTGCCCTAATCAAAAATTGATTTATTTGTCTCTTAGGATAAGATTTATATGATATGTGAGGTGAGGAGTAAGGGTAGAGAACCTGGAGAAGGAGCAAGATATTCTTCTTCCATAGTTGTGTCAAAAGACAATATATAAAAATAAGCATATGATCATATTGCTTAGGATATAGAAATAAAAACAAGAAGAAATAGTTACAACAGTTGGAAGTTGCTTACAGATTCTAGGTTCATGATGCAAAGTGGAGAACTGGTGTAGCCTACTGACATATATTTAGGTAAAGATTTCTCTTTCCCCTATAAAACATCATTATCTAGTTCACAATGTTTCCAACAACGTAGAACTAAGTCAATTTTAGTTCACAAGAGAATTGAAGATCCTTCATTTCTCCGTGTGATTCCAGAAGAGAGAAAGTCATTTTAGGACTATTCATCACTCTTTTCCTTTTCAATCCAACTTGTCATCATGGCGAATATTCCCTTGCCTGATATTTCTTATATATCTTTTTACAACTTGTCTTTCAACATTTTATGCAGAGAAATAACCCATTAACACTTAGACAACCAGAGTAAATCCGATGCAAAACGTGATAATCACACCCATATTCCTACATTAATCTTTGATATTTCCTTAGATAAGTTTTTCTTTTGCTCTTTTCATCAAGTAATTTGATACATTTTATATGTATCAATGAAGGCATTTAATTATATAGTTTTTAAAGATTAAGTACATCTCCCTTCCTGGCTAATTTAGTTTCTGCCAGCACAAAACCATGTGAGGAGTTTCAAATCAGGGTTCTTAAATATTTTGTCATCTGGTTTTTATTTCATTATATCTCTAAACCTACTGATCCTTTGTTACACAATATAGTGATGGCATTAGATTTACGGTAATAGGAGAAATCAAATTTAATTACTTGTCTTCTAGATTCCAGCAGAACTTCTAACAAAAGCCATGAAAAATTATGTTTGCTCACTTTTATTTGATAATCTATGTTTATTCACTTAGCAAATTCTTTTAGATACGTCAGTTTCCTACAAATTACACTGATAATACATTCTCTTTTAATTTGCTTCATTTTTCCCCTCTTCATATAAAACTTGCATGAAGAACTATATAGACATCAAATTATTGCCACTTACCTTTATTACCTCCTCCTCTCTTTTTTTTGTTGCTTAACTGAATACTGTCTTAGATATTATGATTTATAGTTCTAAAAGACAATTCTCTTGCTGCCAACTGTTAGACAATGGGTTGAGATTTAATTAAATGAATGAAGATGATGTTACCCAATCACAAATGTTACTAATGATATAAAAGTTGTACAAAATGAAAACAGAGACAAATCATCATTTGTTTTGAGAAATGAGAAACCTCAGAACTTCCAAACTTGTCTCTCTCTCTTCTCTTTTTTTCTTGCTTCAGATCACATTTTGGTCCAGTTCTTGGTCCAAGTATTATTCTTCAGTTACCAAATACTGACATATGCTTGAGAGGGAAAGTATTATGTACTCATTAAGACATGAGCACTTTAGTCATATTCTCTGGGTTTGAAAATTGACTTTGACACTGATCACTTACACAACTCACAACTTTGGGCAATTTTTAAATTTCTCTTACCTTGTTTCCATCATTTATCATTTGGAGATATTAATGCCATCTAATTCATAAGATCAATGTGAGTATTAAATGAGTCATAAACAAATAAAGTCATTAGAAAATATATGACTTATTTTAGCTTCCAAAACTGGTGGCCTTTTCTTCTTTCTTTTCCTTCCCTTTCCCAGGTTCCGTTTCTGTGCTACTTCTCCAGACTCTGTCAGTGGAAAAACAGCTACTTCTCAATAAGTGTTAGTTGTATTAGTTGCTATACTCCAGTGACCTAGACTACTTTGCAGCCATTTCTTGTTCCCCGTCCATTTTCACTTGTCTCAGTTTTACATTTTGACAACTCTTACAAGATGCCCCTGCTTTATTCTCCACTTCCCATTTCTTCTGAGAACCATAGGTCTATCCCTAAATTCATATCTTTTTGGAACCAACCGAACTCTTTAATAACATCACCACACCACAACCTTAAGCTAAAATCAAAGTATTGAATTTAATTTAATCACTGGATAAAGGTATTTTATGTCAGATAATTTCTGCCTCCCTTAACAATAGATTTATACTTCTCTTTATATTGCTAAGGAGAAATAACAAGCAGTTCAGTCTTACATTTAGAAGCCAGACTCCTTTCAACTTACATGTTCAGTCTGGAAGATCACTAATCTATATTGCAGATAGGCACTAAATTAATTCATTTGGGTCCTGACTCAGCTGTGTTTGCTCAGGCAAAATTTTTGCCTGAACTTCCCTTGACCCTGAGCTCAATAAAGTCTTTGCATATATAAATTCTGATGAGTCAGGTCTTGAACAACTATCTTGCAATTTCTTTCAATGTGATTCTTACTATTGAATAGCCAAATGGTATTTTATGAAGTGTTTTCAATTGACTTTGCTAGACAGTAGTTTTCCATTGAGTAGAACCCTTGAAATGAAATAAAAGAGAATATCCTCTCAAAATGATTTATTCAATTATTAGCATATAGATAATAGTGAGTGATTTTCGTTAAGAATGTGTCATGTGTACATTCTGTTACTACCCACATTTGCATTTTAAACCTCTCATTTGTGTAACCGTATAAGTGATTGCCTTTGGTATTTATTTTGAATGAATAGTAGTAAACTGAATTATTTACTTCTTCCCTTTTAAAAGATAACACAAAATACTACTGCCTTATGTTGTGCCACGAAATTTGTGCTAGGTTTCTCTATGCTCCATTGCAAATATAGAAAGATGTGACAAGTTGTGTGCTAATAAGGAGTCTTTTCCAATATCCTGCATGTTACTAAATCTTAGCCATATTTAGAAGGTTCAGTTCTCTCAATATACCCAAATTTGACCAAAGCCAGAGAATTAAGTCAAAGTCATTGGATGTATAAAATGAGAATATCAAGTAATAAACCTTAATAGGAGAAATATTCCTAATTGCCATTCAAAAGAAGCAATTGACCTAGGTACAGGGAGATGAATTGTGTTGAGGGATACAGTAGTCCCTTTGCATTTTGTGTGATACATGCTAAGCATTTGACCGATCACAAATATATCAGTCAGGGAGCAGCAAGGAATTGATTTTTCACTACAACATCATCTGATGAGGATTTAATTACAAAGCTTATTCACACAGGTGTGGATGGTGTAGAGGGGACTATATCGATTAAATCTTGTTTCAGATTAAAGCTTTCCAACATTTTGTGTCTTAAACCAACATTCATTTATATACCAGGGCTTGGCGGGTGGCTATCCAGTATGGAGTGGTTCAGCAGGGCTCGCCGCGGTCCATATGATCTCTCATTCACTAGTAGCTGGGCCCAAGCATGGCCTTCCTGTAGTTGGACAGGACCACAAGACAGCAAACTCACGCGTAGGCCTTTTGAGACTTAAACTCGGGATCGACTCACTCTCACTTCCCTTTTGTACAAAACATTTTAAAATTTATAGTCACAGAGACATTTTATCAGTTCTCTTTAAAGCCCTTATATTCACTGAAGTGATTCAGGGAAATGCTGCCCTTGTCCAGAGGCTGACCTAAAAGTTCATGACCACGGACTGATGATTACATCAAGATTTTCTCAATCTTAATGATTAAATGACTATCAAAGAAAGGTTAACAGATAACTGAACAAAAGAAACCCTAAAACATAAAAGAAAAATACTGTTTTTTAAAAAAAGGAGAAGAAAGGAAGTAATAAAACTAGAAATTAATGCAGTGAAAATGAAAGTAATAGAATTAGAGGCATAAGAAAACTCAGATAAAAAATATAACTGCTATAGAAAAACAATATGAAAAAAGTAGAATTTCTGCAGCTATAGTGAGAGAATTTTCCAAGACAGAATCAAATGACAAAGATTAAAAGTGTTAGAGAAGATAAGAGCTATAGATAATCAATCCATGTTGACATTTTGACAACTGCATTACATGTATTATTAAAAGAGAAAAACACAAAAATTGAAGAGAAGGAACTCATCACTGAAATTCAATGAAATTTTCTAAAAATTACAAAGTCTTCAGATAGCAAGGGACCACTTTTTGCCTAGCACAGCAAGTTATAAACTTTCCCAAAACCATTGTGAAAATTCTGGAATGACAAGGATAAATAAAAGACTCTAGAAACTTTCTGTAAATAGCCACAACAAAAGCACACAAACAAAAGGACATCTTGAAGAATTAAATTTCATAATAAACATCACAATTGAGTAAATATTGGTGCCATTACATCTTTGCTTATTTCAGGTTGGCAGCTTTTTGATTGTTTGACCACTATATTCAAGATGATTCAGAGTTCTGGAAGCAATATATGCCATTACTAAATATTGAGTCAAAATACTTAATGTTTGCAGAAGAGTTTGAAAATGGGCATGCAGTCTAGGTGGAAAGATCATTTTAAGCAAGATGTGTGAAAGATGGAGTTTTCTAAGTACAACTGCTCCCCAATTCTCATTCGTCATGCTCTTTGGCACTGTGATCTTAGTTTCTTCAGTAAAGTGTTAGAAACAATCTTTCCACACTCTTGAATCTGTGCAGGTTCTAAGAGTGCTTTGGCCATTATAATATAGTAAAAGTGTCAGGGACAGGCATAGCCCTTAACTACCTTAGCATTTCTGCATTCTACCTTTTAAAACTCTGGAACCATAGAGAGAAAACCATATTGCTTAAAAAAGATTTTATGTGGATTCTCTATAACAGCATCTAAGGAACTAGCAACTAAGAACCAGCCATGTGAATAATCCACCGTGGAAAGTTGCTGCTATAGGACCATAAAATTAATCTAGGGCCTAGGCAATTAGCAGAAACAAGAATGACCCCAAGGAGACTGTGAAAAACTAAAAGTCCACTGAGATGGGAGGCTGGAGAGATGATCAATTGTTTGTGGTGCAAAACTATTGTCTGCAGCAATGTGAAAAAGAAACATTTAACTTTATGCATCTGTGAATTGGTCTAAACAGATTGTTCAGGCCAGCTAGTTAGCTGTGTCTGACAAGATGTTTTATTGAGATAAAGTGAAGATGAATGCTTTCAATATTTTACCAAAATTTAGAGGACATATTGAGGCACTAGGAGAGTCGTTCGACCCAATTAAATGTTTCTTATTTAAAAATGATCTCAGGGAAAAGCTCAAATCCAGGGTCGATGTGTACAACATGACTCAGGATAATTTTATTTACATTTCAAAAATTTTTCTTAATGTTTGTTTTTTAGAGACAGAGATACAGAGCACAAGCAGGGGAGTGTCAAAGAAAGAGGGAGGCACAGACTCTGATGTAAGCTCCAGGATCCAAACTGTAAGCACAGAGCCCGAATTGGATCTTGAACCCATGTGCCATGAGATCATGACTGAGCCACTCAGTGCCCCGATCTTAGAATAATTTCAAAATCAAGTGTGTAGCTGTTAGGCACTTGACTAAGATCTCAAAAGGATATAAGGTGGGTCCTTGTAAACCTTCTTTACTAGACAAATTTTCTTTTAAGAACAGTAAGGGTATGCTGCTTTCTAAATTCTCTCTGATAGAAAAAGTGTTTCCTGAAGACTTATGGGTGTGTCTATCATTCTCTTCAAAATGATTCCCAAGAATCTTAAGGAGGTAGCCCTCAACACCAAGGTCCACAGACCAATGCGGAGAGGAATTCATTTATAAAGATTTCAGTGTCTGACTTTTTGTTTAAAAGAGCCTACTTCCAAATGATCCATAGGAAACCCAGTTTTAAAGAGAATTTCAGTATCAGAAATGCCATCGTCTTGGGTCAGAAGTTATAAAGGGTGATCAAACTCAAAAGCAAGTTTGGGATCTACAACCTTCTGCAAGTAAGAAGACTGAGAAAACTACCTAGCTATAAATACAGGACACTTCTTGCTGAAAGGACGAGTGAGTCAGTGCTAAGATAAAAGCTCAAACAAAGAACAAAATTTAGAGCCATGAAGAAAACTCCCACAAAGCAGCACAAGGCCCTAATCAAAAACTTTTCATCAAAGTTACTCTTTCCCTGCACTACCATGAGTGTTGGAGGGAAGCCAGCTTTATCACTTGTCCCTTTCATCCAAAAAACTCCAGACTCTGAGGACTCATATTTGAGTGAGGTTTTACCCATAACAGTTTCTGATTTAGATCTCAAACTTCTGGACTTTGAGTTGATGCTATAATAGAGTCTTAATTCATTTGGTTGGACTACTATAACAAAAATCATAGACTGCATAGTTTGTAAACAACAAACATTTATTCCTCATAGTTCTGGAAACTAGGAAATCCAAAATCAAGGCACTAGTAAATTTCGTGTCTGGTAAGGACCCAGTTTCTGGTTCAGAGATTACCATCTTTTTGTTGTGTTCTTATATGCAGATGAGACTAAGGAACTCTATAGGGTCTCTTTTATAGGAATACTAATCTCATTTATAAGGACTTTATCCTCCAAAGTTTTTACACTTAAAACAACTATAGTGGGCATTAGGTTTCAATACATGAATTGGGGAAGTTGGGGTGTGTGGAGGGATACATTCCAACCATTGAAAATAGGATGAGAGTTTAGGGGTCTTGGGAGATGGGGTGAGAGTTATTGTATGTGAGAGTGATAACAATTGCTGTAGCCAGAAGGAAGTCTGTGGAAGATTATATTTCCATATCACATGCTCTTCTTCAGGGTAACTTTGCTGCCTTTACTGTCAAGAGATGGACTCTCTGTCCCTAGCTCTTTGAATCTGATCCTTGTGAATGGTTTTCCACAACTGCTTTGCCAGTCCTGCACAGCATCTTCAATAGCAGCTTCTATTCCTTTCTCCATTGAATAGAGCAGCCTTACTGTGAGGAGCCCAAGCCACACAGAGACCTCCCGTGTAGACAGGCAGTTTGACAGTGAGTACCTTTATGGCTCCCCATTATCAGCTTGCTTCAACTGACAGCCAGCCCAATGAGCCATTTTGGATTTTCCAGCATAATTGAGCCCCTAAATAAATGTTAGTGCTAGAGCTGTATATGCATGAAGTGAAACAACGTTTTCCAAAAATGATATGGCCAAACCATAGAAGGTCTAGTAACTCTGATCATAGTTATTTACATATCATAGTTCCTGAAATAAAATAGAAGATTTTTATTAGGAGAATGGCATGGACAAAACTACTTATGCAAAATGACACCATGAATGATAAGGATGGCAAAACCCCTTATGTGAACCGGAAATGAATAATGATGGCATGAGGTCAAAGGGCCAGTTATTTGAGGGAAGACCAGAATTTGAAATTGGCTTCTATCATCAGTGTCAATGAGTATAATTCAAGTAAGAGAAATTTTTCTAAAAAGAACAACAATCATCAGATTAACACTCCCTTAAAGTGTCTGTTAAAATGCAGTTTTCCGAGTATCACTGTGAAAATATTTATTCAGGGTACCTACTGGTCAAAGTCTGTGAGATTTAAAACCACTGACATAGGAGATGTAGAAGAGAAATACAATTTAAAATGCGAAGATTGTGTTCCTTTACAGACTTCCTGAATTTAAGCTTACAGTCAAAAATGAAGGGCTAGGGATTTAGAAGGATGCCAGAGCTGTAGATTGGTATTTGGAGGATGACATATTCAATATATGTATCAAAATATTAGACATGCCTTTGAAGTAAAGATATTTTTCTTTTCATTTTGCTTTCTTTCTTCAATTTGATAAATGCTTAAAAACAGAAGAAATAGTTATATTATCCTTTAAGTATTTTTGAAAGGAAATTTTGTTTTCTGCATATGACACTAAATTATTTCTCCCTTCTAACTATAGATTCAAAAATATCATGGATCCTTTACTGATTTGTAGTTTTTAAAAGCTGGAAACTAGAAACTAAGGGTTAAAGCAACAACAGTGGCAATGTACAAAATACATGTTCTTTGCATGGTTTTTTAACTGCCAGGAGGATACTACTTGGGAAGTTGCAATGGTATGCGAAAGAAAGAACGTAGCATGAAACGAAAGAGAATGAGATTAACTTTGTTTACCACTGTGTTGGGAATTCACTTATTTTCTGAGAATTTAGGGAAAAGAAAAGGCCCATGAGAACAATGAAAGGCCATACCATAATTTTCTTCCAAGAGTTTATTTAAAATCAAGTTAGTTAACATATAGTGTAGTTTTGGTTTCAGGAGTAGAGTTTAGTGATTCATCACTTACATATAACATCCAGTGCTCATCACAAGTGCCCTACTTAATGCCCATCTTCCATGTAGCCCACTCCCATACCAACCTCCCCTCTAGTAAAACTTAGAGTTTCTTATGGCTTGCCTCTATCTCTGTTTTCATCTTGTTTAATTTTTTCTCTTTTCCATATGTTCATGAGTTTTGTTTCTAAAATTCCACATATGAGTGAAATAATACAGTATTTGTCTTTCTCTAAAGGCTTATTTTGCTTAGGATAATACCCTCTAGTTCAATCCACATCATTCCAAAAGGCAAGATTTCATTCTTGTTTGATGGCTTAGTAATATTGCATATATATATGTGTATATATATGTATATATATATATACACACACACACACACACACATATATATATATATATAAACATGATATATATCACATCTTTATCCATTCATCAATCAATGGATATTTGGGATCTTACCATAATTTGGCTATCAATAGTGCTAGGCAAAGGTACGAATAATGAAGGCCAAATTTGTTTTTTTCTCTTTTTTTCTAAACAATAATATAACTATATATCTTCACATATGTGTATGTACAGGAATCTATCATTCATCTCATAATCATTGTTAATATAAGATTTTATAGATATTAAAGGTTTAGATTGTACATACATTTATAAACAAAATTTTTATTTATTTTACTTTTTTTTTAAGTTACTTTGAGAGACAGAGAGGGAGCAGAGGAGGAGCAGAGAGAGAAGGAAAAAGAATCTTAAGCAGGCTCCACCCTGTTAACCCAGGGCTCGAACTCACAAAACCTTGAAATCATGAGCTGAGCCTCAACCAAGAGTCAGATGCCTAACTGACTGACCACCCAGGTGTCCCTGGTTAGATTTATTTTTATTTGCATCTGGATGCTTAGGTATTCCAGCACCATTTGATGAAAAGTTTAACTTTCCCATGGTACTGCCTTTGCTCCATTATCGAAAGTCTGTTACTGGGCTCTTGTGCTACATTGATCTGTGTAGTCTTTCACAAATACCACACTGTCTTGATTACTGTAGCTTTATAGTAAGTCTTGAATTTGGGTAGAGTCAGTTCTCTGACCTTGTTTTCCTCCTTCAGTATTGTGTTGGCTATTCTGGATCTGCCTCTCTGTTTCAATTTTATAATCATTTTATCAATAACCACAAAATAAATTGCTGGGGTTTTGATTAGACTGACACTGGACCTATAGATCAAGTGGGGAAGAACTGACATCTTGACAAATTACATTCTTTCAGATAAACTTTAGAATTATTTTAACTCTCCCTGCCTTCAATTAGGACTTAAAATGTAACCATACAGCCCTATGTGGTTTTTTGAGAAGGATATACTTCTTTGAGGTTTGTCTAACTATTCAAAATCTTGGCTGCCTCTTAATTTATCCAGACAGTTCACTGTGTTTAAAACAAAACTGACATTTTATTCCCATACCTTCTATTAAATTCATGTTACCTTTCTAACACTGATATTATTTAAGGAACTGACAAGTACTTTATATGTTTTCTATCATTTTCTACATTCTTAAATAGTGGACATCATACAGGGACATTTCTTAAAATGCTTAAAAATAAATAATAAACATCTTAGGTCTTGAGTCTGTTAGAGATTTTCTGCAGTTGTTTTGTGTTTTATGTACCTGCATTATCTTTCTGGAATTCCAGGCATATGTGTATTTTGCACTAGACCTGCTTAAAATATAAATGAATGTGGATATATGTGTGAAGAAAGCAATGATAAAATATATTTCTGAAAGCCTTTTTAAAGTCCTTTTTCATAGGCTAGAAATCTTGTCATTCAGAACACAGTCTCTGAAAACGCTGGGAACAGAAATCACAACCACTCCTCATTATTATTTTCAGGTAAGCCCTAGAAAGACCCACCTGTAGCTTTCTGCAATATTAGCTTTCTCAAATTATTGTAATAAATTGAACATGAAATGCTTTTATTGTTCTGTGAGAAATCACTGTATAAAAATTATGCTAGCTTGCTGTCAAACGCTGAGTCTATATAACACAAGATGAAGCGTATTTAATCTTCGGCGAATGGGTAATGGGGTTATGATTGATTCTGATCACTGCCAATCACTTTTCCTTTAGAGAAGTTGGAAGAAGGTGGGAACACAGAAGCATGTGCTAGCTGGTGGGCGGTTACTGGCAAATGTTTCCTGCCTACACCATGAACTGTTGGGGGAGAGGTTCATTTCTTATCTGATAGAAAAATAACACAGTCTCAAGAAGAGGATGGAAATCTCCTAAGCAAAGGCCTGAAGCCACTGAGCGCCACCCTAATATGACAGGGTATTTTATGTAAGAACGCTCAGTAGAACAACACTAAATGTTCTCAGGGTTGCTTGGAATCCTGGATTTCTGACTCAGTGCTTGTATTAAATGAACTAAAACTGGTTCTGGCTGGGAGAAGACACGCATTTCTAAATTTGAAATAGTTTCAGTTCAGTTACATATGAGTGGTGTGACTGTGAGCATCTCTGTTTTTTACAATATGAAGTGCTTCTTCATACTTCCCACCACTGACTGGTTCTTAGTTATGGTGAATTGATAGATTGCATACAAGGTTACAGACCATCAATGTTTGTTTCTAGCTCCATCATTTAAACAATCATCAATCTCTTCCCAACCCTCTCAGTGTGTTTGCGAAGATTAGAACCCAAATTTCAATGTACCACTGACAATTCCCATCTCTACATTTTCTTTTGTTTGCTTTGTTTTTTAAAGAGAACATTTCAGTGTCAAAACCAGAGCTGGGGAGAGTTCCCAGCCTCTGTGGATAAAAGCTTCTGAATGAGTGCAATCTCTCCTTGTGTTAGGAACCCCCTCCCCCATTATTCTAAATCTAGAGGCTAGCCCATTCAGCCTAGAGGGGGATCCACACAATTCCTGTGTCCCCTCTGTTCTCAGAGGGGCTCGTCATTCTCCAGAATTCAGTTGCTTTGTATCTCAGGTTTCTGGGGGGTTCAAGACAGGCTGCAGTTTTGTGGATTTTCTGGCTTGTTATCAAAGAAGTGACATCTCTCATCTATATTGCACATAGAAACAGAACTCATCCCCCCCCTTACTATTACATAGCAGTTTATCAAATGAACTGCAGCCTTTTATGCACTTCTTTTAAGGACAAGTTCTATTAACTGTTTATTAATCACCTCTTCATTGTTTGTTCCTTCATTGGAATCTATTTCTTCATTGGATCTTCATCGAGGAACTCAGCATCTAATGTACCATGACTGTCATCATGCCTGACACTGTAGCGCTTTCTCTCCCCCTCTTGTCTCTACCCTTCCTTCCAAGTTACGCCACCATTTTGGGGTTAAATAAAGAGTCAGTGTTTAACTTATGACTGTGCCTGCCATGTTTACATTGAGCTAAGAATGTATTATGGTAACATAGTCTCTCTCTCTCCAACCTCTTTATATAGTTTTTCCTGAAAAAAAAAAAAAACAACACTAAGTTGCCTGTTTCATTTGCTTCATTTTCTAGGATTATTTATCTCTTTTAAAATTAATTAATTCTTTATTTTTTAATTCAAGTATAATTACCATACAGTGTTACATTAGTTTCAAGTGTACAGTATAACAATTCAACTATTCTATACATTACTCAGTGCTCATTATAATAACGGCACTCTTAATCCCCTAACCTCTTTCTTTCCTTTTGTTTTATGGATATTTATAATACAGGAAGCACATCTAAATATTTCACTGGTTGGTTGCCTTAAATACAACTCTTCTGACATTGACGAGTGTTTGTCTGGTGTTCTTGTCAGCGAAAAGGAAAAAGGATGTGGAGAAGAACAGGTGTTCTCCAATGTTCTCTAACAGAGACAAGACTACCCTGTTTCAGAAGCCAAAAACACAAGACCATCACCGTTCTTTTCATTCACTGTATCTCCAGCCACTTTTTAACTTTTTCTGAGAGTTGGATAATGAATTGGCTTTCTCATATGTCAATGTTTAGAGAGATAATATTTAATTGCAGTTTTCTAGATGTTTAGTAGAAATGTAAAAATTTTCTCATCATGGCATATTACAACTCAGTTACTATTACAAACCAGATGGCTATCTTAAAGACATTGCATATAATTTGGAAATAAACTCAAATGCCACAAAAACCTGGCGGAACATTTTGTGTTGTGATTTAAGACATCATGGCTAAAACTGCTAGGCTACTTCACAAAAACGAATCTAGATAAACTAAAAAAAAATGATTTAACCATAAAAAGCATAAAAAGTAAAAAAAGATTTAGAAAACAAGGGCAGAAAAATATTAAGAACCAGTTTTAACTAGCAGTCGACTATTAAATCAGGTTGTAGTCATGCTTTCTGCTTTACTAGTATTTAATATGTGACCCCGAGAAGGTGATAGTTTGTGTCAGCAGTTTGTGTTCAATACCCAGAAATTAAAGCTAGAGTTAACACAAGGAAGCTAGAGACATGACAAATGCTTTTCTCTATCAAAAGTTTACTGGCTCAAAAAAAAAATGCCTCAAAAGGAGTAATATGATTTACACCGTGTTAGATCCCTGATTAGACGCATTTCTTTACTAGTTTAACTTTCACACATATCACATCATAAGGAAAAAAAAAGAAAAGGGCTATGAATAAGCTATATGAAATTAAAATTCTAAAATAATGTTTATTTTTGATAGATAGAACACAAGCAAGGAGGAGTAGAGAGAGAGGGAGACACATAATCTGAAGCAGGCTCCAGGCTCTGAGCTGTCAGCACAGAGCCGGACAGGGCGCTAGAACCAACAGACCATGAGATTGTGACCTGAGCCGAAGTAGGTCGTCCACCCACTTGAGACACCTAGGTGCCCCCGAAATTAAAAAAAAAATGAATGTTTATTTATTATTGATAGACCAAGAGAGACAGAGCAGGGGAAGGGCAGAGAGAGGGGGAGACACAGAATCTAAAGCAAGTTCCAGGCTTTGAGCCATGAGCACAGAGCCCAATGTGGGGCTCAAATTCATAAACTGCAAGATCATGACTTGAGCTGAAGTTGGATGCTTAACTGATTGAGCCACCCCGGCACCCCATAAGCCAGTATAAAATTAAAGTTCAAATAATTATCGGCCACTTAATTAATATGGATTGCTGAAAAATTACTTAATACTTTACCTAAAAGATTTTTCTAGACAGATTTTCATATGTATTCACAGGACATGGGACATGGTATCTAACTTTGTACATCATCCAAGCACTTTTATTTTTTGTGTTAATAATACTTTAAGCTGTCCAGAGTGATTTATTGTCATCATATCAAAGTGAAATATAACATTTTCAAATGGAAGGCTTGAAAAATAATCAAGAACTGTTCACTTTTTTTGAGAAAACATTTGTTTCTGAAACTCTTTCAGTGCACAATAACCGTTCAGCAACAGAGAACGACCATGGAATAGCAATTCTCCTGTATAATCTCACAAAACCAATCTTATTGGACGTTCTCTGCTTTAAAACACACAATAGAATTAAATACTTACCTCGCTGAAGCATCTAACTTCTCACAGCACACCAAAATACAACTTGTTAAGTTGACATTTTTAAAATTCTCAGATATTATAACATTGACAGAATTGTTTAAATACATATTCAGTATTTAGAATGGATATATTGGGAATATTCTAATTTCTTTCAATTCTAAAATCTGGTTGTAGATCTTAGGTCATCAGACAAGTATGTTCCTTGTATTTATGTGTGTGTTTGTATATGAGTGATGTGAGTATATTTGTGCACATATGTCTAAGGTTAGGCTTTGCCTGATTTATCTCGAGACAAGGATTTTTAATTTTTTTTATGTTTATTTATTTTTGAGAGAGACAGAGCACAAGTAAGGGAGGAGCAGAAAGAGAGGTAGATACAGAATCCGAAGCAGGCTTCAGGCTCTGAGCTGTCAGCACAGAGCCCGATGTGAGGCTTGAACCCACGAACCGTGAGATCATGACCTGAGGTGAAGTCAGCGCTTAACTGACTGAGCCACCCAGGCAACCCTTGAGACAAGGATTTTTAAATTGAGTTATTTATTCAGAAAGAGATCCAAGAAAACATCAGGAAGGTATAGTTAACAGTGAGGGAGAGAAGAGAAAGAAGTAGTGTAAGGGAATTGATGAAGACGTGATCAGTCACGTGGTCTTCACAGGGCTGGGGACTTCTAGGAGATGGTTCAGGATAGGCCTCAGGTCACCCCACCAAAGAATGCAAAACCTGGGATTGTTAATCTATCAACTCAGTTCTGCCATAGGAGAGAGCTGCTCTCAGGAGCACTACTACCCGGCATCCTTAGCCTGACCTTCTGGCAGCCCAGAGGAAAGCCTTGGAAAGAGACACAGGTGTCTGCAGTAAGAGGACATAGTTGCTGTACAGGTAGGGCACCAGTAGGCACTAGAGTATAGACTTGTATTGTTACACGTGTTGATTTTATTTTTTTTAAGTTTATTTATTTATTTTGGGAGAGATAAAGACAACACAAGTAGGGAAGGAGCAGATGGAAGGCAGGGGAGAGAATCCCAACCTGGCTTGGCACTGTTAGCACAGACCTTGGACACGGGGCTTGAACTCATGAAACTGAGATCGTGACCCAAGCTGAACCAAGAGGCAGATGTTTAACTGACAGAACCACCCAGGTGTTGGGTAATTTTAATAACCAAGGAAAAGTTTAACCTCAGAGGATTATAAGAGACACCAACAAAAATAAGAGGCACTGGATTATCCCCTCAAAAATAATACGAAGAAAATCACCACCATAGAAATATCAACAATTTAATTATTTTAAAGATGATGAGGTTTTATATTAATTCAGAAAAATATTTGACATATATTCATATACTCATATATCTTGACGTATAAGACGAAGAAGGGAACAGGAGGATATGGTTGGAGAGGTGTCAAATATGAACCCCAGCTTTAGGATAAGTGGTGACAAGACCAAGTAGAGATAGAGATCAAAAGCTGAGAGCACAACTCTAAATACCAGATAAGTTAAACAGAACCAGTTAAAAAAAAATCAGATTTGTTTTGCAGGCTTTGAGAAAACATTTATCTTATCTCTGAGCCAGACATGCCAACCACCTAGGACCACACCACTGAGTTTCCTTATTTTACCACTAATCTTTTCTGCATCCTTGGAAAAGATACTGAATGCATCCCAAGTTTTCTCAATTAAAAAATTACGTGGTAGCCTGGTGTAATTTTTAGTTGTCACCCTGCAGGATTATTTTCTGACTCTATGGTATTGTCTGCATATCTTAGAATGCATGTATACAATTTAGCAATCATATGAGAATCACTTAAAAGGGGTACAGTGTTTGGAATGCATATACCTAACACTCTTTTCCATCGCCTTCTTGGAATAACAAGACAATGAGACAAGGCATCCACTGGAAATTGGGATGTTTGCATGTGGCTGTGGGTTCCTCTGAGTCACTAGGAGGGTGACCAAAATAAGGCTTATTGACTACTGGAACTGAGCAAAAGCAGAGGGCTCATCACAGAAAAGGAGGCTTGTTTCTGCTCAGAGAATGGAGCCAAAGTAATAAACCTCAAATTTTTATGGGCTTAGGCAGAAAAGGTCAGTGAGTCATATCAGGAAAGGCCAATAAAAGAAAAAGATAGATACTTAAAACCAAAACCAAAAACAAAAACAAATGATAATCCATTTGGAGATGAACTTAGAGACCAAAACAGACACTGAGAACTCCAGCAAAGAAAAATGATTTTTCTATTTCTTTTTTAAAGAATAAATTAATATAAAAAACAGTCACTTTAAGGACCAAATGAATGTTCTGGGTAATGAAAAAGAGAAAAAATAAAGAAGTGGAAATTCAAAAGTTAGAGTGATGTAGAGTAGATTTTCAGAAGGAGAAAAAGGAACAGGTTGAGAAGAGTCTATTGAATTCATAGGACAAAATAATATGAGATCCACACACACAGTCTTCTCTAACATGAAGGAAATCACATTTTAGATTTCCAGAGGGGGGAAAAACTTAAGCTATTACTTTTCTGTTGACATATGATATATTACCTTGATTCATTTCCATCAAAAACTATTTGTAAAGCACAAGATATAGAGGAGTTTAAAATCAACACTATGCAGTTGATTTGGAAGAATTTTTAAAGAACAAGTGATAAATGCAAGTTGCAGATGGTGGGTGTACTTGATTACTTTTATCAAAGCAGTAATGAAAATCATATATATATATATATAATATCTATATGTGTCCAAACATATATTTGTGAATACATTTACATACACATATGCATATGTATGCATGATTTTTAGTGCATGTGTGTGTGTGTATGTGTCTTGTATGGAATGGGTGAATGTGCATATTTGTCTGCATAAACATAATTAACATATACTATGCTCATGACAAAAAATGAAAATATATTTCCAATATTATTTGTATTTGTTGTTTTCCATAACATGTTGGCTTGCTGCACTTCTCTCTGCCTTTACACTTGGAATTGAGGCTGAAACAAGGGCCTCTGCCTGTAAGATACCCAGGCTCATATCAAAGGGAAAAGAGATTTGATGAGTCAGCTTGACCTGTGGTTGGAATGATCTCATTCACATATATTTCATTGACCAAAGCAAGCTACATGGCTAAAGGGACATCAGTAGAATGGAAAAGTATAAAGATTTCCCATAAAGGAACCACTCAGTGGAAAAATATGTGCTGAGTAGTAATATCAATCTACTCAGGGTAACATTTACAAATATATGTCAATTTGGATATTTGTATATCTGTAATATGAAAACCAAGACCTTTTTTTCACCCTAAAAACTCTTGTATAAAGATTTCTTTAAAGGGAAAAAAATCAACAGGGTGGTGATTCTCATATGAATAACATAGCAAGAAGATAATGGAACAAAACTAGAAATTACTAAAGATAAAAAAACAAACAACAGATGTGTCCCAATATGCCCAGGCAAGAAATCATTTGTCTATAAGGAAAAAAAAAGAAAAAAAAGAAAGAGAATTTTTGGTTATACAGTGGCTCAGGTTATTAAAGATCCTTAATTTTAACACAGTAGCCCAAAAAACATGTCATGGGAAATTATCATTTAAAATGGTTAATATAATCAATTTAGAACACCTCAATACAGTTCTAAACTGTCATATTTGGGTAATCAGAAACCATGAGCTAAGTTTTTCTATCAAAAAAAAAAGAGTTTGTTTAAAGTCCAAAAAATGAAGATGTGTATTTATTTTTTATTTTGTTTTGTTTTTAAATGAGAAATCTAACCAAGACAAAGATACAAGAAAGATTTAAAAACATTAGGCTTCAAATATGTTCAAACAATAATAATATTTTATTGAGAAAATATTTATGTGTCAAAGCACTAAATACTGTGTTTAGAAGCTGATATTTCAGCATAAGGAGGGATAGACATAAAGTAAAACAACTAAAACACTTGGTTACTAAACTTGAATTGGAACCTAAGTACCAACTCATGATGATTTTTTTCTAGAAATTCAACAAAAGAAAATTCAGAAAATAAATACATAAATGAATGAATAATAAATAAAATATATGAATAAATGTCCATACGTAAATAGACTCACTTATATCTATAAATAGATATAAATATTCTCATCCCCAGGATATTTCATATTGTAGTATTCTAGACATTGTACATATAACCTTTCATTCCTCAGAGCAACCCCATTAATCGTCAGTAATATCTCACGACAGACACGGGCAAACTAAGGGCCCGAGAGCGCCAGTAATTGAAGCCCTCACTGCTACTCCGCAGCGGGGGAATCATGCTCTGTATAACTCCTGCGCCCGTTATCCATTTAATTAAAGTTTGCCATCCAATCAGGCTACCAATTGTAAGTAAATTGAAAGCATAGACTTACAAAATGGCTAATTCATTAAAAGAAATCAGAAGACAAGCCAATCTTTTGTTAACCAACATCATTAGCGTGACCAAAATAGCATGCAGTTATATGTATAATTTTTCTATTTGCTGTCCACAAAACTTAATTCATTGATATGATCCCAATAAACGGTTTTTTTCTACTGTACCTTCCAATTCACAATATAATTACCTATATAAACCTCTTGTCCTAGAGCAGAGCACTTCAGTGATAAACGGATCAAACTCTGGTGACCATGTCTTTTTTGTATATACATTACCAAAGTGCCAAGAGCTGATTCATACCCTGTACATAATCGGTTTCATCCAAGTGTAAAGCAAAAAATCTGTAGCCAGACAAATGTGATGGTAGTTGGGTGAGGCCCAACATGTTTTCTGATAAAATAGTTTTGCCAACAGCTCACACTGCTTTTCCCAGTGCCTGATATTTGTCATAACATTTGCAACTATTTTTTACAAGCTTTAGAGAAAGTGTAATATAATTTTTTTCCTAAACTAGGAATGCAACTTTCCAGGATGCCTTGGTTTTTATGGTCTCTTCTCTGCATTTAGAAACATAATTCCTCAATTTTAAACTCGCAAGTGTTATTTTGTGCTTATTCTATATAAAACTGCAATTGCTTTCTTACAGAGCAGCAAGAAGTGCTCTTTTGAAAATGATAGGAAACTTTAGTGGCTTCACGTCACACTCTATACGGTTGCAAGGAAAGGCTGGGATCTGGAACAAATGGATCACCAGCTCAATCAAGTTCTTTTGCTCCATGTTTTCATCATCAGGCCCATGTATACATTTTTATTTTTCAGGTGACAGGACAACTTTTTGGAAGCCCAACCTTCATTATCCTAGCAGACCCTGGAGTTCAGTTGACCATTTTACATTTATGATGTTATTTTCTGTTACAATTTGTGTTATTCTTCCCATCACTCATTTTTATGCTACCTCAAAGCATTGCTAAATCCTGCCCAATCCTTGTGAGTTGAAATTATAATGCAGCACAATAACACCAAGGAAAAAAAACAACTCTAACAAACATAAATATTAGTGCCTGTTATGCTAGGGTATGACCAATTAAACCATATAGTTATTTTAGAGCATGTGTACCTTTAAAGCATGTGATATAACCATTGCAGGATTCTAATGAAAAGTATTATTTGTGTTTTTATTTCAAATAGGTGAAATGTAGATATAAAATAATTTCTTAAATATTCAGAAATATTTATCAATACTTATAAAATATTCAGAAAATGTTTATTCTAAAATAAAATTTCCATAAAATAATAATTTCATCAGAGTAACATTTATTTATTTATTTTTATATTAATTTTTTTCTCATAGTAGCATTTAAAAATGGCAATCCCCCTTCATACTATATTACAAAGCATTAAAACCACTACATACAAAATCTTGAGATCAGGTTGATTTCAATGGTGTATTAAAAGTCTGTGCTTATTCCAGGATACCATGGAAGGCGTAAAGTGATTAGAAATTTTGCAACAGAAAAGAGACTCAAATTATTTACAAACTGGATGTTTGTATGTAGAGGGAAATACGGTGAAACTTTGATTTGCGAGCATAATTCATTTCAGAAACATGCTTGTAATCCAAAGCAACTCATATATCAAAGCAAATTTCCAGAACCATTGGCTCTATTGTGATCATGGGACATTCAGTGTCACATACTTCTCGTATTGCAAGACTTCCCTTTTAGCAAATGAAAATTTATTAGAAACGTTTGCTTATCTTGTGGAATGCTCCCAGAACCCCTTACTCGCCACCCAAGGTTTTACTATATTAACATTCCATTAATCTGTTTACTTTCACCATAACAACCACGGAGCTTGAGTTCACCAAGGTATAATCTGGTACATAGGTGATAAATGTTTATATCCTGCTGTAATATGCACTGTAACAAAGACAATTAACCCAAAACTTTAAGATTGTCATTAAAAGATACACATCATGGTAATTTAACCAGACTGCAACTTTGTATCTGAAATGAGTAAACTGAGTCATCAGTTAGATACCATAATATCATTCATGACCTTAAAGTAAGGTTCTAGTATTAGAAAGATATTAAAGCTGTATATTCAGAAAAATTAACTGTGCTTCATAACCTAATTTCTTTTAATAGTGTTCTGAATTACCAAATTTGAGATTGCTTGTGATCATGAACAAAATGTAAAAAGATTATAAATCCCAAAATACTCTTTTTTTCTCTTTATACTCTGTTTAAAAAAATCCTGTCCTATGTCAAAAACCTTCAGCCTAATTAATATATTTACAAATCATATAGCAGAATTGACCAGAAGTATCATTTTAGATATCTTTTATGTAATAAAAATATATACATACTATATATATAGATATATAGATATATAGATATAGATTGCATATATATATGTGCATAATATTTTCTCTAAATTTTAAGATATTCCTCAGGGATGCCTATAGTTTACATATTCTTTTACATAAAGAATTCAAATGTTTTAGATTTTATTTTCCAGTGTGTTAAAAACATTATTTAAAAAAGTGAGGTCTTGGGACACACAGGTGGCTCAGTTGGCTAATCAACTGACTATTTTGGCTCAGGTCATGATCTTAGTTTATGAAATTGAGCTTCACATTGAGCTCTGAGCGAGCAGCACAGAACCTGATTTATATTTTCTCTCCCTCTCTCTATGACCCTCTCCTGCTCACATGTGAATGCTTTCTCTCTCTGTTTTAAAAATAAATAATCTTTAAAAAAGATAGGTCTTTTCACATGGGAAATTTGATAAATGTTAATATAGTTTAAATTATATTTGTTACTTTGGAAAAATAATTCTCTACAAATATTGGACATATTTTTCATAAAACATCGCAAAAAGAGTATGCATATCCATACACACACATGCACACACAGATACATAAAGCCACAGAAAATCTATGACATTTTCTGACTTTAAAGCCTTTAAGATGGCTTACGGTCTGCTAACCTGCTTATGTTGGATATATTACCAGTTACACACAAAAAGCATTTATTTTTTAATTACGGTATTTCTCCTTGGGTAACTAAATAAAAATTATATAATTAGAAACATGTCAGTTCACATATTGATATTAGAATAATTATTTTCTCCTCTTCATGGCACTGTTTTATGGTGTTTGGGGAATGACATTTAGAAATAATTTCTGATATCATTCCAAAGTTTAAATCATTTCAAGGTTGTGATCTTATAATTGCAGTTTTCCCATATGGCCATTGTCTTTTAATCATTTCAAATGAAAAGGTCATGTGTCAGTTTATTAATTATTATTGAATTAGTGTCTAATAAAGACCTCAAACAATTCTATAGGTTGTGAACAAGAGATTATTTTCTATTTTCACGGTGCCCTGTCACGCATTTGAATTGGCAGGACATAAGCTACAGTGAGGAACGACTTAGATTTGTGTCTTCTTTCTATGCCTAAAGATGAGTTTTTGACAATGGCTTCTAACTCCCATATAAATATTAACGAATACGTAAGAAGAGAAAATGTTTTACAGTGAGGTTGGCTTTCCACCATTACAGCATTTGGTTGATTACTTATTCCATTGAAAATTGCCTAATTACAAAATATCTGGTAATGTCAGTTATCATAGGTAATGGATAATGAATGAAATGTTCGTGACTATCTTCCTCCTATGTCTCATCACATGGTATTTTCTGTGAGTGTGTGTGTGTGTGTGTGTGTGTGTGTGTGCTTGTGTGTTTGTCTCTGTATATGAAAGCTCCTCTGCTTATAAGGATACCAGTCATTTTGAAATAGGGTCCATTCTAATGATCTCATCATTTCCCTAATTAAGATCACATTTATGATCCTGGGACTTGGGACTTCTGCATTTTTTAGGGAGACACAACTCAGTTTACAACATTCGAGAATCCTCACAGATGTGTGGTATACACAAGTCTCCCCAGATAGACATCAGCAGAATCAGCCACTTTGCTGGAGGACTCAAAAAGACAGCAATGGGACTCTGACAGTGTTGAGGACTGAAGAACATAAAAACATCTAGCAGGTTGTCACTAAAATGCACATGGCGTACTGTGTGTATGACAACTAACATTGACAGAATGTTGCAAGTGCCAATTTATAGGTGTTTGAAAGTAGGACCAGACGTTTGGGAAGAGCAAACACAGACTACCGAATGTGAACTCTTGAAATTTCCCTTTGAGGACAACTCCTGGCTTGAAGTGATATTGTTAAGAGTATAATCTGAATTAGATAAGACAAAGACAACAAGGGGAAAGAAAAGAGATGGAACAGATAAAAAGTGGGAGAGTAAATCAGAGGAGGCAAATAGCAGAAAGTGCTAAGACATATTTTATCACTTCTTTAGAAGAATTGAAAAGGAAACTCTGAGTCCCTGAAGCTAAGAAAGCAATTCTGTGCTCTAATCCCTGTTGAAAGTGCAAAATAATTCATATCACCTAAACATAAGAAACAGAAAAAGATTGCAATTTTATCCTATATAAAGCGATTGTAAGAAAAAAAAATAAAAGACCAAGAGGCAGAAGGTCCCTACAGACGATGAGGGCTGATGACAAGAGTATGCCCACAAAACAAAAGAAAATTGTAACTTGTCAAAGCAAAAAACAAAACAAACGAAAAAGCACCTGATTTGGTTACACAGGGAAGGGGCATTTTATTTAAGGCTCTTGCAATAGGGGGAGAGATCAGAATGGAATCTGAACTCAACTCTGTGCAATCAAAGGAGAGACTTAAGAGTTGTGGTAAAGGGTTTTAGGTATCTACATTTACTAATTGAATTTATTCAAGGAAAAGTAAACTTCTTCTTTTCTTCCTGATAAGAGCTAGGCTTATAACTTGGAGCAAGTAGCCACTGGAATTAGGCTCCTACCCTGTCATAGAAATTGGGAGATAGGACCATTGTATTCCTGTTGTTACACTTATTTATTTATTTTCAGAGAGAAAGAGAGTGTAAGGGAGACACAGAAAGAGAGGGAAAGAGAAAATTCCAAGCAGGTTCTGCAGTCAGCACAGAGCCAAATATGGGGCTTGAACTCAGGAACCCTGAGATCATGACCTGAGGCAAAATTAAGAGTCCAAAGCTTAACCAACTGAGCCACGAGGGTGACCTGGCCACTGCATTCCTTGATGACATACTTCAATGGGATATCTTCTAGGTCTTTGAAAATGATATACCTGGATTGTAAAATTTGTAAGAGGCTCTTAAAGAGACGTACATCTTAAAAGAGCAGACAAAGAAATTACAACTTATTTTCTAAAGCAAATGATCTAAAAACAGAGAAAGAAGGGACCTCTGTGGACAGAGGGCATCTAGATTCTATAATGGCCCAGATGGAAGGGAGGTCAAGAGCCTTGGGGCAGGAAGAGGCCTGTCTAACGTTTAGTCAGACTGAGGGGAATGTTATGGTCCTCTCACTGACACCTAATATTGTGTAGAGGCTGGCTACCATTTCTAATGAGTAAGCACAGCAAAGGTGCCCAACCTAGGCTCCCTGATTGTGCAGCTAAGAGCAATGACCCCTCTTAGCCTCCTTGTCACCTTCTCCTCAGGAGAACCACCTCCATCCTTAGGAGACAGTCTCCAACAGCTCTGAGGACTTCATCAAAACAGGGTGGCTCCGTCGGTTAACTTCCTACTTCAGCTCAATTCAAGATTTCACAGTTCCTGGGTTCAACCCAACATTTGGCTCTGTGCTGACAGCTCAGAGCCTGGATCTTGCTTCGGATTCTGGGTCTGCCTCTCTCTCTACTCTTCTCCTTCCCTGCTTCTGTTCTCTCTCTCAGAAATGAATAAACATTAAAAAACACACACACAAGCCCCTTGTTACTCTCACAGAATGTGGGCCCTGAACCCTAAAACATTTTCAACGGCAATTCCCTGCCACCCCACTCACTCCCACTACCACTGAAGGTATGTGAGCCTCATGAAGGAAAGGGCTCAGGTATGCAGATTTCCCAAAGGGAAAGGGAAGGAGTCTGGGTCATACACTCACCAAAGTCTTGCACATCTGTGTCTCCACGCCCTGAGCTGTTGCACACATAGTGCCCACTGAAATCTCCTCTGGACTCCTGCCCTGTCCCACTCCACTTACGTCTTTGACCTAAAGGCATCTCTCTTCGGGTCTCAGACTTAAGGACGTACTCAGCCTGGGGCTGAAGCCTCACCATTGTGCACTGGATCTGGTGTGCTCACCTTGCCCAGGCTCCATACAGGGACCTGGCTCTCCTCACCTTCCCCCTTCCCCAGAGCTAGAAGCAGATATGCACAGGGAGTGTCACACATGAGTGTTGCAGCCTCAATGGGCCAAGGCAGGCTGCTGCTCAAGAGGCCAGGGCTAGAAAAGAACTGCCTTCTCAGAAAGGAAAGAAAAAAATGCAGGGGTTGATGGGAACTGTCTTTTCCCAGTAGCATTAATAAAAGTTCCCTGGAAAGGGCACAGGTGGGGGGAGGGAAGCCAGTAGGAGTGAGTGCAACCCAGAAAGTGAAAGGAGCTCTGAAAAGATATTATTTCCAACATAGTATTGACTGTATTGTCACCTCCGTAGATATAGACAAAACATTTGGCAAAAGTCATAACCGTTCATGTTAAAATCACTTCAAAAAATGCACACAGATGCTCCTCAGCCTAATTGACATCTTATTTCACAAGGAAATATTAGTGTCCTTCCCACTGAACTCTAGAGCAAGAAAAAATTGTCCCATATCTCTCCTGATGTTCAATACTGTGGCCATTTAGAGTGGAAATCCCAAGAGGAAACAACTAGAAAACATAAGCATTGCAAAATAAGAGGTAAACAAATCTCTAGTTGATATGATCACATATGTGGAAAACCCAAGAGAATCAATTAAAAGAAAAAAAAAAAAAAACACTGCACCAGAAAAGAGAAATTAGTATATAGATGTTTTGGAGGTTGTTTGTGAGAGAGAAAGAGAAAACGGAATGGGAGGGGGGAGGCAGAGGGAGAGGGAGGGAGAGAATCCCAAGCAGGCTCCATGCTCAGCAGAGCCCCATGCAGAGCTTGATGTCATAACAGTGAGATCATCACCTGAGCTGAAATCAAGAGTAAGAAGCTCAACTGATTGAGCCATCCAGGTGCCCCAGCATATAGATATTTATAAAATTATAATACAGTCAAAGCCCTGCAGAAAATTAAATATGTGTTGGTTATTTGAATCTAGCAATGTCACTTCTGGAAATCAAACCTAAATACACACTGACAATTCTGGAAAACTGGATGTGTGCAAGGTTGTTTATTGTAATATTAATAATAGCAAAAGATTTGAAATGGCTTGAATTGCCATTAAGAGGAGTCTAGTTAAATGGCTATCTTCTATCCACACATTGGGATATTATGTAACTATTAAACAAAATGAAAAGAAGGAGGGGGAGGGGGAAGGGAGGTGGTGGTAATGGAGGAGGGCACTTGTGGGGAAGAGCACTGGGTGTTATATGGAAACCAATTTGACAATTAACTATTAATAAAAATAAAAAATAAATAATAAAAAAGAAACACAATGAAGAATATCTCTCTACTATTATTTCTAACCATATCCAAGATACATTGTTATGTTAAGAGAAGTAAAGTTAAATGTAAATAGGATACTACTTTTTCATATAAGAAACATAAATCTAAAATGTAATATAAATTAAAAATAT
>NC_043705.1:133505012-133510395 GCF_006229205.1 Suricata suricatta | reverse complement strand
AACTGAGGGTTGGGGGGGAGGGGGGAGGGGGGAAGACAGGTCGTTGTGATGGTGGAGGGCACTTAAGGGGAAGAGCACTGAGTGTTGTATGGAAAACAATTTGACAATAAAATATTATGGAGAAAAATAAATAAATAAATAAAAAGACAACATTGCAAACTTCAAAAAAAATTTCATTAATGCATGTAATTAGTAAAACTATGGCATGGCTTGTTTGTCTGAGTTTGCTTCCAACGGTTTGCTCTGTTTTTGCCAAAATATAGTTTCAGGAGTGACCCATGATTTATAAAATTACAATGTCAATTATTTATTGGATTCTTTAGGAAGAATGTTGGAGTATGTTATTTATGGGGACATTTCCATCAGTCCCTGGACTGTGTCTGCTATCAAAGCACAACAGGCAGTCTTTTCATGAGAATCTTGAGAAATATTTTGGTGAAGTTTATAACATATTGGGTTGTGTTCTAATGGTTTGGAACGATAGTGGAAGGGACTGCATTTAGTGGGCGTCTGAATTTTTTGAGATGACAGACACCAAATGATGTAAGGAACAAAATGGATACAGTTACCACAGAATGGCGTCAGAATTATTGACCAATGTAATTGTTGATATTAACATTACTATGCCTCTAATAACAAAATAGAAATAATCTAAAGTCCTTTCTGATGTGTATAACTAGAAAGTTAAACAGTAGGGTTTTTTTAAATTAATGTATTTATTGAGAGAGAAATTGTGCAGGGGTCAGAGAGAGAGGGAAAGAGACAGAATCCCAAGCAGACTCCACACTGTCAGCTCAGAGCCTGATGTGGGGCTCAAACTTACAAACTGAGATCATGACCTGAGCTGAAACAAAGAGTTGATATTTAACAGACTGAGTTACCCAGCCCTCCATTCAATAGTATTTTGAAACAGTGTAATAGTCACCTAATTATTATGCTTTTACCTTCACATATTCATTAATTCATGAATAAGTGAGGGATAAGCAACCTTCTAGAAACTTCTATATTTCCATAGATATTGTTAATATCCCTACTAGATTTCTCAGCAGAATCATAAAAATTTTACATGAAAAATGAGCTCTAAGTGTATTTAGGCAGTAACTTTGACCTTGCACTTATTCTAAGAAACAAGGTGTCCCAAGGGTGTCCAGCAACCAGAGTGGAGTTTTGTAAAATGCTGGTGATGTGTGAACTTTTGACAAAGTACAACTTGATGGTATTCTATTTCAGATCCTCAGCTGTTTCTTAGTCCTTAAGTTTAGAGTTAGAATACATATCCTAGTGACTGGATACATTCATCTATTAACCTTCTGGACCATAAACTTTAGAGCAACTATGATAGAAAAAAGACCATGTTAAATCCTATAACTTTCTCCTCCTTTCTAAAATAATCAACCCAAATCAATAATACATGATTGAGTTTCCAAGGAAATGAGCTCCATCTGCTAAGATGGATTTATGGGCCTTGATTTAAAATAAGCCTTCATTTTTAAATGTAAATATTTCTAAAGAAAAACGCAAGTTATAACATATTTTTATAAGTTTAATCACATCATTACTGCAAAATGCAGCTATTGCCAGATGTAGTCTTTTTATGGTTCTTATCACTACAGCTTTTGATACATAATGTGTACTTTTGTAGTTACTGAATATCTATTTTTTCTACCAAAATAAACAAAAAAAATGCTTTTTTCCTCCCAGAAGTCTTGCAAATAAGTGCAGTTTCCCCTCTCTCAGCATACAGTTAAATGACAATGTGGTTTCCCACTACTGCTATCACAAATTATCACACACTAACCTAGTGTCTAAGCATGACACATATTTATTATCTTGTTCTATAGGTTAGAAGTCTGGGTTTGCTCTATTACTTTCTTTGCCTTGTGTGTGACTCAGAGGCTGAAATCCAGGAGTGGGCTGACATGAATTCATAGCTAGGGTCTCTTGGGAAGACTATGCTTCTAGGTCCATTCAGGTTGTTGGCAAAATTCATTGCTTTTTGTGGTAGAGCTGAAATTCCCATTTCCTTGCTGGGTTGTTCCCTGAGCATCTCTCACCTCCTTAAGGTTGCCGCAATCCTCTTTACATCAAACCAGCAACAGTGTTTCCACAGTAATAAAAGAAAGGATAAGAACCATATGATTCTCTCAACAGATGCAGAAAAAAGCACGTGACAAAGGACCACATCCATTCTTGTTAAACAACCCTCAGCATAGTAAGGATAGATGGAACATACCTCAACATAATAGAAGCCATAGGTGAAAGACCCACAGCTAATATCATCCTCAATGGGTAAAATATTGAGAGCTTTTTCCCCTATGGTCAGGAACAAGACCCTCACCATTGTTACTTAACATAGTACTGGAAGTCTGAACCTCAACAATCAGACAACAAAAAATATATAAAAGGCATACAAACTGGCAAAGAATCAAACTTCCACTGTTTTCAGACAACATGAATCTCTAAGTAGAAAAACCCAAAGACTCCACCAAAAAATACCTAGAAGAGATATATGGCTTCAGTAAAGTTGTAGGATACTAACTCAACATACAGAAATCTGTTGCACTTTGGGGTGCCTGGGTGGCTCATTTGGTTGAGCACCCTACTTCGGCTCAGGTCATGACCTCACAGTTTGTGAATTCAAGCGTCGCATAGTGCTCTGTGCTAATGGCATGGAGCCGAGAGCTTGCTTCAGGTTCTCTCTCTCTCTCTCTCTCTCTCTCTCTCTCTCTCTCTCTCTCCCCTGCTCACACTTTATCTCTCTAAAAAATAAATAAACATAAAAAAATTAAAAGAAAAGAAATCTGTTGCATTTTTTATACCAATAATAAAGCAGCAGGAAGAAAATCAAGGAATTGATTCCACTTATAACTGCATAAAAACCATACAATTCCTAGGCATAAACCCAAAGTGGTAAAAGATCTGTACTCTGAAAACTACAGAACACTTATGAAAGAAATTGGAGATGACACAAGGAAATGGAAAAATATTCCATGTTAATGGATTGGAAAAAAATATTGTTAAAATGTCTATGTTACCCAAAACAATCTATACTTTTAGTGCGATCCCTATCAAAATACCACCAGCAGTTTTCGCAGAGCTAGAACAAACAATCCTAAAATTTGCGTAGAATCACAAAAAAACTCTGAATAGCCAAAGCAATCCTTAGGAGGAAAGGCAAGACTGAACGCATTAGTATTCCCGATTTCAAGCTATATTGCAAAGCTGTAGTCATCAAGACAGTATGATACTGTCACAAACGCCGATGCATGGATCCATGAAACAGAATAGAAAACTCAGAAATGGCCCCACAACTATATGGTGAACTCATTTTCAACAAACCAGGAAAGAATATCAAATGGAAAGCAGATAGTATCTTCAACAAATGATATTGGAAAAACTGGACAGCAACATGCAGAAGAATGAAACCAGATCACTTTCTTAACATCATATGCAAAAATAAATTCAAAATACCTTCTCATTCTTTGAATCTCTCTTATTTCCTCAGCTATAATTGTTCTGTCTCCAGCTGGAGAAGTTTCTTTGTTAAGAACTCTTGTACGGCACCTGGGTGGCTCAGTCAGGTAAGCTTCCCACTCTTGATTTCAGCTCAGATCATGATCTCGTGATTTGTGGTTTTGAGCTCCCAAGTGGGCTCTACTCTGACAGTGTGCAGCCTGCTTGGGATTCTTTCTCTCCTTCTCCCTCTGTCCTTCCCCAACTCGTGCATGTGTTCTCTCTCTCTCTGTCTCTCTCTCTCTCAAAATAGAATGAATAAACATTTAAAAAAGTTTTAAATAGTTTATTGTCAAGTTGGTTTTCATATAACACCCAATACTCTTCCTCACAAGTGCCCTCCTCCATTACCACCACCTATTTTCCTCCTTCCCCTCCCCTTTCAACCCTCAGTTTGTTTTCAGTATTCAATAGTCTCTCAGGTTTTGCATCCCTCTCTCTCCCCAACTCTCTTTCCCCCTTCCCCCTCCCAATGGTCCTTCATTAGGTTTCTCCTGTTTTCCTGATAGACCTATGAGTGCAAACATATGATATCTGTCCTCTGCCGGACTTATTTCGCTTAGCATAATACTCTCTAGGTACATCCACTTTGCTACAAATGGCCATATTTCATTCTTTCTCATTGCCATGTAATACTCTATTATATATATAAACCACATCTTCTTGATCCATTCATTAGTTGATGGACATTTAGGTTCTTTCCATGATTTGGCTCTTGTAGAAAGTGCCACTATGAACATTGGGGTACATGTGCTCCTATGCATCAGCACTTCTGTATCCCTTGGGTAAAACCCCAGCAGTGCTATTGCTGGGTCATAGGGGAGTTCTATGGGTAGGTTTTTGAGGAGTCTCTGCACTGTTTTCCAGAGCAGCTGCACCAGTTTACATTCCCACCAACAGTGTAGAAGGGTACCCGTCTTTCCACACCCTAGCCAGAACGTGGTTTGTTCGTTTTAACCACTCTGACTGGTGTGAGGTGGTATCTCAGTGTGGTTTTGATTTGTGTTTCCCTGATGATGAGCGATGTTGAGCATCATTTCATGTGTCTGTAGGCCATCTGGATGTCCTCTTTGAAGAAGTGTCTGTTTATGTCTTCTGCTCATTTCTTCACTGGGTTATTAGTTTTTTAGGTGTGGAATTTAGTGAGTTCCTTGTAGATTTTAGACACTAGCCCTTTATCTGATATGTCATTTACAACTATCTGATCCCATTTTGTCAGTTGCCTGTTAGTTTTCTTGATTGTTTCCTTTACAATTCAGAAGCCTTTTATTTTGATGAGGTCCCAGTAGTTCATTTTTTCGTTCATTTCCCTTGCCTTTGGGGATGTGGTGAGTAGGAAATTGTTGCGGTTGAGGTCAAGGAGATTGTTTCCTACGTTCTCCTCGAGGGTTTTGATGGTTTCCTGTCCCACATTCAGGTCCTTCAACCATTTTGAGTTTATTTTTGTGTATGGTGTAAGAAAGTGATCTAGTTCACCCTTGAGAAAGTCAGAATAGAAGGACCTTACCTAAACATTATAAAAGCAGTTTATGAAAAGCCAACAGCTAATATCATCCTCAATGGGGAACAACTGATAGCATTCCCCCTGAGATCAGGAACACGACAGGGGTGTCCACTCTCACCACTATTGTTTAACATAGTGCTGGAAGTCCTAGCATCAGCAATCAGACAACAAAAGGAAATAAAAGGCATCAGAATTGGCAAAAAAGAAGTCAAACTTTCACTTTTCACAGATGACATGATACTCTACATGGAAAACCCAATAGACTCCCCCAGAAGCCTTCTAGAACTGATCAATGAATTCAGTAAAGTTGCAGGGTACAAAATCAATGTACAAAAATCAGTTGCATTCCTATACACCAGTAAGCAG
>NC_043705.1:133503328-133504912 GCF_006229205.1 Suricata suricatta | reverse complement strand
ATGGCACCAGCATTCTTCTCAAAGCTAGAACAAGTTATCCTCAAATTCGTATGGAACCACAAAAGACCTCGAATAGCCAAAGTAATACTGAAGAAGAATACCAAAATGAGAAGTATCACAATCCCAGACTTTAGCCTCTACTACAAAGCTGTCATCATCAAGACAGTATGGTATTGACACAAAAACAGATACATAGACCAATGGAATAGAATAGAGAACCCAGAACTGGGCCCACAAATGTATGGCCAGTTAATTTCTGACAAAGCAGGAAAGAGTATCTGATGCACAAAAGACTGCCTCTTTAGCAGGTGGTGCTGGGAGAACTGGATAAAGACATAAACTTTTTTAAAAAAGAGCTCTGGTGATTATATTTGGTCTATACAAGTAATAGAAAATAATTCCATTTTTCTTAAAGTCCATAATCACATCAGCAACGTTGTTTTTACCATGCATTGTTATATATTTACAGGTTTCAAGGATTAGGACATGAACATCTTTGAGGTGGGGAAACAGGGTCATTGTTCTGCCCATCAGTGTAGTTTTGAGATCCATGAAAGGGATGATAATGGCTCACCGTTCCAAATGGTATACATTTTCTGGATAACAAAAAAATCAAATAATATAATGAGTCGTAGAGTATAGTTGTCTCAGTAGGAAATTTAGGGTGGGAGAAATTCTCTACATATTGCACCATAAACATTAAATATCCGATACCTAAATTGAATCTTCTACACATCACATTATTTTGGGTATGAGAAAGCATGGGAGAAACTAAAATGTACAGTACTAAGAGAAGAAACCTACCTGAGAAAGCTGTGTAATGTCTAATTCCAACTATATGTCCTTCTACTAAAGGTAAACCTTTGAAGTGAAGGATCTCTCTGAGGCTTCTTTAATAAGGGCTCTGACCTCATGACTTATTCTCTTCTCAAAGTCCCCACCTTCAATATCATCCCCTTGGACATTAGGATTTCAACACATAGGGGTGCCTTAGTGGTTCAGTTAGTTGAGTGTCCATCTTCGGCTCGGGTCATGATCTAGTGGTTCACATGTTCGAGCCTCACCCCACATCAGGCTCTGTGCTGACAGCTCAGAACTGGAGTTTGCTTCAGATTCTGTCTCCCTCTCTGTTTGTTCTCCTTCTCTCTCTCTCTCTCTCTCTCTCTCTCTCTCTCTCTCTCTCAAATATAAATAATAAACCCTTAAAAAAGGATTTCAACATATGAATTTTGGAGGATATTAAGAACATATCCATTGAGGAGGGAGATGAATAGGGGAGGCACAGAGGGTATTTAGGGGAGTGAAAATGCTCTGCATCATGATATAATGATGAATGCATGTCGTACATTTGTCCAAACCCACAGAATGTGCACACCAAGAGTGAACTGTAATGTAAACTATGGACTTTGGGTGATTATCACATGCCATTATAAATTCATCAGTTGTAACTAAAGCACCACTCTAGGCTGGGGGGAAGGAGAAGGGTGTTGCTAATGGGAGAGTCTCTGAAGCTATAGAGTACATTAGAAATCTCTGCACCATTTTCTCTGGTTTGCTATCTAGTTATGTTGGCTCTAAAAAAAA
>NC_043705.1:133483384-133503228 GCF_006229205.1 Suricata suricatta | reverse complement strand
GTTAACCATTCACATTGTCTAGAGTGTTCTTTACTTTTGGCGAGACCTAATCACAACGTTTAGAGTATTAACCAATTACAGAGTGCACCCAGGACCCTCACTTAGGGTGTAACTAGCCTTAAGCAGTAAGTGATTATCTATAGTTTCTATCTCTAGGCCTGCCCTTAGGAATTTTAAGCATTTTAGCTGGCCACTTCTGATTGGGTGTCACTAGGGTGGTCCCTGGTGGAGCAATCTGTGCCCTTTTATTGTCTAATGATTCTGAGAAACCAACCATTAGGCCTCCAAGATCAGAGGGGAAACTTGAAGCCTGTCATGGAGTCAGTTTGGTTCAGACCTTCGTCCTTTCAATAACAGAAATATTTCTGTAAAATCACCAGCTCTCACCTAGCATATAACATAGGAGCATTGCACATATATATGAGTCAATGGAAAAGCTTTGAGAAATTTAAAAAATACAATCTATATAAATTTGTGGGATGCAACAAAAACAGGAAATTTTAAAAGCATGGAAAAAATTTAAAGCATCAAATGCACGTATTAGCAAATTAAAACAACAAAACTCAATAATTTATACTTCCATTTTAGAAACTTGGAAAAGATAAGCAAGAAAAAATAAATAATAAAAATTAGAGCAGAAATCAACAAAATTCAAACCAGAAACAAAAGAGGAAATCAACAACCAAAAGCTACATTTTTTTTCAGACTTTATTTATTTTTGAGGGAGTAACAAAGGTAAATGGAGGAAAGGCAGAGAAGGAGGGAGGCACAGAATCTGAAGCAGGCTCCAAGCTCTGAGTTGTCCACAGACTTCAAGACCATGGGCTGGGCAGAAGTCATATGCCTAACTGATGGAGCCACTCAGGTGCCCCAAGGCTACTTCTTTGAAAAGATCAGTAATATTGATAAACCTTTAGCCTGACTAAATTAGAAATAAGGAAGGAGACACAGAGACATGATCAAAATTAGGAATAAATGGGGATTTCCTTAATTTGATAAAGAACATTAACAAAAGAAAAAAAAAACAGCTAAAATCATGTTTAACAGTGAGGGACTAGAGGGTTTTCACATAAGCAAGGAATAAATAAAAGATGTCCTCTCCCACAACTCCTATTCAACCATGTACTGTAAGTTTTAGGTAGGGTAATAAGAGAAGAAATGGAGATAAATGTATATACAGGTTAAAAGAACACTTTCTTTATTGTTGATGACATGATTGTAATGTACTAAATCCCAAGGAGCAGACATATAGCAAAGTGAATATACTCAAAGTATACAATAAATGTTCATAAGTCTGTCTTGATATACATACATTATTACGTAAATAACGAAATGGGGTATTCCTGTGCAAAAGAATTCTAAATGATTTATCTTGACACTACAGACTCAAAATAGAGCTCAACTGCCCACTCTTAGTGTGGGCCACACACACTGACTTCCTTCCACAAAGTAAAGTGTAAGCAGAGGGGTAATAAAATAATGTTATAATTGAAAAATCTGGTAAGAACATCTCAGCCAAGTAACCAAAGCCACATCAACAGTGTAAGTCATGTTGATAATATGCTATAATGAAAATGATAATTTTCCTGTGGTCTTCCCCTCCCCAATACACATTCCCGGTCTACTCATGAGACAAACATCCAAAAAATACTGAGGAACATTCTATAAAATATCTGAGTATTGCTCAAAATTGGCGAGGTCATTAAAGATAAGGAAAGGCCGAGAAAGTAACACCATCAAGACAAGCATAGGAGGAATGACAACTAAATGAAATATGAAGTCCCAGATGGAATCCCAGAACAGAACTGAAGATATCTGAATAACATCTGAGCTTTAATAAATAACAAGGTATCACTATTGCTTCATCAATTGTAACAAACATACCAGATTCATTAATGTTAGATGATGGCAGGAAAAAGTGGGTGTGTGATATATGGAAATGCTAGACTATCTTGATGATCTTTCAGAAAAATCTTTAACGTTTCTGAAACAAAATATGTTTATTTAAAAAGTAATTATGCTCCATGCCTACAATTTGTTCCATTTACAATATGTAATATACAAAAACCACAAATATTTTAAAAGCATGCTGTACAAATAATTGTGTTATTCTTCTATATGAAATTCAAATACCTGTTTATTTTTATGTCATTTGGCAATGGTGCGACTCTAGTTGTAGGACTGACTTTAATTTTGCATCATGCAGTTAAATTTTCCTAGTCAGGAAATTAATAATTCAATATATTATAGATCTCTGCACTACTAAAGCTGTAAATATCGTTGGCCTCATTTCTCTAATCACACCAACAGCTAATCTGTTTTTTTTTTCCTCCTCCTGCCATAATCATTTCAAAGTCTCAACATTTCCCTTACCTTTCTATATGTAACTTCTTATCATAGATAAGCTCTATCATTTATATAAGCAAAATCCTAAAAATAACTTAAAATTAATATGTATTAGAAATCTTATGTAGGTTAGAGAACTAATTCATTACTACAAACTATAATTTCACAATTTGCTCCATCAGGTATCCTTTTGGTCAAATTCATTAAACAGCTAGGAAGTTATCTTCTCATAAAGCAAAATAAAATAATAACCTTTGGAGGATTTACCTGGGGGAAAACACACATATATTTTTATAGACAAATATAGTTAAGACTTTCCCCTGTATGTTTTACTTTACATTAGTGCTTAAAGAATATCCTGAGTAGGTTGGAACAAATGTAGGAAAAGATCATTATTGCTGTGAATCCAGATGAAAGTAGTATTAATTTGGGCAGAAAAAATGTGACAGGAGTTTCATGAAAATAATGAAAATAAACTCAATTTTGAGGATTTATTTTGGGAGAGGCAGAGTATCTTAGAGCCTGAAGATAAAATCGTGGATATACACATATGGTTCCAACTATTTTAAGCTGGTGTTTCATATAAACAAACAAATGGGTACTTATAAAACAATGTGATGAAAAATAAGACAAAAGAAACAGAGGGTGTTACAGATAATTAGAGCAATAGGACAGTTAAGTCAGATTTTAGGTGGCAAGAATTGAATACCTTTTCTGGGCCAATTTAAGTTTATGTTGGGGCTTAAAGAATGGGTTGAGGGGCACCTGGGTGGCTCAGTGGGTTGAGCCTCCCACCTCAACTCAGGCCATGATATCACGGTTCATGGGTTCCAGCCTTGAGTCAGGCTCCATGCTGACAGTGTGGAGCCTGCTTGGGATTTTCATTCTCTCTCCTTCACTCTCTCTGCCTTTCCTCACTCATGTTCTGTCTCCCTGTCTCAAAATAAATAAAATAAAAAAAAAAAAAGAATGAGTTAAAATTAGTGAGGCAATGGAAGAAGGTAAGGTTCCAAGGTAATAGAATCATGTCTGTTACCTGGAAGTGGGTAGGTTTCTCAATTAGGAAATCTATAACTGAAGAGTGAGGTGGGGGGTGGGAGTGGGCAGTGAGAGCTGAGCCACTGAAGTTACCAGGGGCTATATTAGGTGGGGCTTTGTAAACCAGGGTCAGACACTTTCTATGAGACTGATGGAAGATTAATTAACATTTCTAAGCGGAGAAGAGGCACAAAGAGCACTCAGATGACTGCAGAACTGTAGACTAAACAATGAATATATATAGGCAGCAACAAGGTAATGGCAAAGGGGAATACAGGAAATTATATAGAGCTGAGAGACTATTATTAAAGGAGTCTAATTGATAGGACTTGATTAGATATGAGGTTGAGAGAGATATATATTGAATACGTTTCAATTTAAACCCCTAGATGTTTGGTTTAAATCATCGATCAGATCATATGTCATTTATGAATACAGAAAACACAGGCAGAGGTGTACATTTGGGATAGAAAATCAAGAGTCCCCCCTGTGGACATGTACATTGTGAGACATTTATGTTACAGTATCAAGTAGGTAACTGAATAATTAGGTCTGTTTCTTAGAAGAGCAAAGAAAGCTGGAGACGGGATTTGGGAATCCTCCTTCTGGAGATGATCTGTAAAGCACCAGAGGACCTGATACTGACTAGAGCTGGAGGCAGAAGAAAAGTAGAGGCAAAAGTCTAATTTGTATAAAAGTCAACACTGTGTTTGCTCAGTAGGAAAGAGGACATGGGTGAGGAGACAAAGAAGGCACACGTAAATGAGCTGATGAAAATATAGGAGGTGTTGTACCATGAAAGAGATAGAACTATTTCAGTGCAAACATAGTGTGGATAAAAAAAAGTCAATGTGCTAATGTGCTAAGTGGTTAAGAAAAGATATTGAAAAGGGGCCCTTAATTTAGTAAAAGGAACTCACTAACATCAGCAAAAGAAATGTCATTGGAATATTGAGGCTTGATCTAGAATTTTAGACAATTTGGAAGGAAATAAAAGGATCCTCAGAACAGAGACAGCGGGGTACCAGGCTGTCTTAGGACTATGAGGGGTATGGTGTTGGGTGGTAATTTGAAGGAACAAATGATGATGAAAACCTTTCTTTCCGGGAGATACATAAGCACATTCACATATTTAAGTGCTCTTTTGGAGGCAGCTGGGTGGCTCAGTTGGTTAAGCCTTCGACTTAGGCTCAGGTCAAGATCTCAGGTTGGTGGTTTCAAGTCCCGCGTCAGACTCTGTGCTGACAGCTCAGAGCCTGGAGCCTGTTTCAGATGCTCTGTCTCCCTCTCTCTCTCTGCCCCTCCCCTGCTTGCGCTGTCTGTCTCTCAAAAATAAATAAAAACACTAAAAGTTTTTATATGCTTTTTTTACATTAAGAAGGAAAACAATTAAGTGATATTAGCAGAGGTCATAGAAATGCCATAGAAAGTGATGTATGTTAATTCTCTGAGACTTTTCTAACTGACTTTTTCATCATTACATTGATTCAGACATATGAACCAGAGTTTCGCAATTGCAGTATTATTGGCTTTTGGGGCCAGACAGTGTTTTGCTCTATGTTGCTGTTCTGTGTGTTGTGGAATATTCAACAGCATCTCGAACCCTACCCACCAGACGCTAATCACACCACCCACATCATGACAACCACAAATGTCTCTAGATTTTGCAAATCCACCCTGGGCGGGGGCAAAGTCACCCTGGTTGGGATCTACTGACCTAAACTACAGGATAAACTTCAAAACAAAAATTCTAAGAGTTTTCCAGCTTTAAAATGCAATTCTGAACATGTCTCACTTTTAATTGGTCTCTAAATGTGAAAGGAGCACACATTTTAATAAATATTTTATTTGGGAATGTTTTAATACCTGAATTCCAATAAAGGGAAATAGTTTTGAAAGTTTACATGGTACTTTATATTAGTTATAGCTTGCAACTCACTTTAAAACATTTTTACTGTGTGGGAACTACAGTTATCCACGGAGAAACCTAATTTAGAGGTTAGCATTCAAGTTATGTATATAGCCTTAGGAAAAATGTGGGGTGAGAAATGGGGCCTATCTCCTGGAATTTAATGTTACCTATGGAAATGAAACTATCCAGTATAATTTGGAGGAAAGAAGATTATAACCCTTAAAGTAGTACTTTGGAAGAAATAAAGAATTCAGAGTAAGAAGATGAATTAACATTTACAAGCCATGTTTTCCACAAAAATATCCATCATAGATTCTGTCAAATCCTTTTTCAAAAAAACTATAGGTAGGTGTACTATGATTGCAAGTGTTATTTAAAAATAGCACTTCTTTATAAAGTTATAAACACTTCACTTTGGGCTTATTAGGCTCTTTTTAGTGGATTTCTTTAAATCAAAAGTCCTGATATTTTGTGTGATACGTATCCCTTTGGCAGTTTGCAGAATGGACTCCTTCCCAAATTGTATGTATTCATTTTAAATCTATGAAATAAAAGATAAAAGGTTACAAAAGAAAGTAATTACACTGGAATACAGGTTTCAAAATGCTTACATATGATGTGGTAACATAAGTTCGTATAAATGCATTAAAAATAGTGGCAGGTATGATAACAACATCATCTCAAAGCAGATATTAGCATATACTCCATATTATAACTTATACAATATCTAATATGAAAATATTTGTAGTTTCTATTGGTTACAAAGTCCAAGTTTCTACCATTACTGTGATTTCCTTCTATATGAGAAGGAAATACTAAAATTCATTTGGAGGTTGCTTAAAATAAAGACTTTTTTGGTCGGATATGAGTTAATTGCTCACCTAATTTTATCCTTTGATTCATTAGAAAAATAGATACTTCAAAAGGGCATTTCTTTGCTTCTTAGAAAAATTTTATTACTACTTGCATAGTTTAACAATAGGCTGGCAGTCTAAAATTGGCTTTATAGTTTTTTATGAAACACTCATTAATAATTGAAACAGAAGGCTTTTCAAATCTGTTCTGATTAGCCCCCCTGAGCGTGTGCCAGACTGTTTGCTGTTTAGTGATGAAAACAACTATTTATTAGCTTTTTGCTTGCAAGATAGCCACAGTGGTAGTCACAAAATCAGCTTACTGGTGGAAAGGATTATAATAATCATTGTAGTCCCATTGTTTTCCACTGATTTCAGCACATCAATAATTTCCACTTATTTGGTACTTCTTCAATTTTTAGTATTGTTGACTTCTGTTTCATATTTGAAAAAATTCTTAGATTCTCTGACATCAGAATTCCTTGGTTTCGTAAGTTGCCTGTGGCAGAGTCTCTTTAACCTCTTTTGTAAGGCCCTTTTGTGCCACTCCTTATCTAAATTCTCTTTCCCAAGTCTAATGGAGAGATTTGTTTCTAAGATTTCCCATCTCAGTGTGGATCCACCATCCATGGCACTGCATGACTCAGAATTCCGAAGCACTCTGATTTACGCCTATCTAATCAATCTTTAGTTCCCAATGGTTTTCACCACAAAAAAAAATATATTTCTTTAATCTACTTATTTGTCTTTATCACCACTGTTAAATGACTTTAGCAGAGACTCTTATTTGTCCCCTACTCTATTTTTTATTTTTTGAGAGTGATAGGATTTTTAACTGTGTATAGAAATACTCATGAGATTATAAGTTCCTAACATCCCTTACAGTTTGATTTGCACATGTGATTAAAATTTGTTCACTATTCTCTAAGGAAAAGTGATATGGGTTACACATAGACCATGTCTTCCAAAAAAGTCTTGTGCCCCTTCTTTCCTGGCCCATGTCCTGCTTACTGGAAAGAAGATAACAGTGACAAATCAACTGGGGCAGTATGGATCAAGACATTTCAGAGAAGAAATTGACATGGAGCATTGAATCTTTGTTTAACATAGTTATTTTTAGTTTGCTATATTTACTGTATCATCTTGGCAGAGACAGATGTTGGTCAGTCCCATTTCTTGAGTGTACGGTTAAGTCCATACTTCTTCTTTAATGGAGCTGTCACACTCCAGGACACCTGCCTCATTGCCTCAGTGCCAGAAACCAGACAACTAGGGATAGTCTCTAAAGCTCAGAACCCACTGAAAGTATTCAACTCATCCAATCCTCAGGGATCACTGGATACCTAACTAACACTACTCCATGTGCTATCTATATGCTGCCCCTCCACAACCCCAGAATGCTGTTACCTTGTCCCTGGGTGGCCTTGCCTGGCAGACTTCTTATTTAAAGTCTTGAATAGGAACAAACTGTGCTTCTCATCTATCCGACTGCCATAGTGCTGTTTCCCACCATCAAAAGATACTTTAAATCTCATAAAACATCTTTACACTTTGGAACCTGATGCTGTGGATCATAACTTCCTTTGACTATTTTGTGCTTTGACCCTTATATGCATAAGAAGCATGCATCTATAATCTTTCAGTACTGTTTGTGTTTTGATCTTGATTAAAGGGGCTGAATATATGTCAAATACTCTAATGAAAATATGTCTATACTATACTCTAGCATAATTAAGCATAATTATGGCTTCCAAAGTAGTTTCATACACAAGGAACTTTGAACATGTAATTAAAATTACTGAGTAGTTGGCACTGAAACAGAGAGATGATCCTGGATTATTTGAGTAGTCCCAATGTAATCACATGAGCCTTGTGATGATTAGTTTTATGTGTCAACTTGGCTAGTCTAACGTGCCAGATGTTTGGTAGTCTAGATATTGCTGTAAAGGAATTTTGTGGATGTAATTAGTATTTAAAATCAGTTGACTTTTAGTTAGAGAAAGACAAATACCATATGATTTCACTCATTGGAATTTAAGAAACAAAATGGATGAACATGGGGAAAGAAAACAAAAAAGAGAGGGAAGTAAACCATAACAGACTCTTAACTATAGAGAATTAAGTGAGGGTTGCTGAAGAGGATGTAGGCAGGGGGTTGGCTCGGTGGATGATGGCTAGTAAAAAGGGCACTTGTGTTACATGTCAGTGATGGATCACTGAACTCAACCCTCCGGAAACCAATATTGCATTGTATGATAACTAACTAGAATTTAAATAAAAACTTGATACTTAAAAAATCTATAAAGTTATACAGATAATATAAAAATTCAGTTAGCTTGAGGTAAAGAATGTTACTCTAGATAATGTTGCTGAGCCTTACTTAATCGGTTGAAAGCTTTAAGATTACAAGTTTCTCAGAAATGAAGGAATTCTTTCTCAAGGCTATGATAGGTTCTAGCCTGAGGAAATCCTGCCTGCGGTTCCAGTATGTGGGCCTGCCCTGCACATATCAGACTCAAGACACTAACTTCAACTCTTAACTGATTCTCCAGCCGGTAGTACAGATATGGGACTTGCAAACCTCATAATCATGTGCCCCTGTGAGCCAGTTCCTTAAAGTTCCTCTCTCTCTCTTCCCTATAACATAACATAACAAAAATATAAAATAATAATATACTATAATACATATACTATACTATTAAATAGTGATATAATTAACATAACAATATAACAACATGATATGATAATGTACTATAATGTGATGTAATGTAATGTGAATTCTGTTGTTCTGGAAGACCCTGACTGATACAAGCCTTTCAAAGTAGAGGAAGAAGGGAAACCAGAGACAACAGAACCCATAAATATAATGTACTATGCTTTCTTGAAGCTGCAAGTGGCCATGTTTAAGAAAATGTGAGCTCAGCCATACAACCACAAGACTTTGAATTTTAGTTAAATTCTGTCAACATCCAAAATAAACTTGGATGCCCCTTTCCAGAACCTCTAGATGTAGGATTTATATTGCTTTGTGATCATGTTTAAGACATAGTTTAAATAAATAGAAAAGAGTAGACCATATGTGATGCAGTTTTAATGACATATATCAATAGTTCCCAACATACTTAATAAAACATCAAGGTCCTAAAATATCACATATATTTTGAGAAAAATTGTCTACAAATGTCAAAAGTTATTTTCCCTCTATTATTGAACTATGAGGCTGGGTTTTAAAATATTGAATTTAAAAACTAGAACCCTAGCATTTTTGAACTCTTAAGCAGTGTTTTTATTTAATAATTTAATACTATAATAGTTTCCCCAAGGAGACCAACCCTTTCTTTTTATGAAACTATTAGTAAACACATGTAAAATAAGTATCTATCCATGGCTAAGATGACCATAGTTCTCGCTGCATCCTGGTTAGCCCTAATTTGAATGTAATACTAACATAATCATTAATAGCATCCTTTAACTTTCAAAAGTATCCCAAATTTGCCAAAAAATACATATGGTCATTGTTCTGATAATACAAAAAACCTTATTCATTGTATGCCTATATATTTACACACACATTTAAGTATGTATGTATGTATGTGATTCTATATCTGTTTGTTTATGGTTTATTTATAAAGTGGCCATTACTGGCAGGGGACAGTATGAAATATTGTAATGTTGAATAGATGACTTCAATTGGATAGTATATAAAACAAGAGCTACATGAGCATGCACTCTGAAAAAGAACCCATGAGAGAGAGCACCTGAGATCCTGGAGGAAGTAACTACCTTGTACAGGATGGGAGCTTTTGGAGACGAGGGACAAAGACCTCTAGTGGAAGAGCCCTGTGAAGTGGTAAGAATGCAGCACTATGGGCAAGCAATCATGAGGTAGTGGAAAATGATAAGAGACTGGTGTACATCATTGGGCTACATGAAAAGATAAGGAAAGGCAAATGAGTCGATGTGCACGATCCCAGGGGAACGTCAGAATGCTAATTTGGACAGAGATGAAGATACGAACATCATGCTGTTGCAAGTAATGCAAGGTCAGAGCTAGCATAGTTTGACCACTGACTAAAATACACCCCAGGTTTGTGTCTAATTTGGTGAAATATATCATTCCAGTTGGGTAGGCAGGTAAATTAGTAAGTGGATGAATGGGTGGATAAAAGGAGGGAGGGAGAAATAGATGACAGAATGCAGACATAAACACTAATAACAGGGCAGGTATTTCCCATGATTTTTAAACATTTGTTGCACTGACTCTTCTATATTCAAACCAAGCTAAATTCCAGAACAAAATCTTGTCAGTTCCATCTACTACTGACAAATATTAGTGAGGTTCTATTGTTACTTTTTTCTCAGCCATTTAGTCGTTATTCCCTGGAGTACTTGATATATTTCGGGTAGTTTTGAGAAATTTTACAAAAATTATTTACGCCATCATTTCTAAACGTGCAGATGCTATAACAAAGATTGAAGTACTAATAGGAAGCTCAGGACTATGATTGTAGGGGCGCCTGAGTGGTTTAGTCAGTTTAGCATCTGACTCTTGATTTCGGCTCAGGTCATGACCTCACACTTGTGAGCCTGCTTCGGGCTCTACACTAACACAGAAAAGCCTTCTTGGGATTCTCTCTCTCTTTCTCTCTCTGCCCCTTCCCTGTTGGCTCTCTCCCCACTCCTCAAAACAAATAAACAAGAAAAAAGGAGCCTAGGACTATGATTGTACTGAAAATAAATTAAAGTGATGAAAAAACAATTAAATGTATCCATGTGAATGTAACAAATTAAACATAAACAGTAGGAAGGATTCTAAAGAACAGGAATAAGTGATACTGAATGTAGAAAGTTCTAGGAGTATGCCACTGACATTGATTATCAAGACAAATTAATGATTAAAAAAGGACAGATAAAATAAAAAGATATTAAAGAACACACATAAATAGACATGAGCCCTAAATTTTATCAAAGCAAAAGAAAATTTTAGTTACCTATTAAAGCAAAAAACAAAAGGAGGAATAACATTACAAACTTATTCCAGATGGCTTTATAGCTATAAATTTTATTGTAATCAATACAACTTCCCTGTTGTGATGATAAAGGCAAATATGATCATTAAGATGTTCCAACAGCATTATAGACATTATCAAAGAAGCTATTTTGGGGGAAAAGAATTATTTGGCTCACCAAACACTGAGTATGAATGACATTGATTTACTTTGGGAACAGATAAGTAAAAGAATGAATATCACAAAGGGTAGATTGAGTATTATTGTTAAAAACAGTTGAAGAACTTACTTTTGGAGACCCAGGAATGATTTTTCCTGTGGCTCTATTCCCATGTATATCTCAGATGATGGATACGAAAGGAAAGAACAGCACTTAGGTTTTTGTGGGTGAAACCCAGCAGTAGTTAAATCATTTAGGTCCACATTTCAGTGGTCAGAACTCAATTACACAGCTACTTTCTATTGCCAGGGATAAAGGAACACATAATCAGTCTACCTAAGTGCCCAGAACTAAAGAAAATCAGGTGTTAGTGAAACACACTAACGTCTTCTAAATAGGTTCCAACACTATTTAGGTCTGACAATAGAGTTATTGAGGAGAAAAAATTTAATCTGTACTTCTTCTTTGGTTTTGTTTCAACATTCTTTATCAGTATATAGCTGGTTTTCTTAAAACATTATAATAACATTTGGGGCACCTGGGTGGCTCAGTCAGTTAAGCGTCTGGCTTCGGCTCAGGTCATGATCTCACAGTTCGTGTGTTCGAGCCCCGCGTCAGGCTCTGTGCTGACAGCTGGCTCGGAGCCTGGAGCTTGCTTTGGATTCTGTGTCTCCCTCTCTCTCTGACCCTCCCCTGCTCACGTTGTCTCTCTCTGTCTCTCAAAAATAAATAAAAGACATAAAAAAATATTTAAAACATTATAATAACATTTGTTGTTAACATTTATACGTTGGGGGACTCTGAGGTTTTCTTTCAGCTATGGTAATGATTAAATCCGGTCAAAGTCACCATAATATGTGAAAAGGGGATAGTCTCACTTTTAGAGGTAAAAGTTCAATATATCAAACATTTGGTTTTATTATTAAAATTACATGTCGTTTACTTCTTCTACTTCTTCTGGAACATAGTATTATTAGTCTTTTTTTATTAAAATGCTATGAACTTGTCCAATTTTTATACCTGCCCATTATTTATATTAACCGCAGATAGTGTATTATATATTCTAATGCTATGCTGTTGTGTGTATAAAGCTTCTTAAATTTGTGGTGGATTATTCAAATATAGTTCATAAAGTAATATGAATTATTTAGTCAGTCTCATATTTAAATAGATGTGATTTTGCTATTAATTTTTGCCCCTCAAATTTAATGCTTTTTATATTCATTGATGCATTTCAATTAATTTTATTTTCTATGTTTACTTCCAAACACTTTTGGCAATGTATTTTTGTGTGCCTCATTTAAGCACCATATAGAGTAAATTATGCTCCATTTGTCTTTTTTTTAGTAAGACCATGTAATTTACCACATATATTATTACTGTTTCTGTTTTATTTAACATATTTCCATTTTATTTCAGTTTATCTTACGGTTCAGTAGCTATTTTCATATTTTAGTTTTATTTTTTAACAAAAAGCCTATTTTTGTTTAAATTTATCTCTACTTTTAAATGCTAATATTTTTCATCATTTTTATATTTCTCTCAGTGCTATATAGAAAAGCAAAATACTATGATTTTTTAATGTAATGTGGAATCTGATATGCTTTTTGCTATTTCCCTTTATTTTCCAAATCCCTTTTTTTCTGTTCTGCTATATTAATTTACTTGGGTGGATTGAGTCACTCTACCTATGTATGTTAACAGTAAGTCACCCCCCAAGGGTAACTTGTTCTTTCCCCAGATTTGTGCCATTCTTTCACACTTAACATTGTCCATTAATTTTAATTCACACCAGTTTTTATTTATTCCACTTTTCTCATTTTAGGTTAATTACTTTTATTTATTTATGAGTGAATGGACTGATTTTTATAAGATGTTTTTTCTTGCTGATGTATTCATTGTCTCCAAACTCCTAGTAGGCATTGTGAAGCCCTTACGCATTTTGTGTTCTTGTTTATCATTTCAGTCTTTTCTTTTCTCTTCTTTTCTTTTCTTTTCTTCTTTTCTTTTCTTCTCTTTTCTTTTCTCTTCTTTTCTTTTCTTTTCTCTTCTCTTCTCTTCTCTTCTCTTCTCTTCTCTTCTCTTCTCTTTTCTTTTTTCTTTTCTTTCTCTTTCCTGCCCTTTCCTTTCCTCTCCTTTTCTTTTCTTCTTTTGCTTTTGGTTCTCTTGTATTCTTTTTACCTATTCAGCATTGCCACACACATTTTAGTAGGAAGTTACTGATGTCATGTATATGGCTTGAGGTCCAGGAGCAGCTTGCTTATTTTATAGAATTATTTTAAGTCAGTTGGATGAAACAGTTTATTCTGGCCTATTCCATTGATGCCATATAGAGAACTAACTTCTTCTGAGGTTAGGAACTTAAGTCAATTTCATCTTTGGAACTTTCTATTCAAATAATACATTTGCCTTTAGATAGTTAGGGACGGAGGGCCCCACTGATTTATACCTGGGTCAAAACTCCATTTCTACAGCATGCATAAAACTTTCCCCATTTCTGTGTACATAATGGAACACGCTGTAGTGTATGAATGATATCCTCCCTTTAATTCTGAAGCACAACATTTCCATTTACCCGTTCTTGTTCTTTGATGCCTTAATAATACACATTTTTCTTTTTTAAATGTTTTTAATTTAAATTCTAATTATTTATTATACAGTGTACTATTAGTTTCAGGTGTACGATTTACTAATTGTACTTGTGTACATCACCCAGTGCTCATTACGACAAGTGCAATCCTTATTCCTCAACACATATTTAACCCGTCCCCCCCCCCACCCTCTGATAACCTTCAGTCTGTTCTCTGTAGTTAAGTGTCTGTTGGTTTGTCTCTATCACTCTCTTTTTCATCTTTGCTTATTTATTTTTTTTAAATCTACATATTAGTGAAGTCATACAATATTTGTCTTTCTCTGACTTCTTTTGCTTAACAATAATCTCTAGCTCCATCCATGTTATTGCAAATGGCAGGATTTTATTCTTCCTATGGCTGAAAATATTCCAAGATAGACAGGTAGATGGATAGATAGATAGATAGATAGATAGATAGAGATACAACTTGTATATCTATATACAAGTGTGTATATGTATATATATATGTCTGTATATATATATATGTATATATATATTCCACATTTTTGTAATAATTCATTAGTTGATGGGCATTTAAGCTGTTTCCATAATTTGAGTATTGTTGATAATGCTGCTATAAATATTGGGGTGCATGTAAACCTTTGAATTAACAATTTTGTATTCTTTGGGTAAATACATAATAGTGCAATTGCTGGATCATAGGCTAGTTATATTCTTAACTTTTTGAGAAACTTTCATGCTTTTTCCAGAGTGCTTCCAGCAGTTCACATTCCCACCAACAGTGTGAGAAGATTCCGCTCTCCCCACATCCTCACCAACACCTGTTGTTTCCTGTGTTGTTCACATTTTAGTCATTCTGACAGATGTGCGGTGATATCTCATTGTAATTTTTATTTGTATTTCCCTGATGATCACTGATGGTGAGTATGTTTTCATGTGTCTCTGTTAGTCATCTGTATGCCTTCTTTGAAAAAATGGATATTCATGTCTTCTGTACATTTGGTAAAAAGTTGTAAATTCTCTAAAATGACAGTGTGTTGACCCTCATTTCTCTTTAATTTTGAAAATGTAGTTTGGCTCCCTAACACAGACTGTTTTTTTATCTGTTCATTTATTTAATCAATCAATAGATATATATCTGTACTCCTTGCTTTAGAAATGCATAGATTAAATAGGTATTGTTGCTGGTCTTTCAAGGCTTATTTTACTGAGCGTTCACAAAATATTTTAAATCTAATGAGAGAGAGCATAATACAAATCCTAAGTGTTTAACAGTACTTAAACAGTTATTTAGGACAACTAAATGGAATAGGGAAACCTTATTTTTACAACTAGTCTTTAAATTTGCTCCTGATAGGTAAATTGAATTTAGATATATGTCAACGTCAAATAAGGCATTTCAAGCTAATTAAGGGTTGATGGCAATGGAAATAGTTGTTTTGTATATCTTAAATTTTATCATCTCTTTTCTTATTCACTACACGTCACACCAGAGATATACAGCCAAAACAGCTACAGAATTTGTGTACATAAGTTTAAAAGAGATAATTCATATATAATCTTTGTGTAGTTTTTAAAGCCAATTCCTTTCATGGCACTCCATACTCGGATGTTTTAAATGCTCCGAATATATCCTGTGAACAACAAATCGAGACCTTTATAACAAGTAGCCTTGAAAAATGTCTCTCAGAATCAACAGGTTTATCCCAGATGTGCATTTATTTTCCCTCTAGTCTGTTTGGTAATGAAGACTGATGTGTACTTTGTTTTTATGTTGTTGTTAGTTTTTATCATTGTCTATTAAAAATTATGTGTAAGAAACTATTTTATGTCACTGTGACATTAGTTTGAGCCTATCTCATACCTGCAGTATAAATGTTATTAATTTTATATGACATTTTGATAATGATAATTCAAGGGCTAATGACAGTGAGGAATATAACTGAATATAATTCATTCTCAGAGTAATATAGAAACATCATTAGGTGACTGTTAAAACCACATCCTTATAAATGCTATTGGGAAAAAAAGGTTGATGATAAAACCTTAGGGAAAACTAGACTGTTTCCATAGTAAGTAGTTCTGTGGAAACAAATTTAAAATACATATACTTTGTTCTGCTGCGGTTTTGAATAACTCAACAGAATATTTCAGATGAATCCACAAGTGTGTGAGGAAAGGAAAGTAATGCATGGTAGATGCCAGACTAATCAAGGGAAACAGTGCTACAGCATATGTTGTTTTCTCTGTAGAAAAATCCAAATGGGACATTCTGATGATGGAGGCTGAAATTAATTTTATAGGCATTAACATTTGTGGGTGTTTCACACATGCAAGTACAGAACATTTCCCTTGATGGTAGAACTAAACGTGGATATCAAGAGAGACACAAACTGAAAATCACAGCTCCTTACAGTCAAGGGTTTTACATCAACCTTGTTTTGGTTATTCTTCCCAAATTTGTACAAAATATTTGACTAAAATAATAGTGGATATTTTTAAACTAAATGAATACTAAATGGATGTTAATATTGCTCAACCATTTATTTAACCTCAAGAAGGGTAATATTGGTTGGTTGGATGGTTGGTTGGTTTTTGAGAAGCATATATTGACATGCCTACAGATATGTGTTTTCCATTCTTTCCATTTATGTGCTTTTTGGTCAAAGTGAAATATGAATATATATTTAAAATTAATCTATAAGTTGAAAAGATTAAACATTTAAGGAGCTTAATTAATAGTCATTGAGGATTAGAGGTTGAGCAGTATGGTGGTCAGAGGCCACAACATTGAAAATATGTAAAGGTTAAGCAGTAAGTTATTTTGTGAGGCCAAGGTCGGTATTTCTTAGGTATCAGTCAGCCACTCATTGATTTAGGTCATCCATCTTAGTGGGTTTATTAAAAATATCTTATATTTTGGCTTTTCTTTTATCTTATTTCATTATACTCTTTTATTCCTTGTATTGAGATTATTGTTTAATTAATTTTTTATTTCTACTTGCTAAAAAGTTATGCATTGTTATTAACAATTTATTTATACTATAAATTTTAATAGGCATACTTAGCATATCAAATGAAAAGGAGTCTTCATTTCTAGCATATGTAGATCACATCATCCATTTTCGAATACTTGAACTTCATTATTTTCCCATTATATGTTTGCTATTGTATTATATTGATGTATTTACTTGTATTTTGTCTTTAGACATTGTTGTTTAATACACCCAATGTTTACTTAAAAATAGCAACATATTTACCACTTCTTTGTTCCTTATTTCTGCTATAGCTCAGCATTTTATGTATGAGTAACAATGTTTTAAAATGTTTTTCATTAGGCTCTATTTTGAGAAAAGTTCCCGTATTTTGCCCATTCCATTTATATATAATTTATATGAAAATGCAAAGAACTTAGAATAAATAAGGAAAGTATGGATATAAAATAGAAGCTAAAAAAGCAGTTCTTATCAGAGATAGGAGAGCAATAATTAATGCACTGTAAGAAAAGAAATATGAATCAATAATATAATACAGCGGGTCCAGAAACAGATTAAGATTGTAGAATGACCAGTTTCAAATAAAGATATCACGGCCATTGACTGGGTCCTAATACATAGTTCTGGGTTATTTGATCATCCATGCAACAAGAGATCGATTACATACCTAAATGTTAAAAGTAAAATAATATATTTTCTAGAAAAAATTAGAGGGAAATATATTTATAGATTTGAGTTCAATAACTGTGTCTAAAACATGATAGTTTTCCGCTGCTGCTGCAAAAGTTACTATAACCATCAAGGCTCAACACCACACAAACACATTATCTCAAATATCTGAGGACAGAAGTCCTAAAATGAAGATATAGGCAGGCCTGGAATCTTTCTGGATACAATAGGGGAGAATTTTCTTTCTTGGATATTCCCAATTCTGGAGGTGATATGCATTGCTTGGGTAAAGGCAGGTTTCTCCTTCTCCAAAGCCAGCACTGTAGAATTATTAAATCTCTCTGTCCTCTGTCCTCAATTCCCTCTTATAAGGACATTGTGCCCATTGCACAATCCAGAATAATCTCTGTATCTCAACATCCCTAACTTTATCAATTTAATCACACCTGCAAATTCTTTTTTTTTTTTTTTTACCCAATATGATGACATATTCACAGACTCAGGAAAATGGGGTGTTAGCATTTTGGAGGATAACTTCTGATCCTGAGAGCTCCATGTCCATCCCCATATAAGCTTTCATCCATTCCTACATTATGAAGAGTCTTCCCTCATCAACTCAGAGTCCAAGATTTTACTTAATCTCTAGCAGCTCAAAAGCCTCACATATTGTAATCTAAATCAGACTGGTATGAATGTTCCCAGAAGAAAATTCTACTCCATTTCTGGAAACTAGAAAATATATCACCTGGTTCTCAAAACACAATGTTGGGATCGGCATAGTATAATAGTTATAAAGGATACCCTGTAAAAAGTGAAAATAATAGAAGCACAAAAGGAGTCACATATCAAACAGTTTTGAAATCAGGCTTGGTGAATAGCATTAAGTGTTAAGGTCTAGTAATAATTCTCTGTGGCTCATAGCACCCTTATTTAACTCATAGTTCTGTCCTAGGAATCATCCTTTCTCCCTCATGAAGAGTATTATGTGTTTATATCTGACAAATATTATGCACCTATTTCCTTCCCATAGAATTCTGGGATTCTTAACAGACTTCTTTTATGGCCTTCTGCCCCTTTTAATCCATGCTGGCAGTGTCTGCTGCTGAAACATGTACAATAACTTTCTGGGTTTTCTGGGTATTCTAGAGAAATTCATTAGTGTAGACAAAAGGCTCCTCCACTAACTTTTCCCAGATAATCCTATCTCTATTTCCAATTTCTTTGCTATTATGGCTAAGGAGATTCATACATTGCATGTTCAGTCAGTTGAAAGGGACATTTTATAATTGAATAGTCTGATCCTTCCAGGGCACCAGGCAAAGGTTGACCAACTACATCTCCAACTTTCTCTACAGATCATGGTTCCTGGCAGTGAGTCTCCTAATTGTACCTAATTGTAGTATATATATATATATATATTTGGGTAAACTGAGAACTTTCATAATCATGAATTCCTGGCTAGTTTTTGCTGTACTGTTCTTTCCTCCTTTCCTATCTAAGCAACATTTCACTATAAGCAACAAAAAGAAACTAGGTCACACATTTAACACTTTGGAAATCTCAGCTAGATATCCAAGTTCATCACTTCCAAGTTCCACCTTTTAACAGCTACAGGATGTAATACGGCTAAGTAAGATTTCTTCCATGGTATAGAACAGGATTCCCTCTCCTCCAGTTTCTAAAACCATGCCCTTTGTAATGTTTAGGTAAGTTCCTTCTATTCCAACTTTCTCAAGGGTTTTTATTAAGAAAGGGTGCTGTATTTTGTCAAATGCTTTTTCTGCATGTATCGACAGGATCATATGGTTTTATCTTTTCTTTTGTTAATGTGATGGATCACATTGATGGAATTGTGAATATTGAACCATCCGTGTAACCCAGGAATGAATCCCACTTGATCATGATGGATAATTCTTTTTATGTGCTGTTGAATTCGATTTGCTAGTATCTTGTTGAGTATTTTTGCATCTGTATTCATTAAGGATATTGGTCTGTAGTTCTCTTTTTTTGCTGGGTCTCTGTCTGGTTTGGGTATCAAGGTGATGTTGGTGGGAATGTAAACTGGTGCAGCCGCTCTGGAAAACAGTGTGGAGGTCCCTCAAAAAACTATCCATAGAACTCCCTTATGACCCAGCAATACCCCTGCTAGGGATTTACCCAAGAGATACAGAAATGCTGAGGCATGGGAGCACATGCACTCCAGTGTTCATAGCAGCAATGTCAACAATAGCCAAAACATGGAAAAAGCCTAAATGCCCATCACCTGA
>NC_043705.1:133478322-133483284 GCF_006229205.1 Suricata suricatta | reverse complement strand
AGATACTTTGAAACTCATTAAATAAAGAATTTTTATTAATCAAACATATCATAAAGTAAATGAAAAAACAAGACAGAAAAACAGGCAGAGTGAACACACACTGGTAAAGGACTCATAGTCACTATACAAAAAGAACTCTTGCCGGTTAATAAGAAGGTAATATTTAAAAAGTGATCAGTCTCAGACATTTATTTTGAAAGACGAGAGAGAGAGAGAGAGAGAGAGAGAGAGAGAGAGAGAGAGAGAGAGGCAGACAGAGAGCAAGGGAGAGGCAGAGAGAGAGGGGGACAGAAGAACCAAAGCAGGCTCTGTGCTAACAGCCAAGAGCCTGATGTGGAACTTGAACCCACAAAGTGAAAGATCATGTCCTAAACCAAAGTCAGATGCTTAAGTGACTGAGCCACCCAGGCACTCCCATAAAAGAATATTTTTAAATCAGAAATAAGCAAATAAACATGAATCAATTATTATTAGACACCAGGGAAATGCAATTTATGCTGAGATAACATTATATACAAGTTCCACCTTTTTAATAGCTACTAATTTGGCTAAAATTTAGTTATGTAACAATACACAATCTGAGATTTCCATATTTTAACATTTGTTCACCATGGAGTTTTTCATTAGTTTTGTTTCTTAAAAATATTACTTAAAAATATTACTTCCCTTGATCACTGAAGTTTTTGGAGCCCCGAAATGCCTCTTATTTACCTCACCCAAGTCCCAGCCCTAATTTAAAATACAAAACCGGACAAAATAAATCAATAACAATAAAGGTCAGAATACTAGTTACCTTTTGGGAAGGTGGTATTGATTAGGAAGTATCTTCAGGGGGCCTTTGGGTGCAATATAATTATTGTGAGTATTGCTTGTTGGTTGTATAACTATGTAAAACTTCATCAAACTAGATTATCTGTACATTATACTGTGTATAATTGTAAAAAAAAAAGTCCCCAGTTAAGAATGTGATTATTTAAAAAATAATAGATTGTCAAAATGTACCTAATATCTTCATATCCTCCTTCTTATTTTCAATAGCCCATTCTGAACCTCCAAAAAGTTAATAAAAAATTTCATGTCTCCCATGAGGGGATAAACTTATATTTTTATCATGCTTTTATATTGAAAATTTAGAATTTGGTAATCATATTTCTGTGGGGGGTGGTGTCTATTAGCTTCCACAACTTGTGTGTACTCAACTTTATTTCATGTTCTCTCCTTCTTGGAAAGCCATAGAAACCCACACTCAAGTTATCTTATGGTGAAAACTGACTTTATTTAGTGTTTTTCCTCCTTTATTGTGTTATTGAGCTCCCGTAGTTCTCAGTCTCTGAAAAATTCTTATTTTCTTTATATTTTATTAGTGAAAACAAAAATGTACATATCCATCTATTATGGACTGAACTGTGTCTTCCCATGACGACCCCCTAAATTCATATGTTGAAATACTAACCCCTAAAATCTCAGAATGTGATTTCGTTTACAGATAGAGTCTTGAAAGAAGTAGTTAGGGATCAATGGGATCATGTGGGCAAGCCAAGCCCATAACCTAAATGACCAATATCCTTATATAAAGAGGAGGAGATATCAGGGATCCATGCACATAGAGAAAATGTCATTGAGAATACAGCAAAAAAGACATCTACCATCTATACAAAGAAGCATGAGGCAAAACCAATCTTGCTGACACCTTGATCTTCTAGGCTGCAGAACTGTGAGAAATAAATTTCTATTGCTTAAGCCACCCAACCTGTGTGTTCTTTTGGGGAAAAAAGTGTGTTTTAGTGCCAAATTAATGTATAATTGTGGAATCTCAATTTTAAAAGTATATGTTTAAAATATATAATATACATGAATATATGGACTTGGGGTTTAGATTTCAATTTTTATATTGGACTGAGAAATGTTATTAGACCTTTTTTCTTCAAAGGATTTTTATTGAAGTTTTTCTCAGACTGTTCAAGATCTACAAGATTTTTTCTTTTTTAAACTTTTTTTTTAAGTTTGAGTATCTTTCTATTGTATTTCAATTCTGCCCTTGAATAAAACAATTATTTTCTGAGCTCTTTCTTATACAGAATTTTATGCTATAATGCAACATAATATATTCCTGAAAAACTATATTTTCTAAAAGAGTGAGAGATGAATGAACTCTGACAGAAAAGATAGACCAGTCAAAATTTCAGTGGCTTTGTGATGTGGGAAACAAAGTCAAAAGAAAAATTAATTTTCCTTACTATTTTACAGACCATGAGAGGTCCTTGAAACATGCAGAGTGACCTTCCCCTAGGAACTCTGCTGCCTCAATGTTAATACTTTGCCAAGCGCAAAAGGCAATCTTGGCTTAAAATTATTCTGACCTCCAGGATCCTGTCTTTTTCAACATACAAAAATTCCTTTGGAAACTTCTTTTATCTCTATCCCCACAAGATATATATTAGCATTCATCCTCAAAGTGTATGGCCCACTGATACACATCTAAAGGGTCTCATCACCAAGATTTTATTACACGGTAATAAATGACCTTTTCCTAACAATGGTTAGACCCTTCAAGGTCTTGGAAACCTTGCTTTCAGATTCCTCAGAGACTTATGCCATCCCAACTCCTTCCCAATTGAAAGCATATAATCAATCACTCTGCACCATCCCAGGCCAGCTCCTTTCCACGTGTCCTAGTCCTGTGCTTTAATAAAACCACCTCTTTGCACCAAAGACACCTCAAGAATTCTTCCTTGACCATTCACTCTAAATCCCACTATTTCCACATCAATTTGTAAACAAAGCAGTTATAATAATAATTTTTAAATTCCTTAGGAAAGTAACAGTGAAGGGGTGCCTGGGTGCCTCAGTCAATTAAGCGTCCAGCTCTGGGTGTTGGCTTTGGTCATAATCACACAGTTTCCTGAGTTTGAACCATGAATCAGTCTTTGCACTGACGCCATGGAGCCTGCTTGGGATTCTCTCTCCCTCTCTCTCTCTCTCTCTCTCTCTCTCTCTCTGCCCCTCCCCAGCTTGCTCTGTCTCTCTCTCAAAAAAATAAATAAATAAAAATAAAATAAAAAAAAAGAGAAAGCAACAGTGAAGTCTAAAGGCAGGTAAAGTACAAATGAAGGCATATACTTTGGTAAGTATACTAAGTTCATCTTCAAACTCTTGGTAAAGGTAGCTTGATGAAAATGCATGCAAGGAAAGATTGAATAAACTGAATGTGACAAACACACAACGATCCTGCAGATGACGTGCTAAGCACTTTCTATATGGATCACGTGGCTGACCTGAGTTCAGAGAAAGAAAGCAGGCTGAAGGTGCATGATGAATTGCTATGCACCTCTGCTCTCCTCAGCAATGCTAATATATGTGCCGTCAGTTGCTCTCACTAGGTGGTTCAAAATATTAACATGCCAGAAAATAAAAATCATTACTCAACGTGTCTTCTGCATTATATTGACATCACTCCCCTATTCATCATTTATATATGAAAGAATTTGCATAACAGAGATGTGTGTTTTAACAAAACAGAATGCAAAAGCTTTCAGAATCCAGCAAGTAACTCTCAGCATCTAATAACATTGCACTTTCATTGTTTCCCCTAGCTGCAGGCTATGAAGGCTAGATCCGTCTTCTGCATTATCTCAAGAAACAGTTTTACCAAATGCACAAGAGTATCCTTCTCCTATGCCTTTGATAAATATTTCTTTGCCACCAGCTGTGTGAATTGGTAAGCAGTTCTTATAGCAAATGTCTATATTAGGAAAGATAACACAAGCAACTGTAACAATCTTCACACTCTCAGGGGATTTATATGTAGAAGTTTAGTTCTGCTCTCAAACGTTGGAGACGGAAATTCAGGGTCAATTTGAGAGTGAATAACTTTTGCTTTACAAATTCAGGACGGGACCCTTTTGAGGGATACTGTTCCATTTTAGTACAAGGCTCTCAAAATAACTTGGTTTTTGTATTCAGCTTCCAAAAAAGGAAGACAAAATTTCCAAGACAAAATTGAAAAGGCACAAAGGTTTTTAACCAGTTCAGCCTTGAAGTGAAAGCCTTTCTTTAGCCAGACTCCGTTGGTGAGGATTGGTCACATGGCCGCATCCACGTTCTGATACGGCTGGAAGGGCAGTCTCCTGCAGTACAGCCACTTCCAAACCCACATTTATATAAAATTGAATAGGAAAACTTTATTTACTTCCTTTAAAAAAAATCAGGGACACCTGGGTGGCTCAGTTGGTTAAGTGTCCAACTCCTGGTTTCGGCTCAGGTCATCTTGGGCTTCAGAAGCTTTGAGCCCGACATGGGACTCTGCACTGACAGCTCAGAGCCTGCTTGAGATTCTCTCTCTCTCCCTCTCTCTCTGTTCCTCTCTCTGTCACTCGTACTGTCTCTGTCCCTCTCAAATAAATAAATAAATAAATAAAAACAGTTAACATTCCTATCTATAGTTGTGCTTGAGGATTTTAAAGAGTAATTGAAACCTTTCAGTAATTGTTTTCTGATTATGTTCAACACAAATATGAATTTAATTTTTAAAAAATTTTCAAATGTTTTATTTATTTTGGAGACAGAGAGAGACAGAGACCGAGAGGGGGAGGGGCAGAGAGACAAGGAGACACAGAATCAGAAGCAGGCTCCAGGCTCATCTGTCAGCACAGAGCCTGATGCGGGGCTTGAACTCACGAACGTGAGATCATGACCTGAACAGAAGTTGAGGCTTAACCGACTGAACCACTCAGGTGCACCAATAAGAATTTATTTTTAACATTAAAGCAATGTAAAATGTCTGAGAACGTGGACTTTGAAACCAGACAGCCTAGGTTTGAAGCCTCACTGGGCCACTTTCAATTTTCTTTCCAGAAAGAATACAGAACAAAGCAAAACAAAACATCTAAGCATAGGGCTTTCTCTAGTCAAGTCTAACAAACATTTAAAGATGAAATAACACCAATTCTACACGATCACTTC
>NC_043705.1:133454613-133478222 GCF_006229205.1 Suricata suricatta | reverse complement strand
TAGAATTTTCAATTAGACAAAAAATAAATCATATTGATAGATGCAGAAAATGCTACAGAATACAACATCTACTCATGATCATACCCACCAGCAACCTAGGTAAAAAAGGGATATTCTTCAATCTTATAGAGGACATTTTTGCAAAATCTACTTGTAAAAATCTATAGGCTCCAAGATACTGGGACAGTTAGATGTCATATATGCCTCATCCTTGTTTTAACTGAAAATGGACTACATAATTAAACATAAAACATAAAATCATAAAAGCATGTACATAGGAGAAAATCTATATGTTCTATGAAAAAAAGTGATAAATTGGACTTTTTAAAAATGAAAATTTTATTCTGAGGAATACACTCTCAATGGAGTGAAATACAACATACATGATGAGGAAAATTTATTTTTTAATCACACTGCTTTATTAGCTGAAAGAAGCTAATACATCCAGAATATATAAAATACTCTTTAAATTCAACTACATTCCGATTAAACAAATGGATAGTATATTTAAAGCAGATAATCATCTTGGAAGTTGAAATTAAGAGAAGCATGCCTTTATGTAATATATATGAATGTATATGCATACTTACATATGCCACTTTTTAAAATTTATTCATCTGTCACTGGATACTAGATTCTTTCTGTATTTTGGCTGCAGTGAAGAATGCCACAATGAATATGGGAATGCAGAATTTCTTGGAGACTGTGATATTATTTCCTTTGTGTAGATACTCCAATGTCAGATTGCTGGATTGCATTATATACCTTAAATGTATACAATTTTTATTTGTCAGTTATACATTAATACATCTGGGGAAAATTAGAAAAAGAAAAGTAAGCTATTAGGAAGTCTTAAAATTATATGTATGTATGTAAGAACTATATTGGTAGGACAAGGCTGTATATTACACAGTATTTGAAAGTAGACATATTAGGATAGTTGAGGGGCACCTGGGTGGCTCAGTCAAGGTTAAACGTCCAACTTTGGCTCAGGTCTTGATCTCTTGTGCATCGGGCTCTGTGTTGACAGTTCAGAGTCTCGAGTCTGCTTTGTATTCTGTGTCTCCCTCTCTGTGTCCATCTCCCACTCATACACTGCCCCCATCTCTCTCTCTATGTCTCTCTCTCTGTCTCTCTCTCTTAAAAATAAATGAACATTCTTAAAATTAAAAAAAAAGAGAGTAGTTGATGTGATGAATGGTTTGACTCATTAATTTCCTTTCATGTAGGTCTTTTATTATTTTTTCTGCCCACCCCTCCCCAATTTCTTCTAGGTGCTTGTTTCTGTTTTTATTGTTTAAGTTATAATATTCTCAGTAAAGTCTATTATAGCGCAGCACTAAATATGGTGCACATTGATGGAGACATGTATAAATCAATTGGTTAACAACACCTAAAAATATGTATTAACTTCTATGGCTACCATGCACCTCAAAAGTCTTACAGTCTCTACTCATTACCAATTCTCAAGCCACTTGCATATTTTTAAATGTTATAGCAGCACCCTACTTCCTGCTACCAAAATCTGTATTAGTTTCCGATAGATACTGTAGAAAACTACCACAGATTTGGTTTGGAAACATTAGAACTTTATATTTTGCATTTCTGGAGACTAGATCCTAAACCAACGTGTTGCAAGGATGCATTCCTTCTGGAAGCTCTAGGGGAAATTCCATCCCTTGCCTGCTCCTTTCAGGTTTTGGTGGCTGCTGGGATTCCTGGGCTTGTGGCCGTATCATTCAAATATCTGCCTCTACCTTTGCAAATCTTTCTCCTCTGTGAGTGACAGTATCCCAGAACGTGCATTTGGGACCCATCTTGAATAATTCAGGGAAGTCTCCTCCTCGCAAGGTCATTAATGTAGTCACATTTTCCCCCACATAAAATAGTATTTACTCTTATTCTGTACCAGACAATAGTCACCAGTTTTGAGATTAGGATGCTAACATATCTTTGGGGTACAGTTCAGGCTCACCATAATAGGTATATTCACACAACAGTAAATACAACTGAATGAATACAATTAGCATTTTGCAACAAATCTATAATCCTATGTATTTTTATACATTTTTCCTCATTCTTCTGCAAATTAGCTTTTAACATTTAATCTATAATTATAAAATGCACTCCTGTGTTGAATTTTGATTAATTGAAGTGATGCCAACATTAACATTTCATTACCAGTTTTGAGAAAAAATAATTTAATTGTGGACTTCATTATGAAATCCAATGATTTTTCTCTGTGCTCTTTTAGGAACTGAAAAATATTCACAGGTTTGGTTTTTTGTTTTTTTGGTTTTTTTGGTCACCATCAGCACTAACTTTTTACTACTTACCAAGGTACCACTCCTGTCTGAATGGACTGCCAGCTGCTTCTCCATATCTGATCCTCTTCTCAATGTAACATTTTGTAGCTTTCTAGAGGCACAGTGCAAGCAATTTATTTTTTCTTTGAAATATTCATTCTAAGAGAAGCCAAAAACTTGTCACAAGTTGAAGGCAAAGGGCAAAAGGATGCTTTAAAAGTGCGAGGTGAGCCAGGGGGCAATATGACAGAGTGAAAGAACACAGGCTTTGAAGTCAGACAGACCATCAGCTGTGTAATTATCCAGACAATGCACATGGTTTCTATAAAGGTGATCACATTCCACACACCTAGTTAATGTTGGTTATTTAACATTCCTGAGCTCAGTTGTATAAATAGCCTGGCACAAAGCCAGCATGAGGGTTTTGTTTTCGTTTTTATTTTTATTTTATTTTATTTATGTATTTCTAATTTATTGAGATATAATTAACCTATGGAACTGTATATGTTTAAGGCATAGAGCATAACATATATGTTGTGAAATGGTGACAACAATAAGTTTAGTTAAGATTCGTCATTTCATATGGATAGAAAAAAATTTAAAAGAAGAAAAAAGAGGTTTCTGTCCATATAAACCAGTAAAACCACACACTTTTAATGACATGTAGTAGCCTTGTGATGAGAACTCTTAGCATCTACTCTCTTAACAATTTTCAAATATACATTATAGCAGTATTCATGTTGTGCAGTTTATTCCCAATATTTATTTTTCTTACAGCTATAAGTTTGTACTTTTGATCACCATTATTCAGTGTAAGGAGTAGGCAAATTGGATGAGGGAGACTTCAAAAAAATAACAAACAGTAGCTCTTATATTATCTGCTATTAGATAACATATCATCATTATATCATGACAGGCTACGATAACAACACCAAACCTCAGACACATGGGAAAATAAAGGTAATTGTTTTTATGTTACTAGTCCAGTGTGGAGTGCTAGAGTAGCTTCTGTTCATAGACATCACTCTGGGACTTCAGGGACTCAGCTTGTTGGAACTTGAGATTCAACACCACTCATGGGTCATTTGAAGCATGATGATAAGAATATGGTGACTTATTTTTTGGATTTTAAAATCTCCACCTTAAAATTACTCATATTTATTCAAACTCATTTTATGGGCCCTCATATCACCAGGAGTATATCCAAGTTCAAAGAACATCAGAAAGTACCATTTAAAAAATTAATGTTTTATTTAATTTTGAGAGAAAGAGAGGCAGGGTACAAGCAGGGGGAGAGGGGGGCGCTGAGAGAGAGGGAGGTGCTGAATCTGAACCAGGCTCCAGGCTCTGAGCTGTCAGCACAGAGCCTGATGCGGAACTCAAATTCATGAAACATGAGATCATGACCTGAGCTAAAGTCGGGAGTTCGATGCTTAATTGGCTGAGCCCCCCAGGTACCCTAGAAAGCACAATTTAATCATAATTGTGGGAGAGAGCAAGAATATTTATGTAATGCTCTCATAATTATTTCTAAGCATATGAATAAAGGACCTACCACTTGAAATATTATCTTTTACTAATCAAATCCTAAGTGTTAAATAGAAAATGTTGAAGTGGAAATAATGCAAAGGGTTTTGCTAGGATGTAACAATAGCAAATTTATAAAATGTGTGAAATGCACTGATGTTTTTCAAATTTCATTTCAATCCATGGAGAGATCTGACCAGGAATAAGTACAACCACATGATGAAAATATACCAGGTAGTAATTGTTAAAATAAACATTTCCACAGACAATTTACTGACCTGGTAGGCGCTTATCCAGTGATTCATGAATTGACCAGTATCCAATCTAGCATACGGAAATGAGCTCTAGATGAGATTTACAAAATGAAAGATTTTTATAGACCAAAATGAAGAGGAAGATGGAAGTTATATTTGGGCATTTGTTGATTGGTTGAAGCAGAGATACTTTCCTTATATGGAGCAAAGTGAAGTGTTGAAACTCAATCAAATAACTTGTGCTGAGCAAGTAAGTGCAAACCTGTTGACCTGTGCCTTCCTCCTCTGAATGCCAGACAGGGAAACAATTAAGTTTTGGTTCCCTGAGATGCGGCTTAGCATGAGACTCCACCTTGAGACTAACATGCAAGGCGCACAACAAGAAAACTGAGAAACTAATATCTGACATTTCAACACAAAGAGACCCACTAAAAATATTTATGGAACAAGTAATATGTTTCAGACATTGTCCTTGGTGGCCTGGAGACAGCAGTGAATAAAACAGACACAAAACCCAAGTGTTTCTCACATTATACATCATCTCTTAATGTTGGTTATTTACTACCAAAAGAAAAAAAGAGTGTGGATTTTTCTGATATGGAAGAGACATCCCAAAGTAATTCCATGAGATTTTTCTTATGAGTAAAAGATGAGGTGTATGTCCAAAATTCTAACGTATAGAATAGTGTATAGAAGATATAGAGTAAGCAGACATTAACTTTACGTCCTATCTGGGATCAAGTTAGAATCACAGCTATTATAGCTATTGCAACTTAGGAGACCTTTAACAAGTCACTTTTCCTATCTCTGGCTTTGGTAACTGGCAACTGCAGCTGATGAGGAGAATGGAGTCTTCCTCAAAGCCTATTGTTAGTGGTCTAATAACCAATAAATGGCCTAATACATGTGACAGCACTGAGAACAGTGCTTAGCATATAATATTATTAAATCTCCCTTTTAGGTATTTGGGAATGCAAATGAATGTGTAAAATAAGATACTTTTCATCCAGAAATAAGGTAAACGGAAGGCTTCTGTCACTCAACATCATCCTAAAGAACTATCGTCTTTGCACTTTGAGGTATTGGAATGGTTAATAGTTAATTGTTAATTACCAGTAAAAGTTGAAAACATCCCAGGGACTCCCTGAACATTTCTTTAGACAGATGACAGATGAAAGCCAGGTCCAGCCCATGAGCAGTAGTTGAGTTAATGCTCTGATTTGATGTTTCTCAGTAGCTTGATTTTGCAATATGTGGATTCTTTATTAGTTTATCATGTCTCCTCCACTAGAATGTAAGCTCCACGAGGCAGGAATTTTATCTCTTTTCTTCTGTATACCCAGTAACTAGTATATAAAATACTGTCTGACACATATATATGTTAAAACACATTTTTACATTCATGAATTTGTGAGTAAATTAATCTTTCTACTTCTCAGCCTTTTATAGAGACAACATCCAGCAAAGATTCACCTTTAAAAATTACCTAGATTTGAGAATTTCTGACAATGCATCAGACTGTTTACCTCTTAGAGATTATAATTTTTCCTTCTTTTTAAGTGGTGGATTGTTACGATGCCAATTATATTTTCATGGAGAGAAGAAGCTGGATGTGCCGGTAATTTACCTCTGGCTGAATTTCTAAAAAATAGTTGTTTTCACCTCAGTTGAATTAACTTTTCCTCCAAGGGGGTTTGTATATGATAAATTATATATCATATAATTTATATATATTTTTTTAAAATTTAGTTCATAGAAGGTATAATTTACATATAGTGAAATAAAACATTTTAGATGCATAGTTTTGACAAATCTATAAAATTGGGTGAACACCACCATAATTAAGGTATGATATATTTGTCTTGCCCTCAAGTTTCTTTGTGTCCTATTTGTTCAATTTCCTCCTTCCACACTTACCCTATAGCCACTAACCTGAAAACAGTTCGCATAGTTTTCTTTCAGTATGTTATACACATGGAATCAGATAGTTTGTAAATTATATTTGAATTTTGATTCTCTTCTGGACTTCTGCATTCTAAGTGGATTCAGAATTCTGTAATTTTATTGAAAAAAGAAGTGTTGTGTGTATATGTGTATGTGTGGGGAGAGAGAGAGAATGTGTAAGGTGACAAAAATACTGACATATTACAAGCATTTTCGTATTGTGGTGACATTTGCTTTTTTGTCATGAGCAGTTGATCATTTTGCATATGATTTACTTGTATACAGCTTTTTATTCTGTTATTTAGCAATCCAAGACTAAAATATTTGAGGTGGAAACATAAGTATGACAAATGCAATTTTTAAAAATGTTTTCACTGTCATTTATCTATTATCTATCTATCTATCTATCATCATCATCATCATCATCTATCTCTCTATGTATCATATCTCTTTTTTTAATAGTGTATTGTCAAATTGGTTTCCATGTAACACTCAGTCCCTTTCCCCATAAGTGTCCTCCTCCACTGCCACCACCTCCCTTCTCCCTCCCCCTCCCCCTTCAACCCTTGGTTAGTTTTCAGTATTCAATAGTTTCTTAGGTTTTGTGTCCCTCTCTCTCCCCAACTCTCTTTCCCTCTTCCCCTCCCCCTGGTCCTCCATTGGGTTTCTCCTGTTCTCCTGCTAGACCTATGAGTGCAAACAAAAGGTATCTGCCCTTCTCTATCATCTCTAAGTGATCTCTACTCCCTCTCACCCCACAGTAGATGAACAGCTCAATGTGATTTTCTGTTTCAATATAAGCATTTTCTCTTCAGGTTACAGAAGTGTTTTTTTTTTTTTTTTCTGTTTTGATCAACATTGAGGTGTGTCTCTCTGATGACCAATACGTCTTTCATTAAATATTTGCTTATACATCATTTCTTTTGAGAAAAAAATGTACCTAGATTTCAAAAGAAAGGTTTCTATTCATCAATTCCTCACAGACAAATAATTCACTTTTTGTTCTCAGGCTATGGAAATAAAATAACAACATTTTCTCTGGAATCTGTGGTTTCCTGCTTAGTGAGATTGTTCAGCAAATCAAATGATACAATGAGACATAAGTCAAATTAGGAATCACTGTGCAATTACAAAGCATTATTTTCTCTGACACTATTCAAACTTTCCCTTGTTCTGCTAACAGTTTCCTGACTGGTTAAATCTTCTAATCTTCCTGTGCTCTGAATCCATCCCTTGCTTAGCTTTTAGTTTTATCTTTTTAAAACACAGTTCTAATCCTATTATTGTCCTGCTAAATTTTTCTTGATAGTCTCTCACCATTGACCTAACTAAACCCAGATTTCTTATCCTGCCGTTTAAAACCTTTAGCAAGATGGTTCTAAAAAAAAGTTCTTTGTTTTATCTCCCCATTTCATTCCTACATATCCTTATGTTCTCATTATAATGAATTTTGTGCTATTTGTCAAATGAACCCAAACGAACTTTGTCTTCACTTGGAAGACTCTGGCACATTTGTAATGTGAAGTATTAGTTTCCTTCAACTAAGCAGGAATGAGAAGTTGACAATATCAAATTTCTAATTTTAAGATCCTTTTGAGTTAAGAAATAAGTAAATAATAACTATTGAATAATATTAATAAGTAATATTAATAAATAATATTATTTAAAAATTCCTATGTTAGCTATTCTAAATTATTTTTAGATTGAAGTTGATATTATAAAGCATTTCTTATATGCCAGAGATGCATTTGGTAAACGATTATTGTAACAAACAATAATTACAGTATTATAAATGCCATTACTTAATGAATTAAATGTAAATAATAAACATTTTAAATATAAATTACAATAATCTTTGTGGTGCTGAAAGCTTCAGAATTTTTGTAAAAATTGAAAGGAGATTGAAAATTAGGTAAGTCATGCAAAGACTGTATGTGACAGTTCATAGTTGAGGTCTAAATCCTAAAATCTAGGTAATGCTATGTTGCTGCAGAATCTGTTACCAAAAATTCCTCTACCATGATAAGTTAAAAAAGATGAAATCTAATGAACCTCTTTCTCTATCATACACAATAACATCTACACAAAACTCACATGAAAATTTTGTAGATAGGAGTGAAGGATGGGTGAAGATATTTAAGCATCCACATATGCACTGTGGATTTATGAAGTCCAGAATGCACTCAGAATACTGTCTGAGTCCTTAAACTATTACTCCTGATGTCAAGAAACTCTTAACTGATAACATATGTCATATAATTAATTCACAGTTTGAATGGAAACAAGCCTACCTATTATTTTGAAACTAAAGAACATTAATGATGAAACATAATTTGATAAAATAACTGTAGGAGTATTTCAAATGAATGAAGATATGTAGAATATAGAAAGAACTATATCTTCTCTGATCATATTCAAATGGTCACATGCAACTGTGTCTGTGTGCTAAAACCAGATTCTTTTTTTTTAATTTTTTTAATGTATTTTATTTATTTCCAAGAGACAGAGAGATGTGACAGAGTGAGCAGAGGAGGGTCAGAGAGAGAGGGAGGCACAGAATTCGAAACAGGCTCTAGGGTCTGAGCCAGCCGTCAGCACAGAGACTGATGGGGGCCCGAACCCACAAACCATGAGATCATAACCTGAGCCGAAGCCGGACGCTTAACCGACTGAGCCACCCAGGCACCCCTAAAACAAAAGATTCTTGCTCTGAATAAGTGTACTGATTGTGTACATAAGTTAAATAAAAAGAGAGGTAAATGTATGCATTTAAGACTTTTTGATTAAGGTACTTATGTTAAATATCTGTCCATCATTTATTTATTTTTTCTAAATTTGCTTAAGCTGTATTTTTATGTCATGTTGATATATAGTGATACATACCCATGTGTTTGTAATATATGCATAGTATTGTATGTATCTTTGTATGTATTTATTTGTGTGTGTGTATATACATAATTTCAAAGCAGTTATTAGCACTGCTTGAAGTATCTTTACTTTGATTAGTCTACAAAGACTAAGGAGATGCCCTTCTCAAATAATGCACAATAAAATACATTCATATTTCATTTCACTACCTTCCTTATTACAGCTTTATTCAGACATGATGCTAATTTACTAGGTAATGAATTGGATACTTATTTTGTTAAATTTTACTGATGTCCATGATAGATGAGCAGTCAAGTGATGTCTACACTACTGGAGTTTTTCACTTGAATATTCTTATGGCTAGATATTTATAAGGGGCCGTGCAGATTAGTGGTTACATTTGTGAAAGCTAGATTCTAATTACTTAAATTCAGTCGTGGTTCCATCACTTTCTAACTGTAGGATCATTAAAGAGATACTTAAACCTGTGCTTCAGTTTTTTCATATATAAAATCAAGTTAACAATCTCATAGTGTGTTATGAGCTGTAAATGAAGTAATATTTGTAACAAACTTAGATCAATGACTGACTCATAGAAGGCATTATTATATATGTATTTATTAAATAAAATGAAATTTACAATTTTATTTCATGTGGGTACTTAAGAAACTGAAGTTTTCCCATCATGCTAGCCATATAACTTTATGGGTATACATTTTTCTTCCATCTCCTCTGCTTATCCTTTTTCTTGAACTAGAATCTCATCTCTAATTGTCCCATTTATAGTAAAATTTTCCATACATTTAGAGATGGAAGCCCTGACTATTTTTCTGTTTCAGGGGTGGTGTTTAATTTATCTTTGTGCTTATGAGAAAGAGAGAGAGAGAGAGAGACAGAGACAGAGACAGAGAGAGAGAGACAGAGACAGAGAGACAGAGAGAGAAAGAGAGAGGAGAGAGATTTTTAAATCTAAAGCATCTGCAAAATTATTCATTTAGTAAATATTTATATATTTAGGATACCATATCCAATGTTTGCACCAGGAATAGATAAATGATGAATAAAGACATGATCTATGCTTTTAAAGAGCTTACATTCTAGAGATTTTATGTAATCTATTCAATATTGAGGCATAAAATCAAATAACATTCCAATAATTGTTGTATCAACCTGGTCTTCTCTCCATTAGTATTTAATGCCTCACTTCATGGGCTCATTTTTTAAATATAAGGAACAAAAATGTAACACTGTCATTTTTTTTCAAATTGAATCATATAAAAATCAATGTACCATTATATGACTTTACAGAAAGGGAATAAAGCTTAATAAAATAAAAATAGAAGTAACATGCATTAAGAGTATAAAGCAATATTTCACAACATAGAGTTGCAATTAATAAATGGCAATTTATTTAAAAGCCAATTTAAAAATAAATACAGAATTTTAAATTGAAAAAAACCCAGAAAACAATTAAAATGTTAACAGGGGCTTTTCAATATATCACCTACTCTGAAGAAAAATAAAAGTCTTTTACTTTATGCTTTTACTTAAAGACAGCAGATTGGAACTCCACAATCACAAAGAAAATGGAGATTTCCATGAATAAATGAAGAGTTGCAGAAACGGAAAAGAAATCCAAAATTGTGAAGGGCAGAAATCAGAGAAGAAGGTTGTACCTGAACCTGAAGAGTTGATTGAGGGGACATTAGTGTACTTATGGAGCATTCAGTGCAAACAAGGGACTGAGGTAGTGCCATTGAAATAGGTAAAGACAAGGAGGAAGAAACAGCAACTACATTTTCCTTTTGCCCCTCGCAGAGCATTTTCTTCCTGCTTGTTGTCAACCTAAAGGAAAGATTGCCCAGAAGCTGAGTGGCTCAGTCAGTTAAGCATCCAACTTTGGCTCAGGTCATGATCTCACTGTTCATGGGTTCCAGCCCTCCTGCATCAGTCTCTGGACTGACAGCTCGAAGCCTGGAGTCTGCTTTGGATTCTGTGTGTGTGTATGTGTGTGTGTGTGTGTGTGTGTGTGTGTTTGTGTGTGTCTACCTTCCACCACTTGTGCTCTCGCTCTCTCTCGTTCTCTCTCAAAAATAAATAAACATTTAAAAAAAAAGATTGCTGGTCAAGAAGCACTAAACCTATAATCCCAGCTAGCATATTTCTGCTTAGTACCATTTCCTGAGCAAATGAACAAGGTAAATAAACTTGAAATTAAGTGATCTAGGTAAAAACAATCAATACTTTGGAGAAATAAAAGAAAATAAAAGAAAAAATTTCAATTATGTTTAGTTTATATGAAAATATTCATACATATATTAGAATTGGATCTTTTGGTACAAGAATGATCTGAGAAAAATTAGAAGATCTTGGAAATTGAAATTTATTTTAAGCATCATAATATAACATCAAGGTAATGAGAAAGAGTGCTAAGAACACCTCTACCACCACCAGAAGGGAAACGAGTAAGAATCATGACCAGCATGGGTAGCTCCGTCAGCTGAGCATCTGACTGCAGCTCAGGTCATGATCTCATGGCTCTTATGTTAGAACCTCAAGGCACCTGCTTTGGATTCTTTGTCTTCCTCTCTCTCTCCCCTTCCCCAGCTCACTCCTGCTCTCTCTCTTTCAAAAATAAATAGGGGTCCCTGTATGGCTCAGTTGGCTATGCCTCTGACTTTAGTCATGATCTAACTGTTTGTGAGTTTGAGCCCCACATCAGGTTCTGTGCTGATAGCTCAGAGCCTGGAGCCTGCTTTGAAATTCTCTCTCTCTCTCTCTCTCTCTCTCTGTCCCTCCTCTGCTCATATTCCTTTTCCAGAAGAAACATGTTTAAACAATAAAGGTTGTGTTTAAAGTTATCATGTATTGAATGTGCTCTCATTACTAGAGAGCAGAGGACAGTTCTAAATTGAGCACATTAGTCAAACTCATTTACCACAATGCTGTTTATTTTAGTCTCACAAAATAGGGGCAGGAAATGTAAGTGATTTGAACAATACTGGAATATAAAATGATCTCATTAACTTATCTTGGGCTTAAATAACCCCTTGGTTCACACTGGAAACATTGGAATAACACAAGCAAATTATAAAGGGCAAACAGAGTGGTGAATGAAAGTGCTTATTTTGTTAACCAATGACTTCCTGACCTTTAAGACATCAAGTGTTATTATTTTTAAACTCTTGAAAGCAAAATTACAAAAAGCATAAAACATTTCTAGCATCAATGCCATAAGGAAAATCAGTAAAATTGTGCATTCTTCTGATATGCATTGGTTAGAGAAGAACCCTGAAATGACTCACCACACTCCTTACAAACATTAATCCATCATCATGGAAGGTCAATAGCATATCCATAATGGAATGCGGTAAATTTATGTTTAATGGCATAGTAAGATACACATATATTCACATTTCCAAAGCATATTGGAAAAGAGAACAATTACTGGTTGTTTCAATACAACATGTTAATCATATGTCAAAACTCGAATCTAGTGATCGCTGTTACTAAGCAATGCTTGCTTAGGTTTGTTTCCATATAATCGTCTTACTTATTATAGTATTCCAGTGCCAGTAGAGATTACTTGGAAGAAAACTGTCCTTGTATGACTAAGGTTTTAATAAGCACTTTTCCCCCTTTTTAAAATTCAAAGTCTTTTGTATCTACACCAGATTAGAAAATGTCTACGTCTCCTGGATGTCTTCATTATAATTGAATTGAAAACTACCCACTCATTTTATTCATAATAACTTCTGTCATTACATTCTCTTTCATCACTGTTTCTTGACTAATAACTACTGGGAGATTAGGAGTTGAATAAAAAATAAAATAAAGGATTTATAGGATAAAGATCTCAGTTTGAATAAAAGTGATGTCAGTAGAGCCATTTGGATGTCATCACAATAAAATAATAGGTATTTGTTGACCCGTGAATTTTCTACTAAAGCCTCACAAATTTTTACACACTTAGCAGCTTAATCAGCACAAATGTATTGTCTGAGAAGTGCCTTGAGTAAGGTGCTTAGGCAGAGACTAACAGCATCTTCTGCTCAGGGACTCACAATGAAGAAGTGAATTTCCTAGTCAGACTTAAGGTCTCCTTTGAACCTGAGGTTCTGCTTCCAAACTCATTCAAGTTGTTGGCTGACTTCTGTCTTTTGAAGCTGTTGGACTGAGGTCCTGTTGTTTTGTGGGCTGCTGGCCAGGGTTTGTCCTCACGATCTGGAAGTTACTTTCAATTCTAGTCATAAATCCGTCTCAAAACATGTCAGCTTGGGTATTTAAACCTAGAAGGAGATTCCCACTTGCTCCAGATCACTAAATTAGAGTCTTACATAATGTAATCTAGTCAGGAGAGTGAAGATCCCCTAAGATTCACAAGTTGTGCCCACACTCAAGGGGTGGGGAATATATACGATGTTTATATCAGGCCACAGAGAACGTTAGGAGTCCCCTTAGAAATTTGCACAACAGAATCCAATCCAATCCTGAATGTAAACATTATTTCAGTAATTAAGAACTGTGTTGGGGAGCCTGGGTGGCTCAGTCAGTTAAGAGTCTGTCTGACTCTGACTCTCCAGTCAAGTCATGATCTCCTGATTTGTGAGGTCCAGCCCTTGTTGGGCTCTGTGCTGACAGTGCACCACCTGCTTGGGATTCTGTCTCTCCCTCTCCCTGTCCCTCCCCTTCTTGTGCATGCATTCTCTCTCTCTCTCTCAAAATAAATAAACTTAAAAAAGAATTGTATAAAAACTCTATTAATGGCCTTAGTAATTCTCAAACTTAGCATTTATTTGAAACGTTAAACTTTAAAATATAAGAATCAGTAAGTTCTATTCCAGCCAATTAAAGTAGACTTTCTAATAATGTGGCTGGACTTCATTTTGCATAATTGTCAAGAGAGGCTAGGGGCGCCTGGGTGGCTCAGTCAGTTAAGGGTCTGGCTTCGGCTTAGGTCATGATCTCACGTTCGTGGGTTCAAGCCCCCTGTCGGGCTCTGTGCTGACAGATCAGAGCCTGAAGCCTGCTTCAGATTCTGTGTCTCCCTCTCTCTCTCTCTGCCCCTCTCCACTCATGCTCTGCCTCTCTCTGTCTCAAAAATAAATAAAACATTAAAAAAAAAAAGAGAGAGGCTAATATGCAACCAGGGTCAAAAGCCACTTCCTTCAATACAAAAAGCATGACAATCTATGTGAATATGGTTTACATATTCCTGTGGGTCTTAGGTTTGCCTTTTTAAAAAACATCTTAATTAATTTTCTTTTTCTCTTTTTAAGTTTTTATTTAAATTTCAGTTAGTTACTATCTAGTGCAATATTAATTTCATGAGTAGAACTTAGTGAATCATCACTTACATATAACAGTGCATATTACAAATGCCCTCCTCGATACCCATCATGCATTCTACCCATTCCCTCACTCACCTCCCATCCAGCAACCCTCAGCTTTTCTCTATAGTTAAGAATCTGTTTTATAGTTTTCCCTTTTTCTCCCCCACCATGTACATCTGTTTTGTTTCTTAAATTCCCCGTATGACTGAAATCATATTTAAGTTTCTACCTATCTGGAATTTAAAACTTTATCTGAGGCAAATTATTCACTTTGATAGAAAATTAGCAGGAAGCCTGGTATATTTTAAGAATGAATTACTGGGACACCTAAGTAGCTCAGTTGGTTAAGCATCTGACGATTGTTTTTGGCTCAGGTCATGACTTCAGAGTTTATTAGATCAAGCCTTGCATCAGACTCTGTACTAACAATGCAGAGCCTACTTGGGATTCTCTCTCTGCCTTATACTCTCTCTCTCTCTCTCTCTCAGAATAAATAAATAAGCATTAAAAATGAATTATATGTTTGTAGTATAAATTGTTCGGGGATATTGCTCAATTTATGGAAGGTATTGGCATGTAGTACAAGTCAATGGAATAGATAATAGATAAATAAGAGAAAGAGGCAAAAAAATACTTAAGTGTGTGTGTGTACAAATTATAATATTGAACACATACCAACATAAGGTAAAATCAAAATATTTAAATGGTTAATTGCTAGTTTTAACAGATGAGAACAATACAATTTAGGGAAATTAAATATATTGTTCTGATCTTGTAACTAATAAAGGATAGAGGGGTATTTAAATTAAAGTCTTCCCCACTGCTAAGCCAGTAGGTCACAGGTGCTCAACTAAGCCCTTCATTAACATTACACTATATGGGAAATTCCTTTCCAGTTTTGCACACCACATAGGTAGGGTTTGTATTTTACTGCTCTTTCTATCACTAGGTGCAATTTTATGGGGGAAAAAACTAATTTTACTCTTCTGCTGTAGACTACATAGTATTAATGAAATGATGTCTTTGGAGTGTGGATTTAAAACAGTCAGTCCATGAATGAAAGCAGAAGATATAAACTTTAATATTTCAGAAAATGTAACATTTTATATTTTAAGAAGATATTATATTTTATGTTTCAGGAAATATAGCATTTTATATTTCAGACTGTATAACCAGGAAATGAACATAGCTGTAAACTCCCGGACTGGTTGATATTTAAGATTAGGGAGCTATTACTGGAGAATTTAGAAATTCAAATTCCTCACAAACTGAATGAAATGGTATCTCAGTGATATGTGTTTGTAGGGTTCGTAATTATTTTGCATATGTAAGTACTCTGTCTTGCCTTTAATTTAGGTCATATTTAGATTTGAGTACATATCTTTATTATCTCTGAATAGTCAGATTTTGAAATATTGCTGCTTCAGAATAAAGGGTTTATAAGAACACTATAGTAGCCTGAAATTACTGGAGTTTGAAACGAAATTCTGGAGTGGCTTGCCAAGTATGGCCTTCCTTTTTGTTTCTGATGCTTGAGTGTAAGATGCTGAGTAATTTGTAGGATGAGAGATAGCCTCAAGTCTGAGAACAGCATCTATTGATAAGAGTAAATGCACATGTTTGTTTTGTGAGTTACCAACCATATACAAAATGTGTCTAGAACAATACCTGGAACATAGTAGATACTCCATAAGTGAAAGTCATTTTAGTAATTAAAAATTGTGTCTATTATAGGATATGTAAGACTTTTAAGATATTTGTTTCATTTGTCATATATATTTTGTAGTGTTATGCCCAGATTTTTAATATGGTCCCCCAAAACCAGAAACCACCAGGGAGACCCAGTCACGCATGCAAAAGCAAAGGGCTTTATTATTAGGGGCTTATAAACTCAGGCTCACAGAAATCGTGACATAGGTATAGTGATCCAATCACTATCCCCTATCAATACTGGCAGTAACTTTAACCATACATTGATACTTTTGGTGGGAGCCAATCACAACATTTAGAGTATTGACCAATAACGAGAGGGCCCAGGACCCTCACGTAGGGGACGACCAGCCTCAAGCAATAGGTGATTATCTATAGCTTCTACCTTTAGGCCCGCCCTTAGAAATGTTAAAGTTGTTAGCTGGCCTTTCCTGATTGGGTGTTACAAGGGTTGTCCCTCCTTCCTTGGACAATGTGTGCCCTTCTATTGTCTAATAATTCTGAGAAGCCAAATTCAGACCTGCGTCCTTATAGTAGTATTGAGAAGTCATTGAAAATTATATTGACACTTGAATGTGACTGGTAAACATAGAGAAGATGTCACTATAATACAAAATTCGCATTGATTTATTGGTTATTTTTCCCAATCCACTATTGTTTCACATCGTTAAATAACATCAGATTGGTTCAGAGAATTGCTATTTTAATGCAAATAGCAGCAATAGAATAGAATACCGGGCCCTTACATGTCCTTTCACCTTGTATTCCATCCGCTGTGCCCACATTGACCTCAAATTTGGTCTTACAAGTGCTTATTGCATGATTCTGTAGCATCTTTGTGCATTTTGTGCTTTTGTTCCCCACTATTCAGAAATCTCAAGTAGTTTCACCTGGTCTTTAAAGGTTACGCCCTTTATGTATTATAGTGTTTACATATTTATTAGGAAATTCATATGTTTTTTTATTAAATGATTAGGGTTCCTTAGTTCTCCTTAGTGTTCTTATTACAAATTTACTTTTATTCTTTAGTGGTCTTTTCCTAAACCAAATTTCCTCCATAAGTTATCTTCTTTTTAGAAGAATTTTAGAATTTTTAGAATAAATTTTGCTGCATGCAACATTTACAGAAATATTTACTGGTGTTGTTTCTATTTAGGGTCCTGTGGTACAGTGGAAAGATAATTATCCCATAGAATCAATAACACAACATTATGATGGAGCCAACAAAAATCAAATATGTGAATATTTAATATTTATATATGCAAATTAGCAACTTTGTAATCAATCTACTTCACTTATTAAATATTTTTCAAGCCTCACTTGTGCCGATTTCTGTATTAAGTGCTAAGATTAAAATTCTTTTGAAAGAGGCTAGATTTATCCACTGTTTTTGTGAAATTTATATTCTAGCTGGCAAGACAGAGCTAGAGATAGGAAATTACAGTAGAATACAATAAGGGGGTCTTAGGAGTGATGTGATGTATGTGATAGAATAAGAGAGTAACACTATTATGATTTCTGAACTGACTATAGCAAACCCACAGCAGCTAGTTTTATCAGGAAAGAGATATATTAAATAGTACTAAGTCACTTACAAACTTTCAGGGAAATCCCCAAAACTAAGTTCGGCATGGGCTCAACCAGGAACGCTGTCTAAATTGCATCACAGGGCTATTACCATGAAGATTCTTTTCTGCCTCTTCTGAGCCTAGACACCATTGCTTTCATCATTCGAGGTGGGCATGGAATACGATACCACCACTGCTGTATTTATATCCAAATAAACTTAGTGAGAGACTGGTTTCTACATGACAGTAGTTTGTGTGAATAGAAGTTCTATGAAGAAGTGCCTAACTGAAGAATGTTACATTACATGCCTGAGACACAGCTAAATATTTGAAAATTATGATTCTGGTGTCTACTTTTGAGAGTCATGGAATCTCATGTTAAATTTTTCCCAGAGAAAAAATGTATGCAATGCTGGTCAACCAATTATATGGACATTATCCAAACTGCCCATCTTTGAACTTGCCAATATAACTCATCTAAACTAACACAAGACAGGGCACCTGGGTGGCTCAGTCAGTTAAGCTTTTGACTTCAGCTCAGGTAATGATCTCACAGTTTGTGGGTTTGAGCTCTTCGTTGGGCTTTGTGCTGTCTTCGGATTCTATGTCTCCCTCTCTCTCTGACCTTCCCCTGCTCATGCTGTCTCCCTCTCTCTCTCTCTCTCAAAAATAAAGTTAAAAAAAATATTAAAAAAATAAACTGACACAATACAGAAGCAATGACAATGGAGCCATGAGAACAGAAAGTTAGAATCTTCTTAATTAAATTAGACTTAACTATTTTTAATATAATATAATATAATTTATTATCAAATCAGCTTACAAACAACACCCAGTGCTCATCCCAGCAAGATGTCTGTCATCCATTTCCCCTCCCCCACACCCCACACCCACCTTCAGTTTGCTCTCTGTACTTGTGGTTTGCCTCCCTCCCTGTCTATTTGTCTTCCTTCCTTCCTCTACGGTCTTCTGTTAAGTTTTTCCAGATCCACATATGAGTGAAAACATATGACATCTGTCCTCTGACTGACTTATTTCACTCAACATAATACCTTACAGTTTCATCCACATTGCTGCAAATAGCATGATTTCATTCTTTCTCATTGCCAAGTAATATTCCATTGTATATATAAACCACATCTTCTTTATCCATTCATTAGTTGATGGACATTTAGGCTCTCTCCATGATTTGGCTATTGTTGAAAGTGTTTCTATAAACATAGGGGTACATGTGCCTCATATGTATTAGCATTCATGGATCCCTTGGGTAAATTCCTAGTAGTGCTATTGCTGGGTCATAGGGTAGTTCTATTTTTAATTATTTGAGGAACCTCCACATTGTTTTCCAGAGTGGCTGTACCATCTTGCTAACTCTTAAAAAAATAAAATAATGCTTATACTGGGCCCAAAAAATACAAGAGGGGGAAATCAATTTAAATATATAAATATATACATAAAACAGGCAAGGGAATAATAACTTCAGTAAGCATCTCAGCATCCTTACCTCAGAGTGTAATACACATTCCTACCTTTGTTTGGCTTTGCCTACCTCCCCAGTTTTGCAGTACAAATCCCTCAATTCTACCTCTCAGTGAATATGATTGTGTGAAGCATCCTGAGATCCTACGTTCATATACACCCTACAGAACCCGCGTGTATAGCAACCATTTGATATCTATACCTATATGTACAGATTGTGCTATGGCCTCAGGGTTTGTGTCTCCCAAAATTCAGAGGCTGAAATCCTAATGCCTCTATGTGATGGAGCCTCTGGGAGATACTTAGGTCATAATGGTGTTGACTTCATGAGTGGGGTTGGTACCTTAAAAAAGAGAACCCACAGAGCTTTCTAGTCTTTTCTGCCATGTGAGGCTACAATGAGAAGATAGCAACTATAAACCAGGTAAATGATTTTGGACTTATTCTTGGAATTTCCATGCTCCAGAACTATGAAAAATAAATCCTTGTTTTATATAAGCTACCCAGTCTGTCATATTTTGCTATAGAAGCTTGAACAGACTGAAAGCTAGATAGAAATGATAGATAGATGATAGATAGAGAGATAAATAGAGAGAGAGGGAGAGAGAGAGAGAGAGAGAGAGAGAGAGAGAGAGAGAGAGAGAGATGATAGATATAGATAGCTTATTTTTTTCTTTGGTGGGAAAAATTCCCAAATGTCAGTCTCAACTTCTTATTCAATAAAATGCTTTGCTGTTCTTTTTGTAGAATTTTTTTCTTTTAAGGAAGCTTAACATTTCTAATTCAGTAGAGAACATAATGAGGTAAATGTGAAATTAATAAACATATGTCTTTCATTAATTTTAATATTTTGGGGAAGATCCATATATTCTGGCTATCAAAGGAATAGTGAAACATTATTTTCTGGTTCAGCACATGTGTCATATGATGTAGGGCATTACCTACTTGTAAAGTTTCAAAAATATCTTTCTATTTCATAAACTAGCTTCTTATAGGTGATACAAGGTATGCTAAGATCAGCAAATCCCAAGAAAATTACCTATTTCCATCATTCTCCACCACAAAATAACTATTTTAGAAATACTAAAAGTTATGCACGGAAATGTGCGATGAATATGACATTGTGGTAGCCTAATAAATGACAGTTTAAACAAATGCAATGTGATCAGGGAAGATAAAATGAAATTACAGTACAAGAAATATCTGTTGTACCTTCCATGAAGGACAGCATCCAGTGGAATCAGACGCCTCGATTAGTTCTTGCTACTATGATAGTGACTGCTTTCACTTCAGCTGCTGGCAATAGTGAACACTCAACAAGGGCTGGGAACCAGATCAATAATTGCTGATAGGAAAATTATATTGATGAACACATGACACCAAGGTCATTCTGTTTGTACATCCATTTCAAAAGCCGTAAAGATGAGGTAAAAGACTGACTTTTTACAAAGCAGATTATCTTACTGATTTAATTTTTGAAAGCTTCGTATGTGAAAGAAAACTTGGGACAGTAACCATTTTTTCTAAAAATGTCCTTTTAAATAATCCCATAATAGCTCTTGCTAAAAAGTCCTAACTATTGACAAAACCATTAACCTTCCCTCATGAACTTCCATAAATCTTTACTTCAGATTGTCTTTTCTCCCAGGCAAAAAGGACAGGTAGGTCTTATCTGATGCAAAATGATATCAGTCACCTCCTCTGTCTTCACCTCTCCGAGCGTTATTATTATGTCCAAAGATTAACTTCCAACTACAAAACGTCTTAGTCTTGTAAATATATTTTTTAAAATGTTCCTTCTCAGTTAAATGATCATAGAAAATTCCCAAAAAGCTAACGCTGTGAGCTTTGGCACCGTTATTCCTGGCAGGAGTCAGTGCATGAGAAATGTGAACTGTATGCTTGTGTGACTTAATTTCACCTTCAGGTAACTGGATTTACCCCAAAAGACATTGAGTAGCTCCCCTTCACTTAGAGGTATGAAGAAATCCACCCACATCAGAGGACATCCCATTGCAAATTCCAGTAGAGAATGCCTTTCTCAGGTGTGATAGCACTTGGTGTTTTTAGCATCACAGTGCACTGATCCACTGTGAGGCTTGATGCAATGGCTGTTTCCATTGCTTCCATACCTTTGCAGTATGAGTGTTTCAGCAGGTGTCCCCAGTCTGGCATGTGATATAAATAGCATACATCATTTAAAGGTATTTAAATCTGGAATAGTATTTGTGTCCATCCAGCTAAGGTGATTTTACTAATTAGTAAATTTAATTTGCTGCTTTATTTCTTTCTACTCACCCTGCTGCTTGTGGGTTATAGGGGAGATAGAATCTCCATTCAATAGCATGTTCTTTTGCCCAGTCATGGACATAAGGATCTTTGAAAAGTGACCCCCGAAGACTATCTATTTAATGAGTGTATCCACACATGGTACTCACTTTCTCCAATGCCCTCATGGTGGCAGCCTGGTTTGTGTGATGACAGGGAAATGCCTGAGTTAGGACAGTGGCAGTGTCTGCACAAACCAAAGCGTATTTAGAACCCTCATATGGAGGGAAAGGACCAATATAATCAATTCACCAATTCCTCACTGGTTGGGATTCTGGTTAATGGTCCCAGATATTTTTTGACAATTACCTTGGGCATTGATTAGAACACATAGGACATGTTGTTGCTGTATTAAACAAGTCATTGTATTTTAAGAGCAATCCTGAATCCTTGGTAATACTCCATTCCATCCAGGTGCTATGGAGGCCACTCTTCCTGTGCACTCAATACACTGTATCACCAGAAGAATAAATTGCTAAGGGCTGTACCCAAGCTAGGATATAAGCTTCTGGATTTTCAGGGAGTGTCAGCATCTTATGAGCCAGAACTTGGAAGGCAGGAAGGACTGCCTCAAATTGTTAACAGATAACCCAAATGTCTCCTCACCTATCCTGACCCTCCAAGGGTTTATTCATGATCATCCACTCTTTGCTTCCCCATTATCCAATCTGTAGGCTTAATCCCATTACAACAGCTGAACTGTCAGTTCAGGGGATTAATGGGGAAATCACCTTGACATGAGTTTTGTTTCCAATGGACCTAACTTTTTGCATATTTAGTTCAAAACCCCTTTTCTCACTTAAAGCCCCTAAATCCTCATTCTAGTTTTTCAACTATTGTGGTGTTTTGTATCCCTAGGGATTAACTTAAGCACATGGTCTTTGTGATATCCATAGTATCTGCATGCTTTCATTCTCCAATGAATTGTTTCTCCTAGGAATATCCTGATAGCATACAATCTATTGAGTAGATACTCAGTGCATTGTTTTATTGATTTGGAGTATATTTCTCCAAAGGTTCCCAATTCTTTCATTCTTCAAATGACTCTGCCTTTGAGAATGAATTGATTCTGGAAAATGAGTGAGAGCAATATCATTCTTTAGGCAACTGAAAACTGGGTCAGAGTTGTTTTCCTTGCTAAATAAATAGATCACGTATTATTTTGTGAGTTACTCTCACATTTATAAATTAAGAACTTAATGATCTATTATTCACCACGAAAGACGCCAGCAGTGGTTAGCCTGATTATGGACACCATATTCACCTTGCCTTTGAAGGTTAACTGTAATCACCTTGACTCAGAAGCTCAACAATTCTCTGTTTTTACTGAAATAAGGAATATTGTTTCAACTGGAACTCATTTCACTTACAGCAAACAACCATGGTGGCCAGTTATAAAGATGTTATCACTTATCTCAGCAATAAATTTATCAGCCTTAAAATTAAAATAGGATTTCCTGGATCCATTTAAGATATATATTTAGGTATTTCATAGCATTACAATTTCCCTGATCTTTAGATTCCTCCTTTTCCTCTCGGAAACTAATTTCTGTCTTTTCGACTTCATTTATAGAAGGCCATGGTTGAGTAGAGATTTCAATTAGTCAACCAAGCAAACAATTCAAACATCTGCTTATGTTTTAAACTACCAGACTGTAATCTCTGTCTATGCTAAGTGTGCTAGTCTTAGGTTAGATGCCCAAGAATCGGAGTCTGAGATGGGAACTTATGAATATTTGACTTATTAAAGAAGTAATTTTAGGAAAAGTGGAATAAGGTAGCAAGAAGCTATAAAAACGTAGTTTTGAATAAAATTGAGAACAATTCTGATGTAATCAACTTGCTAATATGTGCCTTGTAGGTCTCTGCAAATGTACAGATTTTTTGGGAGGTACTTTCTCTCTCTCTCTCTCTCTCTCTCTCTCTCTTTCTCTCTCTTTCTCTCTTTGCAGATCAGACATTCAAAAGCAGAAATAGCTGGATGAGCCCTGGTGAGAGGAAGTACACACTCATGAGTGTTGGCATAGACTTGACCTTTGCCACCTGGGTACTCCACTACACAATCTGTGAGGTAGCTAAGGAAAGAGACTCATAAATCTTGAAACTCATATATCTTAGCCAAATAATTCTGCCCAATTTTTTTCTTTAGTGAATTTTCTATAGCAGATGTCTTCTGGCATATGTTAAACAAAGACATTTACCATTGGGATATTGTCCCACAAGTCTGTCTATAGAATTCTTTTCCAAACATCTGGTCCACAATTTTAAATCCTGTTTCTTCCAGGCCCTTGA
>NC_043705.1:133390020-133454513 GCF_006229205.1 Suricata suricatta | reverse complement strand
TTATGTTTTTCTTCCTGGTTAAGTTTATTTGGAATTTATTTATCTCACACAAAGTTTGTGCTTTATTTTTTAGTACACACACACAGAGAGATAAACAAACACACATTTATACATATAGAAAAAGAAATCTTCCAATTCTTCTTTTCTGTAAATAAACTGTCTTTTACTGGGTTTGATTTTGCAACTGGACCCCGAGGGTAAGTTCTGATCTTACTCTCCTTGTAGGTCCAGAAAAAAATGAGACCTTGGGGATGGTAAAATGAAGACATTTGGATTCTTCTTGCAAGTTACCTGCCGCGGGTGTAATGAGTTAGTTCAGCATTCTAAAGCAATGAGAAAATGGTTCCATCAATTGGTTAAGAGGATGTACACATAGAACTGCTTTGGCTGGTAAAATATGATCAGCGGGGTTTTTGGGTTTGAGTCCCATGAATCTTTTCTGAAGACCCTTTACAACATTTATGTCTCACCTTTCCTGATAAATGACTGAAATTTCATATTGTAAATCCAACAAGGCTAGGAATTGAACTGATCTAACTTGACAGCCCAAGTGAGCAAATCTGTAAGTGTGAATTTTGGCTATATGCACATCATATCTGAAAGAGATAAGATTCTCTCAGGAAAGGGGTAATCTCTTTGCCTTAGGCTTTGTTTTGAGCTCAGAATTCAAGTCTTTCCATCTTTTTATTTTACTTCTCTGTACAGTTAGAAACAACCAGAATATCTCTTTAATTTTTTAAATATCTTCATGTCCTTGATAATATTCCTTATCATTTGATATGTATCACTCCCTGTCTTGCCTTCATTTTGCACATCTTTCTAAATGGCACATGTGATCACTTCAACGCTTAACTCTGTATGAGGTGGGACCACACTGCTCCCTTTTGTGATAAAAGCATGCTTTTTTTTTTTTATCATCATCACACCCAAGCAGTTCCAATAACGAAGTCTTCATTCCTTTTTTTCATGAAGTCTTTTACTTGCAGCACTTCTGGTACTAATTAGTTTTCCTGTCACTGTTCTTTACTGAAAACAACAGAGAATTAAAAAGAAAATTAGAAATTAAACAGAAAAGTATTTATTTAAACATGTTTTTATTTACTGAAGTTCTACATTGTGTTGAAACTCAAAATGGGAAGCTAGAGATTTATGTATATATTTTTGAATTTTAAAGAGGGATATTCCTGCTGTTTATCATGATGGAAACTCTACATGGTCTAATTTTGCAGGTTCACCAACTTCAGAATTAGGCATATCTAATTGATATAGTTATAAAGGAGACTGGAAAAATGAATTATACATCCCAGTGCTGCAAAATTATGCACTCATAATTTGAAATTTTCCCAGCTGTGGGGAATGTGTTTAAAAATGTTCATTGACCAAGGGCACCTGGGTGGCTCAATCAGATGAGTTTGTGCGCAGGTCATGACCTCATGGTTTGTGAGTTTGAGCCCCACATAGGACTCGCTGCTGTCAACACAGAGGCTTCCTTGGGATTCTCTCTCCCTCTCTCTGCCCCTCTCCTGCTCAAAACCAAATAAACATTATTTTTTTTAATGCTCATTGAAGAAAGAACATGCTGAATGACAAGTATGTTGAAAATCTAATCAGCATTAGGAAGTACCTAAAAGATGATGGTATCATGTGAAATTTTTAGCTATATATAAGTGGAAAATCTGGAAATGTGTATAAGTAAAAAAGGAGTATATATGAGACAAAATAAAAGTAAGTCAGAATGGTAGGCATATAGGTCTAATTATGGCAAGGTAATTGGGAGGGGGTAACAAGAACAAAGGATCAGACTGGATAAGCAAAAACACCTACATCAGGAAAGGATTTATAAGCCTTGTTACAACAATGGACTCTAAGCAGTGACAATATCAGGTGATATTCTAGCTTACTTGCAAACCGTCAAGTTTCATGGATGCCTCTGGAAGAGAACACAGGATTTCTGGGACAGACATGATGACTTCTTAACATTCGTTAAGCAATGAGAGTCATTAGAATTTTTAGAATTTCTGCATTGATCTCCTAAGATTGAATTCCCCCTGGTTTATATGAAGAAGCCCCCAAGAAACTTGCCCAGGTACTGGGTTAAATTAAAAGAAAGAAATGATGAGTTTAGGTGGCCAAAATGTTTTAAATTGGGCAGTAAGCTTTCCTGCTTTTGCTTTAGAGGTAAGCATTATTTCTCTTTAACCTGATGGTAAGTATCCCTACACTTTGCTTCAAAAGGCCCCATTATCTATACAGATATTTTTGAAAAGAATGAAATGCAAAGAGCAGTCAGACATATGTGTAAGACATATAGAAATGTCAGATATCCAGGAAGAATCATTGAATAATTTCCAACATGAAGATACTTATCAATAAAACTCTTCTTTCTTCATTTTTTCTAACAAAATTATTTTGAAAAAATTTTTTCTTAATTTTATTCTGTAGAATATGAAGAATGATTTGAAGATAATCTTTCTTGAGTAAAGTGAATGGGTGTTCTAAAGAGCAAATATAAAGAGAGGAGAAAGGACAGCAGTATATTAGGTTAAGAAAGAAAAAGTACAGAAGTATGTAAAAATAAGAATATGAATAAAATGATAAGCTAATATTTTACCTAGACATTATGGTTATATATGTAATAATTATATAAAATATTTCCCCACTTAAATGCTATATAAACAAATAGTAGTAGGTATTAACATCACAAATCTAAAGACCTGTTTGTATCATATTAAAAATCATGAATATATACACTGTAACATATACATAACTGACACCATGCTTCCATAAACAACTCTATTTTTATAGACATTTATGTATATATCTATATACATGTATGAATATTTATATGTATTATACATATATATGTACATATATACATGTACATATTTTCTAATCTATATTCAATAGGAAAAAGGTACTTCTAGGGGAAAAGGCAAAAGATTTATGCGATCTGAAGCGAAACCAGAGTATGGAAAAAGGTGATTCTAAATGAGTAATTAAATTTGCTACTATTGAGTTGAATACTAAACAAAACACTTTATTTCGCTGTGAATGAAATTTCAACTGAGCCATACATATTCTAGATATCCAACTCTACCCTGAACATCAGATATTCCTAGGAGGAAGGACATCAAGAAACTCAGATTATAGACTTCTACAAATTCTTTTTTCAGTATAGTAATATTTTTGTGAGGAAATTGTAATCATAAGTTATACCCAAGACTATTGAGTTTAATGGACCTAGAACCAGAGATAAAGGAGATGTATGTTATCTAACATTTTGAATTGAGTCATAGGCTCACCTTTAGCTAAAACAGCTTTCTAACACTCTGAGCTTTGTTTCCTGGTTATTTCCACAATCACAGCCTGAAGCTCTGGCTAACGCTTTCTCTGTGAGAGTGATCTCTGCTATTTTCCTTACTTTCTTTATTTTTTCTATTATTTATCCTCTCTTCCTTCTCTGTGATGTCTCTAAAGATGTTTATCTTCTCGGTTTAATATAGGTCTTTTACAGGCTCCACAGGCAAGCTGAAAATGCAAGAGTCACATATATATGAGCATGAGTCCCAAATATTCCATTCTTAGCAAAAGTTTGGGGGCTCAATTAAGTGTAATTTTGTCTTATATTGGGAATTTTGTTATCACTATCATTGTTCCTGCTTCTTTTTTCAGTTGCTAACAAAGGATCTATCACACTGAAATCATAAATGCTTCAAAGTGCTGATCGTTGGGTAACGCCAGTGTCAAAGATTTCTACTTAAACATTTTCTATTTCCCTAATACCACATCAAAATTCATGCAGGTAGTTAAAACCTACCTTCCTTTCTTTAAATTCCTTTTCTGATCATCTGCCCACCAATAAGAGTTTTATTCTTAATATATTTATAACGCTGCTAAATGAAAACTTTGCTTCCATCGAAGAGTGCAGTTACCATTAATATTTACTATGACAATATAAACTCATTACATTTATAATTTGAGTCTCCTATTTCCTTGAAGACATATCATGTAAACAGTTGAATAATTTGATTTACTTCTACAAGTAATGTGATATACTTCAAATGTTGTATTTTCAAAAATCATGTGTGTTTCATATGTTTGGTTTGGTATTAGGATAAGACTTTTGAAAATTAGTATCCTGAATGATAATACTTGAATAAGACGATATGAGAGAGCATCCTACAATTAATTTTGGGGGCAGATGATGTGGCAAAGTCATACATGTTAATTAGACTTCAGAAAATTTTTATTTCAAAACTTTAATGAATATAATATATAAGCCTGAGGTGCATATTTTTAATTTAGAAATTCCTTTTCTAGGAATCCAGTTGGAAATCATTTTTTCTGGCCAATAAATAGTCTTCTGCTCTTCAAATATTTTCAAGCTGTAACCTCACTGGAATTGCCTTTTGCCAGTGCCTTTGCCTGAGCAGGAAGGAACATCTGAGTGAACTCAGTGTACCCAAGCAGTGAGCTGACACACAAAGTTACCTGTTATGTTACATAATTTAATTGGACCTGATTCTTGGCTCAATTGCCTCTTTGTCCTCCAGCTTTTTGGATTTATTTTCTCCTCATTTTTTATTTCCAAACTTGACATACTTAACTGAAGTCAAAACCAAAACTTCCCTCTTAACATTCCACTAAGAAGCCTTATTTATTTTTCCTAAACATACATCTATTTTTTTTTAAATACCAGGCCTTAGGGAAAATGATGATGTTACAATATTTTTCTTTCCCATTTCCATTCTAGGCACCTGCAGTATCGCCCACCTTATCAGTGTCTAGCTGTCCGGCTGGAGGTAGGTTTGGGGAGGCTTGTCACTCCTAAGATATTAGCTGAGACTACTTAAGATATTCATACACTTGGAAATTGTACTGATTAAATGGAACACTAGAAATAAACAGAGCTCTGAAGATCCAAAAGACAAAGTCATTGGGGCACGTGGGTGGCTCAGCTGCTTAAGTGTCTGACTTCGGCTTAGGTCATGCTCTCACAGTTCATGAGTTCAATCCCCGCATTAGGCTCTGGGCTGACAATTCAGAGCCTGGTGCCTGCTTCAGATTCTGTGTCTCCCTCCCTCTTTCCTCCTCTGCAACTTGTGCTCTGTGTCTTTCTCTCCTTCAAAATTAAACAAGCACTACAAAATTTGAAAAAAAAGAAAAAAAATCATTAATGATAAATAATCAGTGAAAATGACAAATATTGACATTGTGTAGTAGAAGCCCTCTTATTTGGGACCAGTAAAACTATTTTAATTCCAAAAGTTAAATAAAGTGAAAAATTAAAATAATATACAGATACATTAAACATTTTATTTAAGCTTTAAAGTTATAATTGTACATTTATTAGGTAACAATTTTACATGGAATCAAAGCCTTTCCTCTTGAATAGACTATTAAAAAAACCCATGAAATAATGACAATAAAAAATACAACTGACATGAACAAGTGTGAGAATAACACAACCGATTTTGGGTAAACAAACAACTCAGTTGGTGAAAACAAAGGTATGCAGAAGATCATAAGATGGTAGGCTTCCAGCCACAAGTGTCCAGTGAGCCATGGGCATTTTAGAGCAATTTTCTTATTTTTTTGTTTTGTTTTGTTTTTCATTTTATTACTATTTTTATCATAATATAAAAATATGCTATTTTTAATAGTAATTATAGTAAAATATAATTATTATGAAAGCTACTCATTAACAAATTTTTCAGTGCACAATACTGTATCATTCACTACAGGCACCATGTTGTCCTCAGGTTTCTAGAACTATAACTTTATACACAGAGAACATTATACACATAAAACAGCAACTCCCCTCCCAACAGTCCCTGGTAAGCATGATTCTACTCTGTGCTTTTCTGAGTTTGACTATTTTAAATACATATAAATGTGATCATGAAGTATCTGTCCTTCTGTAACTGCTTTTCACTTAGCTTAATGTCTTCCGGTTTGACTCATGGTGTAGCATGTGGTAAGATTGTCATCATTTTTACACTTAAACACATTGTGTACATATATCACATTTTCCCTATCCATTTAACCACTGATGGACTCTTATGATGTTCCCATGTCTTGTTTATTGTGAATAATGCTGCAGATGAAATCAGCATCTTCAAGAGATAGCTGCACTACCAGATGAGTGTTTTTCAAAGAGAGAATGGAAGATGCTAGGTAATCCTGTTGGCTAAGAGATAGTCTAAGAGATCTGTTACCAAATTCTTTATAATATGCTCTTTCGTGCCAATATTACCTTCATACAGTTTATCCCAACAAGGATGTTGTGCCGTGCTATATCTCCATACGTTACTTCTACAGTTTTATTTATTTTTAAAAAAATTATGTTTTCTTAAAATTTATTTTTGAGAGACAGAGAGAGACAGCGTGAGCACGGGAAAGTCAGAGAGAGAGGGAGACACAGAATCTGAAGCAGGTTCCAGGCTCTGAGCTAGCTGTCAGCACAGAGCCCGACGCGGGGCTCCAACCCACAAACTGTGAGATCATGACCTGAGCCGAAGCCAGACGCTTAACCAACTGAGCCACCCAGGAGCCCCATACCTCTACAGTTTTAAAATTAATTAAGAGGCCAGAAGAATATTGCAGAAATAATTCTTTTAGTGAACTTCAAAACAAAATAAAACAACAAAACACCTTTGGTTTAGAATGAGATATTCCGGTTTCAACCAATGCTCTAAACACGGTACAAAATTTTAGAAGTAACAAAAAGTGATTTAATAAATGGTGACTTAGCTCCACACAGGGGTATTTTAGTGTTACACCACTCACTCTCCTGATGCTGTGTGGCTCCTGTCACCTTCCTCTGTTCCCCTTGCTGCGGCCACAGGCGCCTCCAGGCTGTTCCATGTTTTCTGTAATGTCCCTTGTCTCAGCGTTGCTCCCTGCTCCCAATATACGGCTTTGTCTTCACTGCACCTTTGCTCTTTGTTCTAATGTCTTAATCCTGTAATTTATCCGTTCACTACTTTATACTTATGGATAGTGCTAATTACTACCTAGCATCTTATAATGTGTACAGTCCTTTCCTTTTCTGTCCCTTATTACTAGAATATAGGCTCCATTTCATCTGTATCTGTATTCCCAGTGTTGTGAATTAAAGGTCACATACAATAGATCACAGATAAATATTTCTTGAATGAAGGAAGAGATGACTGTTTTTCCCATCATAGCCATAATTATGAATGAATTTTTGATTGATTATGTCTATTTGATTTCTCTCAAATGCTTTAAAATTTTTTCTCATTATAACTGCATTTAAAAGAGATAATTATCATATTGATTATTATTCAATTTTAAAATATTATTTTCAAAAGATCATGAAAATTCTCTCCCACTTAAAATGTTTTAAAAACCCTCTTGTTTTTGAAATTAATGAGTCAGGAATACTCAATTTTTTTTTTCCAAGATTTTCCAATGAAGTAAGTCACTGAACATTCCAGGGAAAAAATGTAAAAGAGGAGCTAAAGGCCAGGAGTGTCACACTAACTGAATGAATTTCATAGGAGAAGAAAACATGAAGAGGGGAAATAGTATTGTTGGTTTATGTCTTCCATGATACTTTTAGAATTTTTTTTTTTCCATTTTGATGGCTTTTTTTCCCCCTGACCAAAGGTTAAAAGGCATTGAAAGAGGACAGAATTTAAGTTTCTGATACTTTCGTGACTTTCTTGGGAGATACATGTTAGCAGCCCCAAAGAGATTCAAAGTATGTTTTTGTTTTTTACCATATTTTTCTCTTGAAATTTATGTTTCAGGGTACAGATGGAACAGTTCTGGTATGGAAACTTATAATGATAAACTGTTGATTCACAAGAAAAGCTGAAGATCCCTCTTTTAAGACTATATTGCCGATACTGACTATAAATTCTAACTTAGACAAAATGGTAATTTATTTTGAGAAATCAAAAATACTTACCAGTCCCTGTTAATAAATGTTGTTTATTGAATTTGTTTAATTTGAGTAGACTCCTTAAAATGTTAGAGGATCCCTCTCATTGGGGCTTATGAACATGCCGCTGATCCATTTTGTGAGTACAAACAACATAGTCCAGCTATGCATCGGTGACCTGATTCCACAGGCTCTAAAATGCTTCTAATCATGTTTAGAAAATATTGGGGCACCTGGGTGGCTCAGCCGGTTGAGCACCCAGCTTCAGCTCAGGTCATGATCTCGCAGTTTGTGGGTTCAAGCCCTGCACTGGGCTCGGTGCTGACAGCTCAGAGCCTGGAGCCTGCTTCAGATTCTGTGTCTCCCTCTCTCTCTGACCCTCCCCTGCTCACACTGTCTCTCTCTGTCTCTCAAAAATAAGTAAGAAAAAAATTTAAAAAAAGAAAAATATTTTCTTTAGTAATATGAAAGCTTTTCCACATAGTTTCAACATTTATGCGCTCATAGAATGATAATCTATGGTAGTTGAATTTCATTGCAGTTTGGTTTCTTATTTGTCAGGTGAAACAGGGACAAGGATGTGAGAGAAAGAAACGCAGAAAAGCACCGTAGAATTTCTTTATGGGTCTCTTTAAAGCAGTGGCAAAGGTGGCTTTCATTTACTTCCTGCTGCCTTCCTTCTTTCATCTTCTTTCCTTTCTCTAACCCTTTTCATTCTTATATGTAAAGTGGCATTAGGCTAATCCAAGGAAAAACATATTGTTGCCATTAAAGGAAAAGAGAGGCATACATTTTACTACTTCAGTTCTGATTCACAAATACTCATAAACTTAGAAATGAAAGAGGTGCAAATATACATTCATTTATAATTCTAGTTTATGTTCCTTTATGTTGCTTTTCCTATAAACTCATTTAAAATGTTGACATGGGGCGCCTGGGGGGCTCAGTCAGTTAAGTGACCAGTTTCAGCTCAGGTCATGATCTCACGGGGTGCCTGGGTGGCTCAGTCAGTTAAGTGACCAGTTTCAGCTCAGGTCATGATCTCACGGTTCGTGGGTTCAAGCCCCGTGTCAGGCTCTGTACTGAGGGCTAGCTTGGAGCCTGGAAATTGTCTTCCGATTCTGTGTCTCCCTCTCTCTCTGACCCTCTCCTGTTCACGGCGTCTCTCTCTGTCCCTCAAAAATAAATAAAAAGCATTAAAAATTAAAAAAAATAAAATAATAAAATAGTTAGTGATATATTTCAGCATATATAGCTATTCTAAGAATAATTAAATCCATCAATAAACATTTAAACTCCCAATTGTTTTTTCATTGTGTGGAATGTATTAGAGATGAAACACGTTGCTCTGACTCTTTTTGTTTTTAGATGAATTAATCAATAAAGTCAGACAAAACCAGTTTGAATTTCTACAGATCTTGAGAAAATCGCTATGACCCTGGCAGGACGAGCCGATTTATAGTAGTCAAGCCTTCAGCACATGAGATATTTTCACTCAAGAAGCCAACTTAGCATTCGATTGCCTATCTGTTTTGCTGCAGTAAAGACTTTTTTGTTACTGCACAATATCGAACCAAAGGAGAAACACCCAAAAGCCAAATTAACTATGGAAATTTTTATTGACTGTGGTCAAAGGAATGCTTCTGCTGGATAACACAGTCATTGCTCTTACCTCTCCTTGACCCAGGCTGCTGGTCTGTTAGGGACACCTGCAGGCCCCCAGGTTGGCCTCTGCAGGCCTGTCCCCAGGCTCTGCAGCTTGGCCTGGGAGGGCGCAGCCCCCTGCCAGAGTCCAGGGCTCTTTCTTTTGTGGCTGGTAAGGGGTATTGGTTTTCAGACTGGCTTTGGCCTTGGCTTGTCACTTTCCCCAGATCTTGATAGCTCTTTGTCTCAGACTTGGACAAACACTCATGCTAATTCTATACTTCCTGGGGATCTCCTGTTTGTGTGTTCTTGTGTTTGTATTTGATGAACTTTTGACTTTCAGTACCTTTTTGTAATCCCTTTTGTCTCAATCCAGAGCCAAGGTCACATGCATCCCATATATCATCCTTGGGGTTACAATCTAGGTGGTACTTCGTCTTTGTCATCCCATTTCTGAACTCCTCCTGTATCCACATCTGGTGACTGTTACATATTAGAGAATGTCTTTATTTAGGCTGTTTTAATTGCAGTATTTTTTAACCTTGGAAAATGGTGGTTCACCTCTTTCTCTCCATACTGATCCCAAGTCAGACTTGACAGATCTCCTGCACTCAATGAAGATAGGCTCCTGGTGTTCTAACTTGTCCTTCAAGAGAATTTGAATGTGTTATTTTTGTGTCACAGGGTGTTCCCTGAAATGAACGGGGCATGTTCTCATAGTGAATCCATACTACAGTATTAGGTGCTGCAACTGAATGGAGTGTTACTGGAATGGTTATTTTCCAGTTGATGAGATAATTCTAGAGGCTCTGCCTCTGGGTGCCACTGAACCTGTGGGCACTTTGATAAACCTATGGTGACCCTTACATAGATATTTGTAACTCATTTATTGACAAACACTTCACATACCATAAAATGTACCCATTTGGAGGGTAAATTCAATAGTTTTTCAAGTATTCATAGCGCTGTGTAAGCATTACCATAATCGATTATAAAACATTTCATCACCACCCCCTCCCCAAATTACCCTATGCCCTTTATCACTCCTGCCTCTCTCAACTTCACCCTGCAGCCAACCACTAATCTACTTTCTGTCCCTATAGATTTGTCTATTCTGGATCTTTCATATTAGTGGACTTATACAGTACGTGGTCTTCCATGACTGTGTTAAAAAACAAAATGCAACCAAGTAAATTTGAAGATCTAATTGGCCTCGTTAACCATTACATAAATCAGACAGCAACCCATCTAGCAAGGAGAGGGGAGCTCTGAGGAGTTGTACAAAATGGAAGATTTTTATAGGAAGGAGGCTGCCGCAAGACTTACTAGCAAAAGTATTTAAAAAAAAAGTGGATTCCAGCCAGGTTATCTTCCCATTGGAGGAAATGCAAATTGATTTCCCCTTTGTGATATAAGGGCCCATGTGCCAGGTAATCTCATAGGTGATTACCAGAAAATTCCAGACTAATTGGTTTAAAAGTGCCCCTCTTGGAGAAGTTGAAATTGCAATTAAGTCTTGGTTTGCTGTTCCAGGGGCAAGTGATTCCATACTGGGTTTGTAATTTCCTTTTTAACAATAGTTTCTTTAATTTGGTGTAATAATTTCCAAGTACACCCCTGTTGTAGCATGCTTCCTACGTTCTTCCTTTTTATTACTAAATACCATTCCAGTGTATAAATATGCACATTTTATTTATTCATTCATCAGCCTGTGTGCATTTGGATTGTTTCCATTTTTTTAACTATTTCACACAGCACTGCTTTGAATATTTGTGTACAATATTTTTCATGTAGATACAGGTATTCATTTCTCTTATTTATATGGTAACTCTCTGTTTAACTTGGAGAAACTGCCAGACTGTACCAAAGTGTCTTAACCATTTCACATTCCTATCAGCAATGCATGAGGGTTCTGATTTCTCCGCATAATCAGTATTTCTTATATTTGTGTTTTGTTTTGTTTTGTTTGAGAAGGAGAGAGAGAGAGAGAAAGCTCCCACGTGCACAAAGAGGAGAGAAGCAAAGGGAGGAGAGAGATCCCAAGCAGGCTTCATCCCGGGCAAGGACTCTGTCTCTAGGCTTCATCTCGGAAACCATAAGATCATTACCTGAGTCAAAATCAAGAGTTATACACTCAACTCACTGAGCCACCCACGCGCCCCTATATCTGGGCTTTTGATTAGAGCTGTCTTGGCGAGTGTCAAGGGATAAAGCATTATGGCTTTGATTTGTTTGTCTAACGACTAATGATGTTAAGTGTCTTTTCATGTGCTTACTTGTTATTTGTATATCGTATCTGGAGAAATGTCTAATCAAATTCTTTGTCTACTTTTAATTGGATTGCCTTTTTATTACTGAATTATGTTTTCATAATATATTCTAGATACAAGTCCCTTATCAGATATATTACTTACATATATTTTCTTCAGTTCTGTGGGCTGTCTCTTCACTTTGCTTATGGCATGTTTGGAGACACAAACGTTTAAATTTGGATCAGTCCAATTATTTTTTTCCCCTATGTGACTTATGCATAGTGATTCTTGATGAAGATTGAGAAGCTTCGTTCTGCCTTTTTTTTTTTTGCCTCAGTGTTAACCTCCAATTAAAGACAATCCCGAAGCACTTCAAATAAATAAAAGGCTAAATTCAGTGTTCAGTAGCTGTTTATGGTGTTTCTCTAAATTTGTGGAATATAATCATAGGCATTTGAGAGACGGAACATGCACGTCTTCTTTGGGAGCACCAGTTGCACCTGAAATCTGAAGGCAAATTTAAAACTTGTTAGCACGGGGAAATAGTGCAAAATACCTGGAATTATTCCTGGGTTTCTTATGCCAGAAGTAACCAGTTATTTTCTTCCTTAAGCAGAATACCCATTGAGAGAGCTTAATGGGTCATATACCATGTTAAATTATTTTAGACCTCTCATTTCTCCCCACATTTATAAATTTTACTTTTTAGCTAGTTTCTTATTTTTTTAAGGGATGTAGCAAGTACTCTACTCTTTTTAAAAAATGCTTATTCATTTTTTTTAAGGGAGAGAGAGCCTGAGTGGCTGAGGGGCAGAGAGAGAGAGAGAGAGAGAGAGAGTGGGACAGAGTATCAGACACAGACTCTTCTCTGACAGCACAGAGCCCAGTGCTGGACTCAAACTCAAGAGCCAGGAGATCATGACCTGAGCCCAAGTCGGACACTCAACGGACTCAGTCACCCAGGAGCCCCAAACAGTACTGCCTTCTTCACCTTGCTTCACAAGAAAGATCAAGGCATTCTGTGGCTTCTGTCTTCCAACATGAATGATTTTACTGAGTTGCTTAATCTACATCACTGGAGGGGCACCTGGGTGGCTCAGTTGGTTTGGCATCAGACTTTAGCTCAGGTCATGATCTCACAGTTCATGAGTTCGAGCCCCCCAGGCTGACAGCTCAGAGCCTGGAAGTTGCTCCAGATTCTCTCTCTCTCTCTCTCTCTCTCTCTCTCTCTCTCTCTCTCTCTCCCTCACTCTCTCCCTCACTTGTACTCTATCTCTCTCAAAATAATAAATATTTAAAAAAAAATACATCCCTGGACATGGGTTAGTGCAAAGATGAGGAAATATTGCTTCCAGAAACAACACCCATCATCAACAGACATTGGGAACATGTTTCCTAAATTGTGAGAAGCTGAACTTTCCCTGCACTTTTTTCAATAGCTAATTTTCCCTTAGACATGTTTCATTGTGTGACCTTCTGATACCTGCTCTCATACTGAACCTTCGAACCTGGCTGTTTGAAGAATTATTCTTTGGCCTACTATGAGCGACTTCTTCCTCAAAATTTAAGCAATGATATATTAGGGATGGGCTGTTTTCCCTCCCTAAATCAGATGGTTGCAGTGCTGATGGACACCCCAGTAGCTACAGACATCATGAAACTCGATGCGAGATATGATTTTGTTCATTTCCTGCTATCTACACTGATATGACCCATGAATTATCATTCAACAAAGCAGTTTTACCTCATACATTTCCTATTCTAAGTCTTCAGTCAAGTCTGACCGAATTTGTTACCTTAAAGAAAGAATCATTTCCTACTTCTGGCCCTAAATTTGTCTCGGATAAATGTTTCAGTTTATGTGAAAGTTTTTTTAATGGAAGTATTTATTTCCATAGTTTTTGAATCTCAGGTGTGGCTTAAATCTGGGAGCAGGACAGTTCATTAGGGGAGAACTAAACTTCCATGAAACACCAAGCTTACCATCACCCTTGTGCATATGTGAGTCTGGATCAACGACAGAAATGCTGTTCACTGCAATGGAGAGGCAACCTATGAAAGATTATTATTTTATGTAAAAAATTTAAAAATATGTCTCTATCTCACACTGTCTACAGAAATCAGTGTCATGTGGGTTATAACTTAAATTTTAAAAAGTAAACCTTGAAATATTTGGTAGAAAGTACAATGAAACCTTGGTTTGCTATCATAATTTGTTCTGGTAACATGCTTGTAATCCAAAGCACGTGCATATAAAAGCAAATTTCAAGAACCATTGGCTCTGTTGTGACCATGTGATTTTTGGTGTCACCTAGTACTCCAATTGAAGACATCACTCGTTTCTCAAGTTAAAATGTAATAGAAATGTTTGCTTGTCTTGTGGAAAAATCGCAGAAAAAGTTACTGAGTTGCTCATATTCCAAGACTTTACTGTATATGTAAATCCTTTAGATTTTGGAAAAGGGAAGAATGAGACACAAACATTATTAAGTATAAAATAAATGACTAACAAAATTTGACTGCATTCAAATATGAAACTCTGTTCCTCAAAAGTAACCTAAAGTAAATGGAAGAAAAGTTATGATATAGATGGATTTATTCATGACAAAAAAAGCCAAAAAAGGATTAGTGCATGGAATGCATAAGAAACTATAAATTAATAAAAACCTACAATCTATCCTGAGAATTAAGAGATTTTCATTTTGGTTGTTTTGATTCTAAAGGTAGCTGGAAATTGGAGGAAGCATTGACAGATTATGAAATTAAGAATAACTCAGTTAACTTGAATTATAGATATATGAGTAATATTTTTTGTATTTGTATCTCACAAATATTATATGTGGTATACTTACTTTAAAATAAGTAATTGATTATCTGAAATTTGAATTTAACTGGGTGTTTTATGCTTTAACTGGAAATTTTATTTTCCAAATTGGTTTAGAGAATGACAGAAAGCCCACCCAAAGGGAAGTGTCTCCTCAAGGCTTAAGAAAAGTGATGCATTATAAAGATAAATTTACTTTATTGTTAAGTATACTGCTATATAAATATAGATATTATAAAACAAATATATTGTTCATTATAATATATTACCATAGATGGCTATGTGAATGGTCTTGAGAAGGTTAATAACCTTTAATAGAAATCTTATTTATTAGATGAAGGATTATATTATGTCATTATCAGAGCTCACCCGTCTCTAAAGCGTGATTTTATGAAGCTTCATTCTTGCTGATTTAAATTAAATCTGAAGATGAACAGTGTATACTATCTGTGATTACCGATCTGCAGTGATATTACGGTTTCAGTTCACATCTCTTGGCTCCCCATTTAAACGCAGCGCCCCACAATTACTAGGTGTAGCTGCATTAATTCTCTTGAGGTAGCCCTTTTTCACTAAAAGAGTGACATATTAAAATTTATTGTAGATTAGATCTTTGACATATAAACTACCAAGAAGTAACATAAAATAAGATAGCTGCATTATTCCTGGAGCTGAGGTGAAGTGTTCTGTATTCTAATAAAATGGGAAAGAATGACAAGTGACCTGTCAGAGAATAGAATTAATTTTACAGAGTTTGCAAATGAAGCAGAAGAATATGAAAATGTAGCTCATCAGCAAGTTAGTGACCACTTTGCCATTATCACTCCTCTTCATGTTTCAGTTGGAATTTTTAAACCGTAAATAGAATTAAATTCAACTGACGAGAAATAAAATATCCAAATATACATTCTCGAGAACATGTTCTATTTCAGTGTTTTATTTGTATTCGGGCAGATTAAAATGGAAATGATGTGAGGCGAAGAATTCATCATTGACTTCAGTTTCAGTGACTCAGCCATTTATCCTGAGACTCACCTTCAGTGCCCCCTCCTTTCTTCTTTTTCCTTTAAATTCCTTGCAGGTCTCCTTTGCTGTAACACTGAGAAATGGAAAGATCCCATCCAGCTGGCGGCTTCTAGGAGGCTGTGCTACTTCTTGCCAAAGGAGTCGGATACTAATGTAAAGAATGAGAATGGCTGCATGTATAGAGAAAAAAAAATCTACTTTTTCCTTCCAATCCCCAAACCAGAAAACCTAAATTAAGAGTCTAAATTAATCTAAATTTAAATTTTGTCTAAATTACATTAACGCCCGGAAAAACCTGTACTGTATCCATGAGAAAGGAGAATAGAGTCAGGGAAGAAACTATGATTTCATTAATTTTAAAGCATTTCTTTTCAGCATTTCAAGTATTGTACAAGAAGCCAGGAAATATAAACTGGATTAAACTGAAACATGGTAAATCCACATACAGTTATCTTGAGACAATTCAATAATTGTGTTGCTAATTTTTAAGATGTCTAAATTAATAACCTTTTTATTTCTGACATTGAGATAAAATCACATTTCAGAGGTTTTGGCAGACAGATAAAATTACATCTATTATTTGTATATTTGTACGCACACACACACATATAAAATATATATATGTAATTACAGTTCTTAGGGTGCCTTAGGGTGCTCACAGTTTCGTGAGCTGGAGCCCCTCATCAGGCTCTGTGCTGGCAGCGGAGATCTGTACTAGGGATTCTATCTCCCCTCTGCACCCACCCCCACTCATGCTGTCTCTATCTCTTTCAAAATAAATAAACAAACTTAAAAAAGTTAAAATTACGGTTCTTTTATTAGCTTTTCCTGTTTTACTCCATTACTCTGTTCTCCAGGGGCAGACCGCAGGATTCTCTTTTCTATTTTTTTTTATTTTTTTAATATTTATTTATTTATTTTGAGAGAGAGAGATAAGGAGTGAATATTTGGGGGAGCAGAGATAGGGAGAGAGAGAGAGAGAGAAAGAGTAGGAGAAAGAGAGAGAGGGAATCTCAAGCAAGCTCTGGGCTGCTAGTGCAGAGCCCCCCAGAGTTCCATCCTATGAACTGTGAGACCATGACCTCATTACAAATCCAGAGCTGGTTGCTTAACCAACTGAGCCACTCAGGTACCCAGGATTCTGTTTTTAATATGCATTTATATATTATATATGCTATAGAAATATCATTTATATATTATATATGATATATAAATATTTATATTTATACTATGGTATAATACATGAATGCTTAAGTTTCCATTGCTGTGATTACCTACTTTTTCTTGTACCATTTAATATTATGTGCCTAAGTTATACCCATGCTAGTATACACACAGATAAATAGATAGATACACATATACATACATACATGAAGGTGCTGGTGTGGAGGTAAATGTATCCATAGGTGTAAATACATAGGGATGTGTTTTTTAACATGTGGCAATATTATCACATGTATCTATAATGAGCATTTGATTTATTCACTTCCTCTTAATTTATAGTTATACTAATTTTAATAATATAAAATAAAAATTAATAATATATGTATTGTGATGTATGTTATTGTATTTTGTCATTATTATAATATATTCTACAGTATGTAATTTATATAATGTGATATATAATGATATAAAATATAATATTATATTATATATACACATGTATCTATACACCAGACAAATACCTCCTGATACACACACACACACACACACACACACACACACACACACACACACTAGCATGACCTTTGGATAATGGAGAGGCACCATGAGGTGGTGATTAATAAGGTGAGTTTCTAATCCCAATCAGAAATTATTTAATTCCCAGATCATAAACATAAATGCAATAATCTGAAACAGATAAAGTAGTTAACTAATCCTAATTGTTAAATATTCCAGAAATGCAACTTTTCATTACAACAGAAAATATCTCATTGTATTTTAATATGAGATGATATCTTATAATTTTCATGAATTCAAAAAATAAATAAAATTCAATAATAATTTATGATAATAACCCTTACCAAATTTGGAAAAGATAAAATAATTCCTTTACTAGATAATTATATTTACTGGTTCTAGGTCAAAAATATACTTTAAACTTACCATGTTAAAAGCATATTTTTTAAAATGGAGGAACATGTCAAGGCAATCTCCTATTCCTACTTTTGTACAACATTCTGAAGGAAATATATGCCAGTGCAAAAATTAAAATATAAATAAGCAAAAAAACTATTAAAAAGGAAGATAATAAATTTTAATTATTTGGAAATTATTGCCTTCGTGATTGTCCAGATGGTAAAACTAATGAAAGAGATTTTAGTCAAAGTAAATATTTGAAAAATAACAAATATTACATTAATCACATCTAAATAAGATGAATATACAAGGCTCATTGCATTTTATAAACCAGGAGATCAAAAATGCCCTGTATGTAGGAATGCATCTATCACAAGTTGTTCAATCCTTTATGTCATAAAATTATAAAACTTTAGTGAAAGACATAAAAGAAGGCAGTGATTAGAAAAGCATTCCATGTTCTTGGACAGGAAAACTCAGATCATTTTTAATACTGCTCTAATGACATACAATTTCATACTGAGAGTGATAGAGGATAGAATATTTTACTTTTGCTCAAAATCTGGTGTCACACATCCTACTCTCTGCTGTCAGGAAAACATAATAATAAGGCTCTTTCAAGTGCACGAGGTTGCAAAAAAAAAGCCACAAAAAAAAACCAGAAGTGAAGATAGCTAGATTCCACATTAATCAAACATGTGTGGATAGACTTTTTATCAAAGAGCTTCTTCAGTTCCCATAATTTATAAAAATCATTAGTTTTATTTTGTTGTTAATAGACTTAAATTGTAGATATAGACATAAATATTATTAGTCTCAAGAAAATTATTACAACAATCAGCTTCATAGGCTCCTAGTTTGAAAAAGCAGTAAAATATTTAAAATTTAACTTAATTCAATATGAAAACATTCAACACATTCAATTACCTTTATATTTAATTTTTTGTCTAAATTGTACCACCATCATAACATACTCTGAACATTGGTTTTTTAAAAATTATGAATCTAAGGTTCAACATGGTAAATTTAACATGGCCAAGTCATGTTAATAATCTGGTATATTTATTATTTTAAGTTACTTGATAATTTATATTCAGGTTTTTTTCTTTGATGTCAGATAAATGGTGAGTGCTATTATCATAGTGCATACTCAATGCATCCTTATTCTGTGACTAGCAGAATGAGACGAAATGCAGCTGGAAACATTAAGGTAGTGTTGGAATTCACTATCTGATTTTACTCTCTGGTTTGACCAAATGCACTGTTTTTTTTTGTGGGGTTTTTTTGCTTCACCTCTAAGCCAAATCACTCAACCAGTTCACTTTTTTCTCTCTCTATACAAGACTATGTCTTATGACATTACATCACAGTGTATGTGTCCTGTCTCCTAATGTTAGCACCCCAGATTCATTGTATAAACTGACATTTAATTTAAAAGAAATAGACAAACAAAGATAATTAGATCTGTGGGGGAAAAGTTAGCATATATTGTAAATGTCAGACTTAGAAGTGATTGCCTGACATGTGAGTAGACTACTTAAAAATCAATTTCATATTTGCATGATGGGTGGCTCTGCTTAAAGAGGTAGCGTCATGATGATTGGTTATCAGATCTCTCATGAATTTTAGAGTTGTCAAAAGGAGACCCAATGAATTAGTCTGGCACTAGTCAGACCAATGTGTCAAAAATAAGTTCCATGGCAGAAACGTAGAAGCACTGATAAGGGATACAGAAGCAGTTCAAGAGGCCAATATTGATGACCATCATTAATTATGGGAACAACAAGAAAACAAAGTAAATGTTACACATTGGTTTCTGGAGTTTGTAGCACAAAAAAGATGAAAGTACTGGCCATGTGCAAAGAGCGTACTGCCATTGCTCATATTTTCTGTAGTTACCAAGGAGTCATAATGGGGTGTTGAACAGCTGCTTATCGGGAGCTTCCACCCAAAAGCGACTGTAAGTAAAGAAATCAGTAGTTGGCTGTATTCACCTACCTAAGGTCTGTTAAATAAAATAATACTTCTGCCATCTATAGTGTTTCTTTCTTTTGATTGTCAGTCTTTTGGCTTTTTTAAACAACTCTTAGAGAGTTGATCCTGACTTGTAACTCTTTTATAGAATCTTAAATTTGGAAGGGATCTGGAAAGGTTATCTGATCTAGTTTCTTTGGAATGGTGTCTGTTACCTCTGAGGGAAGAAGGAAGGGAAAAAAATAAGGCCTTGCTATTAGTCCAATCTCGACTCTGTTGTGAACTTTATCAATTAAAACTTTGGAACTCTAGGCAAATAGTAATTTCTAGCTCTAATTTCATGACCAGTAAAATGGGATATTAGCCATCCTTTGTAGTTCTTATAAGAGTTTACATAAGAAAAAGGATGATTCCCTCTTTGATAGCTTATGGGGTTTTTATGGTAAGGTAATATCTCCTCCTATTAGCTTTTACTATTCATTTTATGTGTCTCTTTCAGGAAAATAGAGAATAGAAAGATACACAATTAATTCCTCTTCAGTTTATTGAAAAGAGCTGCTAGGTGTCTCTTAGGTCAAACTCCACCTCAATTCCTACATTTTTCATATTGTGGGGATGAGTGTTTATAAGATTATTTTGGGTGGTTCATGAACATGGAAATAAATATCTTTGATTATAGGGATTAATTTTTGTTTATTACCTTATACTGTTTTTACCAGTGATTTAGAATAATATTTTCTTTGCAAAGGCACTTAATATCCCTGACATGTATAGGTATAGAAACAATGATCCACGTGGAATCCTTGTGATAAATTTTGGAAGCATTGCTTATTCAGTGTTTTCTACCCACCATCTTAATCTATCTTTAACTCAAAATAATTTTTTCATTGTAATCAATAGAAGTTTTGTTGTGAATGTTAACACATCTGTATAATTATCTATCATTATGTAAAAAATATTTTTAAATTATTTAAATATCACACTTAAGAACTGCTTCCTTCAGAAAGAGGTTGTAGCAGAAAAAAAAAAATCAACCCAAAATGTTACTAGGAATCTGTGGTTTTAGTAGCTAGACCAAAAAAAAAAAAAAAAACCTCCTAGAAATATGAAGGAAAAATTATAGCACAGTGTCAGCCAAGGGAAGAAAAAGTTCAAGTTAGAGGACATGGCCCTTTTTAACACATCTATTTTCTCGACTTAACCACTGCAAGAAAATATGCTTTCTGTACATATCTATCCACACATCTATCAAATATAATTCCCTTTTTGAATTGAAAGTCTAACAGCAGTCTTCCCAACAACAGAGCAAGGTCCTAAGCACTGTTATTTTTTTATATAATTTTATAATCAATAGAGGATAATACATAGTTGCTGTAACTGATTCAATATATTATTTTTTGATATGGTCTTTCATTTCACCATAAGGTCCTAAAAGAACTCTGAGTTTCAGTGGAATATTCTGTATCCACCATTATCCGTAGGTTTTACATCTTGTCTCTTCATTGTCTTAGCCCATCTACAACTAGATACATATTCTTCTCTGAATATATGCAACCTAAATGTTTAACAAATTCGTTTCTTTAAAGGTTTTTAGTTGTTACACTATTTTCTTTTGTTTATACTATAGAGAAAATTCTGATATGTGACTGGTTTTTCATCACTATGTGTGATATATTTTTGATTTTTTTTGGCTGGTTGAATATCATATCAAAAATTATCTAATTTGGGGGGCACCTGGGTGGTTCAATAATTTGAGCATCTACCTCTTGATTTTGGCTCAGATCATGATCTCCGGGTTGTGGGTTCAAGCCCTGGGTCCAACTCCATGCTGAGCATTCTGCATGAGATTCTCTCTCCCTGCTTGAGATTCTCTCTCTCTCTCTCTCTTTTTCAAAATACAATAAATCTTTAGATTTTATCTAATTGCTAATTTAATTCTTTTTGTTAATTTGACAAAGAGAGAGAAAGAGAGAGAGAGAGACCAGGGGGGAGGGGCAGAAGGAGACAGAGAATCTTAAGCAGGTTCTACCCTGAGTATGGAGCCCAATATAGGGCTAAATCTCACAACACTGGGATCATGACCTGGACTGAAATCAACAGTCAGAAGCCCAACGACCTGAGGCACCTAGACACCCACGGGGTTTTATCCCATGAACCATGAGACTATGACCTAAGCCGAGATCAGGAGTTGGATGTTTAAGCAGCTAAACTACCCAGACATCCCAAGAAGAGAAATATTTCTAACTCAAGATTCTTGAATGCAGCATATTCTTTGTTTTGGGGTGTGTGTGTGTGTGTGTGTGTGTGTGTGTGTGTGTGTGTTAATTCATTTAATGGTTTTCTTTTCAATTTAGGGTAATATTTTTTAAATTTTTAATGTTATTTTATTTATTTTTGAGAGACAGAAAGAGACAGCATGAACAGGGGAGGGTCAGAGAGAGAGGGAGACACAGAATCTGAAGGCAGGCTTCAGGCTCTGAGCTAGCTGTCAGCACTTAGTCTGATGTGGAGCTCGAACCCATGAACCGTGAGATCATGACCTGAGCTGAAGCTGGATGCTCAGCCAACTGAGCCACCTAGGCGTCCCGAGGGTCATTATTTTTTCTCAATCATCTTTCTTCAGAATTATATATATTTTTATATTGTCTTATTTTCTTTTCCATAACAATTAATTATATTTATATCAAGCTTTATCTTGGTTTGAGATTTGATTTTCTACTGTATTCTGCTTTTTAAGGTTCTTAAGTTTTTATGATTTCTGCAATTAATTCTTGGTTGCTGAACTTTCTTGGTTACTGAGCTTTTTTTCTGAGGTCTGTTATCTATCATTTTTGCCATTCTATTTATTATTAGTTCTCACCTCTCCTCTCTTTTGACACTTTTTCTTATTAACTTGATCCATATGTGGGTGCTGCTGTGGGAAACATATTCCTGTTCTTCAGTTATATTTTATTTTAGGATAGGTTTTTGGCTGTCTATGACCTGCTATCTAGATGTATTTTGTTTTGTTTTGCTGGTTCTTTTCAGTGTTATTTTTTTTAAGTTTATTTACCTGTTTTGAGAGACAGAGAAGAAAAAGGGTAGAAAGAAAGAGAGAGAGAAAATCTCAAGCAGTCTCCACACAGTCAATGTGGATCTGACACCGCCTCAACCCTCCAAACCATGAGATTACAATCTGAGCTGAAATCAAGAGACGGACCCTTAACCAACTGACACCCAGGTGCCCGCCCTTCTGTTTTGCTGCTTCTGTTTGTGTAATCATTACCCGCTTTTACATTTAATCTCACTTGTGATCTGACACTGCGGAGATTGCCTCTTGTTTTGATTCTGTACTGGTCATTCTTTGAGGTATAGAGACCTGCTTGTTTCACTAGAAGGTAACTTTTCCCTGACATGATGACTGTTTCTTGTTTGTTTCATGTGAGTTGGAGGTGAAAGGATGAGGAATTTCACGAGTTACTGACACATTAACCCATCTTTGCTACAAAGCCAATCATTTACTCACTTAGAGGGATATTCATGGTATATAAGCTATACTTAGAGCATTAGATATAAAATTTCTGGCTCATTTCTGTGTACATATATCTTGTTTTACTTAATTGTCCCCAGCAAAATGTGTCTACTACATTACTACCAGCAGAGGAAAAGATAAGCATAATTATTCAACTCACTTTCCTTTTACCTTACTTCTCCCCACTGACAATAATATTTGGGAATATGAGCGAGAATTCTCAAAATATTCTAAATTATTAATTGCAAGCTTGGTAAAAGGTGGTAGAGTTAAATACTTCAAAACTTTTACTAATTCTCTCACATCCTTAAAATCCTTTTTTCCCCTCCTTCTTATGTCATGAAAACGAGGTTCTTCCATTTCTCTTGTATTTCTCAGTAAGTTTTTTTTTTCTTTATAAAAATTTTTTTAAATATAGGGGCACCTGGGTGGCTCAGCTGGCTAATCTTCTCACTCTTGATTTGAGCTCAGGTTATGATTTCAGTAATTATAGAATCAAGCCCCATGTCGGGTCTCTTGCTATCATTGTGGCGCCTGCTTGGGATTCTCTCTCTCTCTCCATCTCTCACTGACCCTCCTTGACTTGCTCACTCATGCGCTCTCTCTTTCTCGCTCTCTCTCTCTCTCTCTCTCTATCTCAAAATAAACAAATAAACTTAAAAAATATTTTAAATATATTTTTGTGTTTTTATCTTCATTTCATTAAATAGTAAGGGGTTCAACTTTATCTCAGGGTTGAGTTTTCTCTTATTTAAAATGAGATTTCATGGGTGCTTGGATGGCTTAGTCGGTTGAGTGCCTGACTTCAGCTCAGGTCACGATTTCATGATTTGTCAGTTGGAGCCCCTCACTGGGCTATGTGTTGACAGCCCAAAGCCTGGAGCCTGCTTCGGATTTTGTGTCTCCTCTCTCTCTCCCCTTCCCTTGCTTGGGCACTCACGCTCTCTCTCTCGCTCTCTCTTTCTCTCTCTCTCTCTCTCTCAAAAATAAATAAAAACATTTAAAAAAATGAGATTTCAGAGCACATTTTACAGTGACACAGCCAAATTGTTTCTGAGAACTTGTGTTGGCTTACAATACAACAAAATATTTTAAAGCTTTGAATCAATGTCAACTTTAATAAAAAATAATAAAGAAAAGAAAAGAGACCATCATAGGAAAACTGCATTCATTCTCCTAATGTAGCTCTCCACTCTAGGCATGCATTATTCTCTTGAGTGTGTTTCATGTGTTTTCATGCTTGTGAAAGCGTGTCGGAAATGTAATTTATTCATTCACATGCTCTCCTCCAACTGATAGGCTCTCTCTTGCTGCTCTATTTGTCCATCAGGTTAATTTCAGTGTGTAACTTATTCTGGCAGCCATCAGCTTCTTAGTCTAAATTTTGTGAATTAATCGATGTTAAGAACAACAGTTACAAGCTTAATTTAAATGAGTTTATTAAACTTTCATGTAAAATTGTCTCCAAAGTTTTATTCTTATTAAATATAATATATTTTTTTAGTTTTTTGAATAAAAATTGGGTAAAACAACTTTTTCCCCCAATATGTACACAGTTATATATGGCTATTGATACTGTTTCTATTTCTATATGACACATGTTCATCTATCAGACAGATTCTTATAATCTTATATTCCTTAAGTAAAAGCATGATATTCTGCTTTCAGTCATTAGTGTCTATTATTTGACCACAATTTGACTTTATTAGAGAGAAGATATAAATTATAAGAGGAGAGTTATGCTTATTCATTTTCTAAAAATTTTCATGCCAAGATACACATATAAATCAGAAATATCTCAAGTAAAGATAGGTTTTGTGTTATTCTTTTTCTTCGAAATTCTCCCAACCATATTGTTCATATCACCCAACGCACAGACTTTTCTCACCATGGTACCTTGGGAATGAGCAACAATCAGTGTCATTTTGGAAATGTATACTTTTATTAGTTAGCTTATCTAATCCATGAATAAAATATGGGGAATTAAATCAAAATCTCAAATGTCATACAAGCAGAAGAGTCATTCTACTTAAGGTCATTTTAATTGCATAAATTCACTAGCAAATATTTTTTGCATAAATATATATTTATATATTAATCATCATAGAATTCTGGTGAGTAATGCTTCTATTTGAATATACACATTGGATGACAGGTATAAAACTTTCTCCATTACTGATTGGTAAGGTCATATTTTGTCATCCTCCCTCCTTAAATATATTGTTTTGTTCTGTTTTGTATCAAAGACATTGATGAAACAGGACTACAAAGTAGAATAGAAGTAGGTAGAATCCATGATTTTTTCAGTAGGGGGGGGATTTGTAGATGCAGTTTAAGACTGTATAGGTGCTGGGAAATAAAGATTGCTAGGAATGTGGGTCAGAGAATCATTTGCACGTATGTTGGACCAAGGCATAAGATTATTCCAGGCAGTAGTCCACTAGCAATTGCTACTTCGAATTAATTCCCCAAGAAGGATGTACAGAAATCAAAACCAAGGAAAGCCACACATTACTGACTGCTGTGAGGATAAGAAATAATACATATAAACCAATTACCACAAAGTATGTACACAGTAAATTCACTACTCTTATAGAGTAAGCTTATGAGTGTTTTCACAACTCAGACCAGAAAGTTGGGCTACCAAATATTTAATACATACGGTAAAAACAAAAACATATTGACAATATGATTGAAGATAAACTTTAAATGTTGAAGGATAAATTAAGCAATCATTTTGCAACAATAGTACAAAGGAAACAAAATATAGCGTGACCAAGAAATGAAATTTTACACTTCAAAAAGCATCTTGTATGAATGTGTACATTTAATTTCTTCCTAATTTCTCAGTCTCTGGGACTGAGAAAAACAGCAAACTGGTTTGGAAGATCTGTGGAAATACAAATAAACTAAGAATAATGAGGAAAAGTAATCATCTTTATGTGGAAGAGAAGAAATGGAGGAAGTTGAAGAAGAAGAATGTCCTGAGGGACGCTGGCCCCTAAAGATTTCATACAAATTATATATTTAAACGTGAATTCTTGACATAAAACCCATAGAATATAAATTTTTAAATTAGAAATAGCTACATGGAAATAAATTCAAATCAGTAGAGTGTAGACAGTGTTGCAACAAACCTCACTAATTAAAAAATAAAATAGAACCCTTCATTATCTTTTATACTAAAATAAGCTTTATTCAGATTAACAAACTACTAAATGAAGTTGTTGGGTGTTAAAATTAGAAAGAATGGGGGAAAAGGTGGGGGATGCCCTGGTGGTTCAGTCAGTTAAGCGTCTGGCTTGTGACATCAGCTCAGGTTATGTTCTCCCGGTTCATAGGTTTGAGACCCACATCAAACTCTTCACTGATGGTGCAAAGCCTGCTTGGGATACTCTTTCTCCCTCTCTCTCTGCATCTCCCCAACTCATGTGAGCATGCTCTCTCTCAAAATAAATAAACTTAAAAAATTAGAAATAATGCAATAAATGTGTTTGCATTTAAATGTGCATGTATTGTTCGAGTTGTGAAGGACTTAATAACAAAAAATTCAGAAGTCTTAAAAATAAGTATAGCTATATCTGTATGCCAAAATTCAAAGTAACTATTAATAAATCCAAAAGAAAAATGTCAACCTTTGGGGAAGATATATGCATATGTGCCACAGGAAAAAAACCTAATTTGTTTAAACTAGAAATGGTGCAAAACAATAAAGTAATTCATGATGGAAAAAAAAGACAGTATGAACAGTTATCACAGGAGAAAATAAAAAAATATATTTTTAAACATATGAAAAAATTTTCAACCTCAGTCATAATAAATTATATGTAATGAATATTTTTCATTTATTAGTAAAGATCAAAAGCACACAGTCCCGGTGGAGGTTTGGGGAAATATAATCTCTCATGAGAGTAGAACCTCTGGCAAGGGCAATTTGACAGTATATAACTATTTAATTACTTATCCTGAATTCCTAGAGGCATATTCAGATATGAAGAATCACATAAGTATATAGTATTAATTTTAATGTTGTTGGTGATGATATTGGTTAAATTGGAAAGGTAAGTTGATAGATGAATTTTCTTGTCATTTATCTGTAAAATGTAACACAAAAGGCATTAAAAAAGAGTTAAGTCAACATCTTATACATGGATAAGGCATGATTTTCTTTTCTTTTCCTTTTTTAAAGATTTTTTTTACATTTATTTATTTATTTATGAGAGAGAGAGTGCCCATGGGCGAGAGGCAAAGAGAGAGAGGAAGAGAGAGAATACTAAGCAAGCTCCACACTGTCAGCCCGAAGGACAATTCAGAGCTCAAGCTTACCAGAGAGAATATGACCTGAACTGAAATCTAGAGTCAGATGCTTCACTGACTGAGCTAGTCAGGCACCCTAATAAGATATACTTTTCAACCCTTATTGTAATTGACTAACAACTGTCAAGCATCAGGTAAATGTAAGTGGTTCACTGTTCTTTATGTAAAAATCAAAAAGAGAGAGCTTAGCCCATCATGCGCCCCCCATGACCTCATCTAAACCTAGGTATCTCCCAAAGACCCCATCTCCAAATCTCATCACAGTGAGGGTAAAGACTTCAACATATGAATTTTGGGAGGACCCATTCAGCCCATAATAATGTATAGCACAGTTGAAAGATATTAAAAAATGTTAATAGTGTTTGCTTCCAAGTGAACTTAGTGGTTAGCAGTGGTCATGAGAGGAGATTGTGCGGGTCATTATATATTCTTTTGTAGAACTGGAATTATGCACAATGTGCATATCATTACTATATAAAATATTGTGGTCATGCTAAGAATACTAGCAATGATAATAAATGAAGTTCAAAATGAACTAAATTAAAAGCAGAGTCAAAAAGATACAAGCTTTTAGAAGTTTATAAATGGAGCCATTTAGGTAAAATATCATTCTAATATCTAAATATCTAAATTCCTTGCCATGCCAGGTGAGCACCTGATCCCAGCCAAATCATGTAGACACAGATTTACGTTTTCTCAAAATGTTTCAATAGGTATATTTTCCAATTCAGGAGCACCCCCTTATCCATGATTTGTCTTCTCGTGGTTTCAGTTACCAGTCTTCAGTCCAGGTCCTGAAGCAGAGAATTTTCCTTCAGACGAAGAGTCAGAAGATCAACAGTAGCTTAACCCTATGTCTCAATGCCCAGGTCATTCTCCTCACTTCATCTCATGGCAAAGGCATTTTATTGTCTCACATCATCATAAGAAGGGTGAGTGCCATGCAACAAGAGGCCACATTCACAAAACTTTTATTAGAGCTTATTGTTATGATCATTTCACTTTATTATTAGTAACTGCTGCTCATCTTTTACTGTGCGTACTTTAAGGTTTATCATAGGTATGTATATTTAGGAAAGAAATTATATATATATATATATGTAGGAAAAACTATATTATCTATGTTTTATCTATCTATCTATCTATCTATCTATCATCTATCTATCTATCTATCTATCTATCTATCTATCTATCTATATCTATCTATCTATCTATCTATCTATCATACTATCTTTGGTTTCAGGCATTCCTTGGGGGGTCTTGGGATATATTCTCCATGAATAAGGGGGAACTACTGTATTTATTCCAGAAAACTATGGAGGCAATAAGGAGGGGCAAAGAGGGTAAATAAAGAAAGACACAAGCAGATTCAGGGAAGAAATAGAGAAGAGAATGGTGAATGAGGGCTAAACCCCAGCCATCAGCATTTCGGTCCCAAACTCTAGCTCTTTTACAGAGCAAGAAACCGCAGCTCCCTGGTGCTGCCATCGTTTCTTGTCTGATGACAAATAAGCCCCTCCTTTTTGAAGTTAACTGCATGTGATTTTTCTTTCTTGCAAACAACAAATGCATCCCAAGTAGCATATATTTTAAAAATAACTTGACTACCACTGGTATAAAGGAAAATCAGCGCTTTAGATAATAGCAGAATAAAGTTTATACCTGCTCATGTTTGAAAATTTTAGGACAAACATTACCCTTCCATTTAATTATATCTTTTATTGACATGTTGTATTATACTTGCTAACTGATAAGCTCTTTAAGTACAAATCCATATTCAACCTGTTTTTATGTGACACATATACCTGTCAGTGTTGCACTGCATGAGTAAACATATACACATTTATCCATACACAAAATGAATAAGTATTTTCCTAATACTGTATTCACTTCATACATTGGATTTTTTAGTGATGCAAAAAAAAGCACCCTATAAATAAGCAGAAATGCTTTCTTTTGTGATTTTGTCTGAATAATTTATTGACTTTTGTGCTTCATTCTAACAGATAAATATATTTATATTTTATTTTTCAGAAAACATACCAACTCATACAATGCACGTTTAGAAAATACAAAGTCATTATTTAATATTTATGGATCATTTCAAAAGTATACATATTGCAAATAAAACATACTCATTCATCAAGACTGGTATATAACTGCGAGATGGTTACTAATAAGTTCTCTCAAGGGACAATGTGTTTCCACCGCTGCTTTTCAGCAGAGTACTTCCTAACTTGTGCTATTCAGGCTGCTTGTATCTTCTTTGATATATTCGGCATGGTCTTTGCCTCCAAATGGGACACAGAAACAAATGGTTCATTTGTCCCTGGTGTTCAAGGCAGTTTTTTTTTTTTTTCAGAAAAGGGTTTGCAAAATTTCCCCAAGCTGAAATGTTATATAAGAAATAAGACAAATGCAGCTGTGATGTGAGATGCCCTGGACAGGAATTAAGATCAAAGTCACCTCCAAAGATGTAAGGTTCAGGCTATGTGAAGAGCTGACTAAGTATTTCTTGAGATTCTGCTTTATTTTTATCCATATAATGATCTTGGCACAGCCATAAATCTATCATTACTATCCCTTGACCTGTACTAAAAATGAAATATTGCTTCTTAGGATATAAAATGTCAATGTCACATTTGAATGTCTAAATGAAGCAGAAAAGGAGTCATATGGCACAACTTTTACAAAAATTGAAACACTAGGGTAAAGTTTTTACTGTTTTTCATTATACATATATATGTAAATTATTTGTGTGTATATCCCTGCTATGGATTGTACCAATATGTAATATGTAGAGATATTATACTAGATGTATAAAAAGAATTTTGATAAATTAAGTGACTCTACTTATCCTAAAGAGATTAGAACATTCATATGAACCTTGACATTGACAGCTTTAAGTGTATTAATATATCCTAAGTTAAATTTAGGATCTTTAGGTCATAAATTTCTGTATTTATTCAAATAAAATTCATATCACTGGCTACACTAGGCTATCTTCTAGCTAATAGGTTTCTTAATGGAAGTTTCATAGTCAACTGACTATCTTTTAAAAAGCTATTATGCACTCATAACAATTTTTTCATAGCAGTGCTTCTATAAAGAGAGAGAGGTTGAATGTAAACTACAATGAAATACCTTGTGCTTTAAAAGTGCCTTGAAGGGGCACCTGGGTGGCTCAGTTGGTTAAGCGACCGGCTTTGGCTCAGGTCATGATCTCATGGTTCATGGGTTCAAGCCCTGCGTCGGGCTCTGTGCTGACAGCTAGCTCAGAGCCTGGAACCTGTCTTCAGTTTCTGTGTCTCCCTCTCTCTCTGACCCTCTCCTGCTCACACTGTCTCTCTCTGTCTTTCAGAAATAAATAAAAGACATAAAAAGTTAAAAAAATAAATAAAGGTCCCTTGAAGGAAAAATTACCATGAAGATTTGACAGCTTTATATGCAAATACAATTATGTTGGGGTATGGTATTGATTTATTAAAATGATGAAAAGTTGTTTGTCTTAAGCATTTCAGTAAATACTTTTATTTCAAAATTTCAATTGAACATTTTAACTTTAAATATACATATTGAAGTCTGTTTCCTGTTAGCACAGAAAGTACAGTCACTGATTTTTGTCTTTGTTGTGCATGTATTTGTCTTTCTAAAGACATATGCCTTTCTAAAAGTCTTATTTCAGTAATAAAAAAAGGTACAGCAAATGAGTAACACACAAAAAATATGCACTACCAATTTTCATTGGAACATGAATGACTATAACAAGATATGCACTGCAGCCAAGAATGCTATCATTCTGTGGATGGCTGCCCATTTTTGGTGAAATGCTGACATTCATCTAAGCCATAAATGGGTGGAGTTCAAAAGTTCCCTTCTGCCCTTACACTTCCAGACGCAACCCACTGTCGGCCCAACACCCCTGGATAGCTCCTGATAATATAGAATCCTCCTAGTAATAAATAACGTATTCTTCTTTGGAATAATTAAGTAATAAAAATTGAAATAGGAAAATAATTACCTTGCAGAAGATGTAATGGGAAAAATTTAAACTTAATAAAACCACTTTTTATTTTTTACTATTTGCCTGAGAAGAGCAATTCTTTTCATCTCAATAATTGAAATTGAATTTCTCTAAAATTGAGAGGCTGATACTCTTACTGGAAAATGCAATGTGTTTAGTGACACATATAAAACTGTGAGTGAGGGCCCTCACATGGTGTGGTAACAAGACCTTTATGGATGGGATTGGGATTCACAATGAAGGTAAGAGACCACTTCTTTACGAAATTATCTCGGGTTAGGTGGTCTACAAAGAAGCCATCACACTGTGAGTGATAGACTATTAAAATCATCACCTCAGAGCACTGGGTGCTATATGGAAACCAACTTGGTAATAAACCATAAAAAAAAAAGTATGAATTCTCAGGTCTCCCTGTCAGACCCACTGGATCTGGTGCCAAAACCCTGTGACCCAAGGACATGTATTGAACAGTTTCTTCGGGTGATCCTTATTCTCTGAAAATCAACCCTGGGATAAAGGTCCAGACGCAAGTGATTTTAAAGGAAGTTCCATCGGGAGAAATCAATAAAGCATGGTAAGCAGAATCCAGTAGAGGAAGACGCAGTCAAGAGCCCCGCTTCTTATGAGGTCTCAGCCTTCGCCTGACCCTGGGCAGGACTTGAGTAGGAATTACACCCTGAGTAATTCCTCTAGGCTTTCTTACAAGGTTTGACCCTTCATCCCTCTCTGGGCCCTGTCTCTTATCTGTGAATTCTGGGTGAGGCAGCTCAGTAGTCAAGGAGTAGCCCTCTAAAAAAGGATGTAGGATAAACCTGCAGAATGTAAAGCATCTATGATTGGAGGGATGAGTGTGCGGAACTGGTTAGAGGGATCCAAGGGTGCTGTGCTGGACGAAAAAAATGTGCTGGGCTTGGAAATTCAGAGCTTGATGTGAATCCTCAGCATGCCTTATGGCTTGCTTTTTGGTACTGAGTAAATCATGTAGATCTTAGCCTGAGTCCCAGTTTTGTACTTGTAAAACTGGAGTAAGGATATATAGCAGTTTTAAAATCTTAAATAAGATAATGAATCGACAAGTGCGAAGCAGATAGGGTCTTGCTTTGTAGGGATGTATGAAACAGTGAGATTGAAACAGTTAAAATGATTTTATTTCTTTTGGAGATCTCTAAATGATCTGCATCTATTAACTCAACATAATTTAAGAGTAGCCCTGTGAAGTGAGCTGGAAATATTTTTCAAATAACAGAGAGATTGTTGAGTACATTTTTAATTGAAAACCATCTTTAATGATCCCTGATGGGAACCTCCATGTTTTTATTTGTATTGATTATATATTTAATTTATTTTTCTATGGTCAATTAGTAATCTTTCAAATGTAATTAAAATGTAGTCATGATATATACATATATTTTCTACTCAAAATTTGCATTTTTGAGGAAACTGCTGTGAATAACAGCCTAACATCACAGAACTGGTTTTCTTACTCTTCATAGAATAATTTTTATTGGTATCTCCATGAGCGAACATCGTGAGATATGAACAGTAAATTCAATGTTTCATGAAAATAAATGCATTTTAGTTTCATCAAGGCTAATTCTACTCCTTTGAGTATCTGAGAAAAATTTCATGTCTTGAGATTACTATTATGAAGTCATAATTCTTTAGCTTTTATAGAAATAATAGATGTAGCTTTTTACCTATTCATAGATTATAAAATATACTGTGTTCTTAAATTTGCTGGAAATCATAACATTTCATGATACATAAAATAATGTCAGTTTTGCAGTTGTTTGATGGCTTTAAATACATTACAGTATGATAGAAGCTTTTAAAAACAAAGCAAAGGAAAAGAAAAAATCTCAATGGAAAATATTATCACATCCTCTCTCTTATAATCTGCAGAATGACAATCCACCATAGTCTGTTTCATCAAAATTAATGTCTAACTTGCCTCAATGTAACATAGTAAAAAAAATTAATCTGTAAACCATATGTAAGTTTGCAATGTTAATAATAATCTATGTCATTTTACATCAAATAACAATAAAAATATTTCAGATAATAAATTAAAAGATGTAAGAAAGTTATTATAATTTATTTAGTCTAAAATCATGCATAGATTGAATCAATTCTAAGTATAATTGGGCAATAACGCTGTACAGTTAGATTTTAGAAATAACAGCCAACAGTGGTTTTTAAATCAAACATCTACATATGAATATAGGCATCTGTGGTACCATTATCCATTTTGTGATCCTAGGGACCCATTACAAACACACTTTAGGATTTGTGTACACATTTATGTGGGCACTTTTGAAAATTGTCTTCCCTTGATACTCTAATAAGCAACATAACTCAGAGCAATACTTTGAAGACTAAGGATGAAGTGGTGTGTGCTGACTTTCTCCCATACATTATTTAGCATTTTTTAACATAGTGCATAAAGTCAGCATGCCTAAAGCAAATGAATGGGACCTAAAACTATCATTTCAGGAGCATAGAGCTATAGATGCTTCTATATATATTTTTTCTTTAGTACACACATATATTTTGTTATTCCTCAGTGTTAAAGCTAATGTATTTTAGTTCAAGCCTTCAAAGTTAGGACAACATAGATTTTATACCACAGGACTCTAGTACAAGATAAATGGCTAATGCAAGTTGTTATTTTCTTCTGTGACATGATTTTTCCCCACATTACATGGTATTTTCATTTACAGTATTCATTTTATTTGTGGATTTATAGAAGAATTAATGTGTACTTTTAATTTGATACTTTGTATGATTTTAAAAAGCCATACATATTAAAACTTTCTTTACCTTATCCGGTACCCTCTAAGTGAAATGAAATTTGGGGAATTTTTATTATCATACATGAACTATTATTAAAATAATCATTTTATTATTATTTATTTTAAGAGAGAGAGAGAAAGACAGCATGCATACATGAGTTGGGGAAGGACATGGAGACACATAGAGAGAGAATCCCGAACAGGCTCAACATGGAGCCTGACTCTAGGCTAGATCCCAGAACCACAAGCTAACAACCTGAGCCTACATCAAGAGTTAGATGCTTAACCAACTGGCCACCCAGATGCCCCAAGGATAATCATTTAAAATAAACAAGCAAACAAACAAACGTATGTCTTTCCTTAATAGACTCCTTAGTTTTGAGGTCACATTTTGTCAAAATTCTCCTTTAATTTGAGCCATATTGCAAGTGAAATATGTTGGCTTACCCCTTACTTTATTTGCTACTTTAGCAATTTACACTTTTTTATGCCACATTACTATTCATCACAGTTGAAAAGTCGCTTCCTCCCACTCACTTCTGATATAATGGTCACCTTAAAGATAAATAGATATAGTTACCGACGTTATGAATTTTAATGTCAAGGTAATAAGAGACACATATGGTTTCAACATACTCTACCATAGTGGAGGCTGGCTACATGCTCACCTTGCCATCTTTTCTTCCTGGGTATCCAGAAGAACTGCAGTTGGGTTGTTACTAGAGGACTTTGTCTGGCTGATGGAATCTGATCAAAATTGATATACGTTTTCCATCCTGGATTCTACTATAAGACCTGAGGCTCACTCTTTCTTTAAAAATGATTGTTGTGAGACACTTGGGTGGCTCAGTCAGTTAAGCATCTGACTTTGGCCCAGGTCATGGTCTCGCTGTTTGTGAGTTTGAGCCCTGAGCCAGGCTCTGTGCTGACAGCTCAGAGCTTGGAGTCTGCATCTCACTGTCTCTCTGTCCCCCCTTCACTCACACTCTATCTCCCTCTCTCCTTACTTCTTTTTTTTTTCCTCTCTCCCTACTTCTTTCTCTCCCTCAAGAATAAATAAATATTAAAATATTAAAAAAATAAAAATAAAAATAAAAAATGAACACTGAATACAGTTTCCAGAGGAGGAATTTGAGTAGACCCTTTGGGGCAGGAAAGCCACCAGTTGGAAAAATCCTTGCTTCTTTAGTTGCAATAGGAATGGCTACTCATTAAACATCAAACTATGATAGGAGCAAGAACTAAACCTTAATTTCTTAGGCTGCTAAAATTTTTGAGATGATTTTTTGTGTTTGCTTTTATCACTGAAGCACAAACTATCCTATTCTGACTGGTAATGGATATATGTAGTGAATCCTGTGTTATAAAGTTTTCCTTTTGATTTTTTTAATATTATAGAGACAGTGAACACGTGAGTGGGAAAGAGAGCCAGAGAGAGAGAGAGAGAGAGAGAGAGAGAGAGAGAGAGAGAGAGAGAGAGGAGAGAATCCTAAGTAGGTTCCACAGTCAGCACGCAGCCCAGTGTGGGGGTCTATCCCATGACCCTGGGATCATGACCTGAGCTGAAATCAAGAATCAGATGTTTTACTGAATGAGCCACCCAAGTGCCCCTCCTTTATTTTTCTTTATGAGGATCTTTGGATTTGAAAAGAGGATTTTAATTGGCAGCCATATTCCCCATTCTTCTTTATCCACATTTCATTCTCATCTCCATGGGTGCCATTGTCAAACTACTTTAATTACTATCTTAAAAAATCTTTTAATGAAGAAATCACACATCATGATTGTTATAATGGTAAGAAAATGGCTAATTTTGCTTGAATACTGCCCTATTAGCATGTACCTCTAGTTCTGTCCATCGTCTTATTTTCTAAATAATTAATCTTAAAGTCTTTGTTTTTCTCAAGTCTCCAAATCCATATCTTACCCTTTCCTTCAGAATACTAATTTGTCCTATGATATCTTGAGATGTCCAAAGCCACTAGATATGAGCTTCCTGCTCCTCAGTCTCCCAGAAATTCTACATCTGTATGTTTTATTCAGTGTTTCTGTTAGTTTGAAAAGAATTGTCTCCACATCTTTCCAATCACAGTGGCCTTTTTTTTTTTTTAATAAATGTCATTCCCTTCAAACTTTTTGGGGACTATTCAAGGATAGTGTCTTTTTTTGCCACACCTTCTGCTCATGCACTATCATTAACATTTAGACATCCTCTAGTGGATTTTTGGTTTTTTGCTTGTTTTACTTAACCTATCCCCCTAGAAACAAATAGCTGAACCTTCATTATTGCCAAATTACTTCTTTACTCATCCCAATCTGACATCTCTCTTTCGATGACTTTAAACTTGCTCTCAGAAAAGTTAGTAATAATCATCATAGTAATTCATGTAGTATATTTAAATTATAACTGTTTTATCTCATAAGCAGTATTTTTTCTTGTCACGAATGCTTACTTATAACAGAGTCTGTGAATATGAAGCATCAATTTTTATTCTCTGTCTCTGGACATTTCTCCCAAACTACTCTGAGGCTTCTCTTCATGTTCCTTACTCTTAAATATTGGGAAACTTTAATTTTTTTAATGTTTATTTATTTTTGAGAGAGACAGAGTTTGAGTGGGGTAGGGGCAGAGAAAAAGAGGGAGTCACAAAATCTGAAGCAAACTCCAGGTTCTGAGCTGTCAGCACAGAGCCCCATGTGGGGCTTGAACTCACAAACTCCAAGATCACAACCTGCGCAGAAATTGGATCCTTAACAGAGTAAGCCACCCAGGTGCCCCATAAGTACTGAAAAATTTTAAAATTCTGTTTGAAGTCATCTTCTCTTTACATTCTACAGCTTCTTCCTTGGGTATCACATTCCTTCCCAAGGAAAGTTTCTGTTATTTTGTTCTGATATCACTCACATTTTTATTTGTAATCCAGACTTCTCTTTTAAAATACAAAACCACTAGAGTAAGAGTATATGCTTGTTTTGTTTGTGTATATGCTTATGTACTTAATTTTTTTGTTCTCTAATATATTCACAATGCAAATAATACAGTTTACCTTTAGTATATATTCAGTGTTTGTTGAATAAATAAACGCTCAAGATAAACATGTATGTGTCTATGAAACACATTCCATTAAAAGTTGGTGTTTCTAAAACTGAACTCACCAAATACTGACATTCTCCATTTATGTAATTCATCATCAATATTGGCCCAGCCATCCAAGAAGTAGCTTTAGCTGAAAGTCTAGTGACATATGCCTTCCTCTATCATATGTCAGTCTTGCTAAATTTGCCTCAAGCTTTCAAATCTTTCACTTTTTCCATATATGTTACAATCGCTATGGTATATTTTCTCTCACCTGGTCTACTGCAATAAGCTCTAAGGTATTCTCTTTCTGAAGTGATTTCCTGTCTTCTTTCTATGTAAATACGTACATAGTTGAATGATCCACATGGAAATATTAGTTGAATATATTGATTTCATTTTAATATTATAATCTCAAATTTCATATATTATTTTTTATGTTTATTTTTGAAAGAGAGAGGGAGAGGGAAAGAGAGAGTGAGTGAGCTGGGGAGGGGTAGAAAGAGAGTGGGAGAGAGACTCTGTTAGCACAGAGCCCAGTGGGAGACTCCATTCCATGAACCATGAGGTCATAACCTGAGCCAAAATCAAGAGTCAGATGCTTAACCAACTGAGGTACCCAGGTGCCCCAAATCTCAAAAATTCTTTTAACATGGCTAGGAAATATTATTTATTTTCAATAGGAAACTCAACAAATTCATCCATATCTTTCCAATATCTTTTATCATTTAATCTGTACCCTTCTGTACACACAATTAATGTGTTCCAAAAAGAAAATAAAAAAGCTAGAACATTCAGAAATTGTGTTATTCAGAAATGTTGCTGGAACATGCAAAAATTGTATCTTTTTAGTCCATGAAGTGCTGCTTTTCAAGTAGGATGTGTCAAATCTTATCTGGGAAGGGGCGCCTGGGTGGCTTAGTCAGTTGAGCATCTGGCTTTGGCTCAGGTCATGATCTCACGCTTCGTGGGTTCGAGCCCCAAGTCAGGCTCTGTGCTAACAGCTAGCTCAGATCCAGGAGCCTATCTTCAGATTCTGTGTCTCCCTATCTCTCTGACCCTCCCCTGTTCATGCTGTCTCTCTCTGTCTCTCAAAAATAAGTAAAACATCTAAAAAAAATCTTATCTTGGAAAAGAGAAGTCCTAACAAATAAACATAGACAAAAAAATAAACAAAAGATTTAAATGTGCTTGAATTTAAGTGGTTTCTGATGCATACCATAGATATGATAGAGAGTATATCTTACCTTGTGAGTCAGGGGACAATTTTTAAGTTGGGATTTCTGTCTTCCTGGTTTTCTCATCTCCCCACGTCATAACCCACTTGTCAGTGAACCCATTTTCAGTTTTTTACTTTAAATCTCCATGAGAGTCATACAGATTTTTCACATGTCAATAGTTTAAAAAAAAAAAAACAAACAAACAAAACCAAAAACAAAAAGAAAAGCACGGGACCCTCCTCTACAAATCTGATATCCCCATTCTTTCCCTCCTTGGTTAACAGGACTACCACCCACTGAATTATTAGAGACATAATATTTTTGTAGAGTTTGATTCTTTATTGTCTTCATTCTGATGGAAATGTTATTAATAATCTATCATGTCTAACAGATATATCTCCAATTTTTCGCCGTTTAAACTGCCACTGACTCTGTTCCAAGCCTCTATTTCTCATTTCCATGTGTAGTAGAGATCAATACACTAGAAGACCAGACACATCACTTTCCTGGTTAATGTATTCAATGCTCTCATCTTGCTAAAACTAAAACCAACAGCTCTTAGGTAGACCAAGGACAGGCTCTGATTATCTGGAGATTTCCTACCTGTGCAAGTTCCCTTTGGCCACTCTCCTGATTCACGTCTATGCTCTCCCCATAGGGTCCTTCTTTTATTTCTTAGAAAATGCCCAACTTCTTTTTTTTTAAAGCTACAGAACAGTTTATTCATTTTTTATTTTTTTAACTTTATTTTTTTAACATATGCATTTATTTTCCATCATTTACAATACAGTAGTTACAATGACACTCCAAACAAAAGCAAAGTAAAAAATCAGAACCCCAACTTCTGTTTCATGGAATTAGACTTATACAGAAATTAGAAGGTTAAGTAACGACTAGTTAATCACCTAATTTCACAGCTATCTGAAGTGGCAATCGTTATATAGCAGCTTATCTATGATACATTCAAGATAAATGATACAATTTATTACTTGCCCATAAGCTAAAACACAGCCTGCTTAATACCTTTCCTTAAATTCCACTTCTATACTAGAAAATGTCCAACTTCTAAATAATGACTACATTTTTCTATGTCATTCCCTGGCTTGATCTGCCCTGGAAGCCCTCTCTGTACCATTGCAGACTTCTTAATGGCTCATTCCTTTTCCTTTTTGGTTTTCTATTTAAAGATAATTTTCTCAGAAAGCCCTTCCATGAAGAACACTTTTCATTAGTCAAGCTCTACTGGTTAGTCTTGAGCATGCATTCAAATAGCAATTACTTACTTGTTTACATGTAGTTATGTGTTAGTGGTGCAGGAGAAGGTCATGCTCTTTAAAGCTTAACATATAGGAAACCAAGGATCAGGACAGTTTTTTACTAAGTACTGTACTTACTTAGTATAGTATTTATCACAAAATAGTTTTCAATAAGTGTTAGTTATATTAATAATAATAACAATAATAATAACTGTTACATGCATAAATGCAATAAAAAAAATACCAGTTTATGAGGCTGTTAAGCAATGTAATTAGGATCCTACTTTAAGTCCCTGAGTCCATGACTAACAGTATTTTATTTTAACACATAGACTGTTCAAATCACTGATTTTCTAAATGATCCTAATTGGGGCGCCTGGGTGGCTCAGTTGGCTGAGCATCCAGCTTCGGCTCAGGTCATGATCTCACAGTCCGTGGGTTCGAGCCCCGCATCGGGCTCTGTGCTGACAGCTAGTTCAGAGCCTGGCGCTTGTTTCAGATTCTGTATCTCCCTCTCTCTCTGACCCTCCGCTGTTCATGCTGTCTCTCTCTGTCTCTCAAAAATAAAAATAAAAATAAATTAAAAAAATAAATGATCACAATTAATTTATTCTATTCTAATGTCAGTTTCCATCTTAGATTTGCTTAAAAAAGATATTTCTTAAAAAATTTACTAGTATGTTTGGGCTTTTCACCTTAATTTCTCTGTTTCTTTTATTTTCGGGTACTCCACATGTAAGTTACTTTAGTTAAATGTGAAAAGATTTCTTTGCTGTCCCCATGGTTTTAGGGAATTTTGGAAACCAAACTGTGATTATTTTGAAGAATATATTTATTATCATTTAGATACAAAAATTTTTCCTAATCATATTTATCCCACTCTGCCCTAGAAATATTAAAAAATGTTATATATTAAAGAAGTATTATATAATATTTTATGCATGAATCAACTAAGTACCACCCAATCTAAAAAAGTAAAACATTACATTAGAGTCCAGGCCCGCCAGTAGCCTGATGTGTTTATATCCCTTTTACTTGCCACTCTCTCCCCCAAATATACAAATTCTTGTCAATTTAATCATTTATGAGTTGGAAGTGAGAAAAGTTTATAATTTTCATTTATAATTTTCATTTTAGATTTCTTTTGATTTTCTTGGATTCTTGCTTATGTACTGAATCATTATTTTTGAACTCATCTCTTGAGCCAATAACAACCAATAGCTATGAAGGCGCACCAGCAATCTTAGTTGTCTGGATACAAGATCCCTTAGGCATGTCACATGCCCTCCACACTATGGTAGGCAAATTTTTGTCAAATGTGTCACTACTCTGTATTGTAAATAACCATCCTCTCAACTGCCTATCCCTAGTACTAATGCCATACATTTCTGTGTGTTGTAGCAAACCCACGCATACAATTGCCTATTTATTGTATGTAAGTAAAAGCAAGCAAGCAAGCAAACAAACAAAAAAGCCACTTAGGTGAATAAACATTTATTTCCTTTAATGGGGTTAGACGTAGATGGGTTCAGCAAGGAAAAATCACAAATATGATGAATAACCTTGATAATAAAATTTGCCTCAAAATGTATACTTTCTGTTATTCTTACATAAGCAGCATTTATTTTGATTCATATTATACATTAAGTGTGGCTCTTTATAAATTTATTTTTATTTTTACTATGTACCTGAGCGGAAGTTGGATGCTTTAACTGACTGAGCCACCCAGGTGCCCCTAAAATCTTTTACTTTTAAAAAATGTACATATTATCATTTATTTTACTCTCTACAATTTCACCCTCAGGAGTCCAAGGACTTAATGGCACTGGTGCTATTTCTGTTGGCTCCCCTCCCATTGTTTGTGATTTTCTTTTGCGAGCTCATGTTCAGTCAAGTTCAGTTAGAGGAACCTGTAAACTTGAGTTTATTCCATAGGGAGTATTGCATTTTTTTTTAATGACAAGTACTAAATTTGCTACATAGTTGGAGCTACTTTCAGATAACTATGTTCTTCTGAGTTCGGGGGAAAAAGTTATTAAAAACTCAAGAATAGGCTGTGTTAGTGGGTAATTCTGTGATTAAAATTCACAGGGTGCCTTCTCATCAAACATTGCACAGCTCTATAAGAACTTCATTCTTTACTGTCATCCTAGTTTGTACCTGATTCTTACTAGGATGGTCCTTTTGACTCTATGACTGCTAGTGGTGGATTTGTTTTTTTCCAAATACTAACATTGTTATAGTTCATGCCTTCTTTCATTCCCTGGGATAATCTTTACACATGTTATTCTGTAGGCTACTGAAATTAGCAAATTCTTCTAGAAGCTTTTTATTTCAGCTTGCAAATCCAGTTCCCTTTTCCTTCTCCCTTTTTGTTTTTGAATCTTGGTTATTGCTCTTTTTCTTCTTGTTTTAAGTTTTTTTTTTAAATTTGTTTAAAGACAAAGACAGACAGAGTGAACAGGGGAGGGGCAGAAAAAGAGAAGGGGAGAGAATCCTACGCAGGCTCCGTGCTGATGTAGGTTTAGTCTAACAGACCATGAAATCATGACCTGAGCTGAAATCAAGAATCAGACTCACCCTACTATTATTCTTAATATAAGAAAATAATTTAAATATTTTTTGTATTTACCATGCTCTTCTGCTTAATTTTATGGTAAGAAGTTTCTGCTTTTTAGTATGCTAGATTTCTGGAAACAGAATTGTCACTATTCATTTTCTACCACAGAATATTGAATTAATTGTAAGATATCAGAGTAAAAATGTCCTTAAAAATTAATTGGAATAAATTTTCTTTTACTGCCAGATTTTGTCCACTAATGCCTCTGCAAAATAATCTGGCATTTCCTTAAATACCATGAGACCCCCCTGTTCCCATGGTAGAGTATAAATATTTCAATTTTTTCCATCTATTTAGGCTTAATTTTTATCCCATTAAGTTATAACATTGAGCCTCTTATTGTCTTTTATGTTTTTTTAAATAGAATTCCTTCAAATTTGAAGTCATTTTTATGTCCATAATCCTATCTTTGCAAAAAAATCACATGAATTTATGTGCCCAATGTATTCAGTATTTAAGAAAAAGGAGCAATAAATCACAGAAATTATGAAGTATAGTTTTGAACTGATCACCAAATTTTCTTGGGGACCAGGAACAATTGTAAAATTGTGACTCAAATAAAACTATAACATGCTAGCATTCTAGCATCATGTTTTGAAGATTCTAAAGGCAATTTAGAAAGATTTTACAAAATATAGCCTCTTAAGAAAAACTCAATTAAAAATAACATGCGAGTCTTGTATATTTTTCTAACATAAGCAAACTAAAACCTAGAAGAAATGATTAGATTGGGAAACTCCTTGAAAATGGATGATCTCCCAGGAAAACTCCTGCAGATTGAAATCGAGAACTGTCAGTAGAAGAGGTAGGACTGATCCTGACATTTTAAAGCAAAGAAAAAAGTGGCCTTATAGAATAATTTTAAGAAAGCCAAAGAAAATGCTAAATGATATACACTTCTTTCTCTGGAGAGGTGCTCTCAGTAAGAAAAGCTATGACATTTCAACTGTATGTACAAGTTATATGCACTTAGGAATTTGTAAAGTAATATTAATCTTACTTTAAATTGGGGCAAAGGTGAACAGATAACATGGAAAATATTTTAACAAGCAGGGATTCTTGTGATTTGTGTTTGTTTAAAAAATATATTCAGATTTAACCTCGCCTATGGATATTTATAGAGCGTCTGCTGGTTCTCATCAAGGTCCTGCTCTTAACTCCCCTTCAATCAATTCCCTCCAGTAAACTTCAAAGACGGTTCACAAAGTATTTAAAAAGATCTATCAGGATTATAAGTTTGAATTTTTCAGGTGTCCTATCAGATGCTTAGTATAGAAATTTACAATGTTTTTCTTTATATTTTGAGGGTACTTATTTTTACTGATTTACAAAAATATTTATATGGAACACAGTTTTCAAGATCATATATGTAATTAAGTTTCCTCTCCCCCTCCCGTCGCTTGGTATAACAAACCTAGGACATCTTGCAGTAGGCAAAGTATTTTCAAGTACGTTGTGAGAAAATAAACTCATATATACAATTTAATGGATTGATCTACAGCCATATTCCAAGAGCATTTTCTTATTTTTGAATTCAGCTTGTAATCACAGAATATATATTCCTTGAAATTACCTTCTCTTTAGTGACATCCACAATGTCTGAAATAATCTTCTGATCCTTTATAGTTCAAATTGCTGTTAAGGAATATAGCATTAAAAAATCAGATACATTCATCATGTATCAAAATTATGGGTTACTAGGAAATTGTATAGTGAACTACTGGTATAGATAATGAAAAGGAGACTTCATGACTGCTGTAGCCCTCTCTCTTAGCTACTCCATCTCTTTATTCTAATTTTCCATTATTTTTCCTTCATACAGCAACATGGGTTTTACATGTCATTAAGTGAGCACTTGTGACAATGTATTCTACTCATTATTTTGATTTTGCTCCTGGAATAGATTAATTAACAGATTGTTCTGATAGTCTATGTTCATATATCAGTCAGTCTACAGTTTATTTTAAGTTCCTATCAAGCACATTCTTTGTATTAGAAATTCCATAGCAATGTAGTTTGGGAAATCTTTCATATTTTATTTCCCTGTGGAGATTAATAGTGAATTTTATTATATCAAAACAGTGAGAACATGTGTCCTGAAGATGTATGTTTTTAAAACTTATTTAATTCAGTGTTTATTAATTTATTTGCATTGGAAAACATGTTACTTAATCATCTAACGTGTTCCAAACACAACTTGGGAAATGTTGCCACATTACAACAACAAAAAATTTATAATAAAAAAATACTCATTAAATTAATACATATATGAATATATATTTTAATGGATGTTATGAATATATATCAATAATACATAAAATTAATACATGTGTATATTTTTAACACATATCCCATGAAAAGATTGATAATTGATATTTTAGGAGAAACTAAATTAAAACTAATATAAAATCTACCCCTTCATTAATTTAATGTACAAAGTATGCATTATAAGCTCAGGAGATCTGTATCTTAACCAGACATTGTGGTCTCTGTTCTTATGAAGCTTACAATCTATATGGCAAGTTGCTAAATAAATAACTATAGGATAAAGTGCTATTATCACACTTAACTGTTGAACATGACTTGGTCTATGGGTTCAGAAAAAAAAAAATCTAAAACCAAAACCAAAACACCTTGTTGGAGACAGAAAGAAAGCATAAAAACTAACTAGTATATTAACTTTCTGGGGAAATAGCATATGTAAGAAGCCTATTGTGCTGAAAGAACTTAAAGAAAATCATCACGGTTGGAATATATGGCCAAAAGGTAGCTTGGTTCATGATAAAGCTGGAGACACAGATGACAATGAGACTATTTAGGGTTCTGATACTCAATTTAAGAATATTTGAATTTAAGGGAAACTGGAGAGACAATCACAAGGTTTTAGGCAAGCTAAAGATCTAAGTTTTCCACTTGAAAATGTTTTCTTTCTTAGTAATAAAAAATAAATTTGCAGGAGGCAAAATGGATGTGAGGAATCTGATTAAGTCAGAATCACTTCTGTGATAGTCTGGACTAGAGAGAAAACTAGGGGGATTGTTTCCTGGTGTCAACGTTTGGTGTCTGAATTTAAATAGGAAAATATGTATTATTTATATTATTTATTCAAATGTATTATATATTGATATAGATGGATGAGATATTAATATAATATACAGATGGATATTTAATATATCAATATATATTATTTGAATATGTATATATATAAATTAAGTATATATTTCTCAAGAAGCATATATGCTTATAAGGATATAAGCATGATTTAATTTTCTCAAATTGAGTAACTGATTTATACAATTTACTAAGGAAAAAAAACACACTAGACAAGAAAAGTTTTGGTGAATAATTTGAATCTTTCATGTCAGTTTCCAATTTTAATCTAGTTATTAAGTGTCAGAGTCTTCCAATTTTTCAGGCAACACAGCGATATACAGAATCTTGAAATTGTCCTTGACTCCTCTTTTTCTCATACCTTATATCAGAACTAACACTCCAATATTCAAAAGTATTAGCATCCTAATACTTATCAGCACCTCCACTGCTAACACCTTTGTCTGAGGCACTTCTTTCCTTAAATAATGTATTTCAATGCATTCTAACTATTTGGCCTGCTTTCTCTCTTGACCTCTTCAATCCTAAAGATCAACCAGAAATTTGTCTTGTTAAAATGTAAGTCAATTCTTGCCATTCCTCTGTTCAAACCTGCTGAAAAAGTTTCATCTTATATAGAACCCCTGATGTATAAGGCCCAACAAATCAGGCCCTCCATTGCTCCTTTAACTTCATTATTTAATTTGCATCTGCCTTGCTCATTCTTCATCCTCACCTCCCTAACTCAGACACATTGGCTTCCCAGCAATTTCACGAACAAACCATTATATATCTGCCTCAAAGTCTTTGCATGTGTATCTTTTGACTAGACTGGCCTTCTACCAGGGAGCCCAGCACTAGTTCTTTCACTTACTATACACTGGACACTTAATCTAAAATTGCAATCGCCACACAAATATTATCACCCTTTCCACAGCTAATGTTATGCTACTAATAAAAATAATAAGCATATTAAAATTTTTGGTCTCTTCCATTCTTCAAAATAAGGCCTTAACTACAAAGAAGGCAGATTTTTGTTTTGTTATTTTTCTTTTTGTTTTGTTTGTTTTCTTACCCCCTTTATGTATAGTAACTATTCATAATGGTGGGTGGATGAATAGATGGATGACTGTGTCAACATTGATCTGCTAACAAGACATCAAAACAAATCTGTAAAGTGTACGTATTGAAATGGAATCGTGGAACCTAGAAGACAGTCTTTGCTGGACATCTGTTTTTGGCTCCTCTCAGCATATTACTCTGTTAGAAACATGGTAGAAAAACACTGAGGCTCCTGAATGGTCAGCTGGTTCAGCACCTTACTCTTGATTTCAGCTCAGATCATAATCTCGTGGTTCACGAATTCAAGCCACAGGATGGCTCTCTCTACTTGGGATTCTCTCTATCTCTCTGTCTGCCCCACCTCCACTCATGCTCTTTCTCAAAATAAATAAATAAACACTTTAAAGAAAAACGAAAAAACATGTTTTAGAAAGAGTGGTTAGAATTAGAAAGAGGATCAAGGATATCTTCCTGTGTAACTTCTAACATCTATTGATGTGGAAACAGTGGCAAACAGGGCTGAAAACTAGCATTCAAGAAGTTAAGTTTGTATGATTCATGGAAACCAGGGATAGAAATTTAATACCAGTCAACCAACCAACCAAGCAAACAAACAAAAACCAAAGCGCCATCAACAGTGCAATGACTGGTAAATAAGGATTGAAAGGTGTTCATTAAATTTAATCAGATAGAGGCCATCAGTGATTAGATAATAAAGACATAGAATACAATTAAATACAATACAATTAAATTAAATATAAACTATGGCATAGTAAGGAAGACTATGTTCAGGTAAAAAAGGAACATAAATAAGAAATAAATTAAGACATGAATAGTACAAGTATAGAAAACTCAGGAAACTACAAGTAGTGATTAGCAGATAAGTAATTGGTCATTGGATGAAAATGAAGAATCAAAGGTGAAATACTTATTTTTTAAAATATTTTTAAATGTTTATTTATTTTTGAGAGAGAAAGAGAGAATGTGCATGCAAGCAGGGATAGGGCAGAGAGAGAGGGAGAAAGAGAATACCAAGCAGGCTTCACAAGGTCAGTGTAGAACCTGACACAGGGCTCCAACTCACCAACCTGAGAACATGACCTGAGCTGAAACCAAGGGTTCAACACTTAACTGACTGAATCACTATGGTACCCCTATTTAAAAAAATGTTTAAATCATGGCAATCTGAGTTTGAGTATATATAAATATAATGGGTCCAAGACATATAGAGAGAGATATCGAAGATAAAGAAGAAAGGAAAATTCTTTGGCAATGCTCTTGGTAAGGAAGGGTGTGATCACATTTAGAAAGTGGAGGTGCTGGGAAGGAGGAACACAACTGGGAATGTAGGCTAATTTATAGACCTGGTGGTGGAACCTGTGGTGATTTCCATTTGAATTTCTTTTTTTTTTCCTTTTTTCTTTTTTCTATAAATAAGGAGTTAAATGTATCTACTTAGTTGAGAGGAGTAAGAGAGTTGGAGTACGGTAGAGTTCTCAGGAGACTGTAGTATATTTCAAAATATTTTTGTACCTACTGGAGAAGTAAATTGGTTGGAGAAATAGAGTGATTCCATGGAAACTGGATGCCCAATCAAGATAGTCCACCATAAATAATAATGATTTTACTTGTTCTCTTGATTTTTTTAGAATTTTATTTGGTTCTTTTTGCTACTGCTCTTTGCAAATTTGGTGTAAGTATATGCCTCCATCAAACTGAAGGACAGACTCTTATATGTCATGTTATTGTATGTGGTTTATGTTTCTGGTTTACTTAGAAGATGCTGATCAATATTTTTTCTGTGAAAGAAAATAATGTTGTACATAGAAATCTATATGAAGTGAGTTATTTACATAATTCTCCCACTTTTGAATGTTGACTAGGGAAATGCTATTTCTATTTCCTGATGGAACATGCATATTCATAATTGGTAGATGTAAATTAAAACTTGTGGGGTTGACATTTTCTTCTTTACTCTTGAAGCAACAAAAAGAATCAGCCAACTTCAGATTGGCAAATGTTTACCAGATCAACTGAAGAAATAACTGTAATTCAAATATCTCTGAAGTATTTAAGATTTATGAGCGCATTTCTACATTCACATCTGTTATAGAGGTAGCACTGAAAAAGAGCTTCCTTTAATTTTTAAAATATACGTGATAGTTTTGCATAATCTTCACTTAAACAGTTTTGGTAAACATGAATTTGGGGTCAAAGAATTCTCAGAATATTCTTAAGTGTAACAGTAAGCTCTAATAACCATGCAAAGTTGGTTCCTTACTAATGTTACCACCTATAAAGTGTTGTCAGATAAAACAGAAGATCCAGGGTTAAATCTGCATTTCAGATAAACAAAGGATAACATTTTTTATAAATATGCCTCATACAATATTTGGTTTATACTTATACTAAAAAAGTGAGACTCTTTTTTTTTTATCTGAAATGTAAATTTAACTGTGTGCTGGATTTTTATTTTGGTAAATATGTGAAAACTATGCAAAGACATACTCACTGTACTATAGATTATTTATATTGGATTTCATTGGATAAGCACACACACACACACACACACACACACACACACACACACACTGCAATGCAATATTTCTCTTATGTGAATTATCAATTTACTTACTGTGGACTCTATGTAACAGACAGTGTCAATGCACCAGAAAGTCATTGCATAAAATCTGCTCCCACTTTCAACTAACTCTTGAGTAGTTAACCCAGAACCATGATTTATAGCCACTGCTCTGAGACCTGTTGTCATTAGCATGAAAGAGTTCCTATTTAAATTTCTCTTAATTAACTTGTATGGAAAGCAACTTAATAGAGTAGGAAAACACTGGTCTCCAGAACAGAATGCTAGCTTTGGCTTCAACACTTGCTGTTTAATTTTTTTAAATATTTTATTTATTTTTGATACAGAGAGAGACAGAGCATGAGAGGGGGAAGGGCAGAGAGAGAAGGAGACACAGAACTGGAAGCAGGCTCCAGGCTCTGAGCTAGCTGTCAGCACAGAACCTGACGCGGGGATCGAACCCACAAATGTGACATCTGACCTTAACTGAAGTCGGAGGCTTAATCGACTAAGCCACCCAGGCGCTCCAATATTTGCTGTTTAATCTGATATAAATTTATAAACTCTTTAGGGCTACATTTCTTTACCTGTAAAATTTATAGCATACCCCTGCTATACAATTTCCCGTTTACTATTTTAGCTAAATTACCTTTATTTTTGACATTTCTCCTTTCCATTATGACCATAGTTGGGTGGATTTGAGTAAAATGGAAAGGGAAATTAATGATTCATCTTCCTTTCAGAATGGAGTCTTTATGTTCTGAAGGTATTTCACTTTAATCAAGGATCAGACCTTAAAAAGAAATGATCATCTTAGGGTACCTTCTGTTCTGAATTGTTTCTCAATATTGCCCTGATTTTTCTTTCTTTTTTTTAATACTGACCTTAACATATGTGTGTAATAAAATTGATTACATTATATAGTTCCATCAGTTATGACTAGTGTTTTGGAAATAAAATTATCAATTATAACAAGGACCTACTGACACCTTATATTATTTTATTTAAAACTACTATATGCAACTATTTTTTCAAATTACCTTTAATATTTATTTAATTAATATATATTTATACTCAGGAATATCAAAATACTTCTTCTGGGTTGTGTTAACTTGCCTTTTTTTAAAAAAATTGTTATGTTTATTTATTTTTGAGAGAGAGACAGTGTGTGAGCAGGAGAGGGGAAGAGAGAGAGGGAGACACAGAATCTTAAGCAGGCACCACTCTCTGAGCTGTCAGCACAGAGCCAGACGCGGGGCTTGAACCCACAGACTGTGAGATCATAACCTGATCCAAACTTGGATGCTTAACTGACTAAGCCACCCAGGTGCACCCCCTCTGTTAACTTGCCCTTTTGATGTACATCCCTTACTAGGTAAAACCACAGAAAACAGAATATATTATCATATGCCTCTTCCATTTAACTAATTGTAAGCAGGCATTCCAAGAAATGTTATAAACTCTTTTAGCTTAGAAATTATTTTAGAAAATCATTAAATCTTTGCTGCCAAATTCTTCCCCAGATGTACTTCACTGAAATCATCATTATCAAGGGAGCACTGTGTATGCATTTGCTTATTTGATAAGTATGTAAATCAGATTACAGGTAGAAGATTTTAAAATATTTCTATAACTTATTACATAAATTATAATTTAATTACAATGAATTTAAATACAACTGAGTGGACATCTGTAAAATGTTTCAAGACCAGTAAAGAAAACACATGAAAATCTACTTATACATGTTGAAAATATTGTATATTTTTCAAAATCAGAAATTCTTTACACAATTTTCTTTTTTGTGTTTATTCTTTTTTTTCTTTCTTTCTTTCTTTCTTTTTTTCTTTCTTTCTTTCTTTCTTTCTTTCTTCCTTTCTTTCTTTCTTCCTTTCTTTCTTTTTTTTCTTTCTTTCTTTTTTTCTTTCTTTCTTTCTTATCTTTTCTTTCTTTATTTTGAGAGGAGAGACAAAGTACGAGAGGGAGAGTGGCAGAAAGAGAGGAGAGAGGGAGACACAGAATCTGAAGTAGGCTCCGGGCTCTGAGCTGTCAGCACAGAGACCAGAGACTGACCTGGGGTTCAAACCTGTGAACCACGAGATATGACCTAAGCTGATTTCAGACACTTAACCTGACTAAGCCACCCACCAGTCCCCAAAATCAGACATTCTTAAAGAAAGATAAAAAAGAAATATTTGCAAAAGTTGAGTAATTCACTTAAAAGCAGTTCTCTCCATTTTCTCATTGGGGCTCTCTCTGTATGGCTTTACGTTCTTAAACAGTATGCTATCTTTGGCAAAAAGAAAAATTTGTGACCTAAGAAAACATCAATCAAAAAGGTTTAAAAAATATGACTCTGTAACTTTGAGTTTATTTCTTTATTCCCCAACTAATTTTGTACATTGCTTTCATGTACCATGTGATTTTATGCTAATTTTAATTATCATCATCCAACAGTGTATTTTTCAAGACCCATAATGAAAAAAAATGAGACTAATTTCATAAAGGGCAACTGATCTCTCAGGATGCCTCTCCTATTTTGCACAATAAATTGAGGAGAGTAGCATCAGTTTTATCCAGTTGTCTGTGACTTTATGACCTTAACCACATCATGTCAACCCAGAGAATTTTGATTCAAACACTCTTTTGCCATCTGCTAACTCATAATATCATGTCCCTTCAGCTAAATGGAGTCTTCAGTATTTTACTTCTTGAGAATCATCAACTGTTCTATTGCATGAATGGGAAAACCAAGGTCTAGAAGGGCTGAGTTGCTTTTTCAATGTCTTAAAGAATATCAATTTATAGAATTAATGTAAGGACTGGAACTATACATTTCCTTTCTGTTATTAGCCTAATGTTGTCAGTGAAGTAAGAGGTTTAAGATTTTATAAGGTCCTTCAGAGATAATTTCTCATTGAGTATTACTGTGAGTCCGTACTCAGTAATCAAATTCATGATGAACTTTAGGAAATATATGTTACAGTATTATTGTCTAGGAAGTTATTTGACAGAGCATATGGTCCCTTAATCAAAATTTAGGAAACTTGGATTCAGTTTCTAACTCCTTTCATATTAGTTAAATAAACTTTTAATTTAATAATGTCCACCTACAACACAAAGTAACTATACATATAAAAACAAATCATATGCTTGGAAATTCACTGGAAATTTTGCATTATCTCTTTATATATTTAAATTAACTGAGTTTTTTAAAAATGCTTTTTGTTTGCAGTTCTTTGTAGCTTTTTTATAAAGTTTTATTTGCTTTTGAGAGTTAGAGAGAGACAGAGAATGAGCAGGAGAGGGACAGAGAGAGAGGGAGACAAAATCCAAAGCAAGCTCCAGGCTTTGAGTTGTCAGCAAAGAGCCTGAAATGGGGCTTGAACCCATGAACCCTAAGATCATGACCTAAACTAGAGTCAGACACTTAAAAGGACTGAGCCGCCCAGGTACCTCAATTCCTTATAGCATTTTATTTGCTTGGGCTAATTAATATTGAAAGAATAAGAACTAAACCTTTATTCTGTTATTATAGAAATGACCACTTTTCCTGATAATACAAGAAAAGGATCTAGAAATCTCGTAGCTACACAAACACACACAGATACAGACACACACACACAATAATTGTTTGTCATTCATTATGTTGATTGTACATATAAATTAGTCTGCTCATAAACTATTAACAAGGTATCCATAGATATTATTGGTTGTTATATTAATCAGAGGAAGAAGAGAAGAACAATAAGCAGAAGAATTTGGTGGAACATTCCATTAAAAAAAGTACAAAAAGAATGATCCAATTTCTATAAGACAGAAATGACAACTAATCTATGGTGTGGCAAGTCAGGAGACTAGTCATACTTGGTAAGAAAGGAAAATGACTGGAAGGGAACAGGGTGTGCTGTAATGGGGGTGCTGGTAAAGGTGTATTTTTTATGAGTGTCAGTAACACAGTCTATAACATAGATGTGTTCAGTCGATAATCATTCGCTGAGCTGTACACTGACGTGTACTTTTCTTTGTGGTTGACTTGATGTCCAAAAAGCTTTAAAAGCCCTTGAAAAAAAAAACTTCAACTCTGGAAACAGTCTTAGTATGTTAACCTTATGTTCCCAACCATCTGCATATAAAGATCATGAAATATAGTTAAGGAGCAGAGAAATAGGTGTTTGTTAAAATACTCTTTCTGCAAATGTATGACAGTGCCAATAAGCGGAATATTTTAAAATGCACAATGAAGAGAATGGATATTATTCCAAAATGAATTTACTGAAGACACATGGTGTCGATTCATTGCCATAATGACATTTGATAAGTGCTTTGACTGGGGAAGTGTAATTCCATGGAAACAAATGGAATTATCTATTATCTATTATAACACAGGAGTAAATGGAAAATTTTTTAAATGAATAGACAATGGTAAAAAAAAACAATTCCATTCTTTCTTCTATAGGATTATTAATTATTAGGAAAGTTCCAAGTGCAATGGAATATTTTAAGTAGTCAAGAAACCTGAAAATGTTACCTAGCACAGGTTGCTGTATGAGAAAATACCACAATGAATCTTTAATAGTATATATGCTCTTGACCTCATGTTTGGCCAGGAACATTCTGATTTAACTTTGGAATAAATCACACTCTCTGCTGCGGGCTTGAAAGAGTGGCAGAAAGAGATCATTTCAGTTCAGCTCTCCAAGAAGAGCAGTTTCACCTTGCCACCTTTGGTCTAGGGAAGGGCTGGGGGGATGGAGGGAGCTTGGCTGCTAAATTACTTTAATGAGCCTCACTTTCCAGCGGCACAGGGAAAATATGACAGGGAGGGGCATACTCCAAGCTACTCCATCCACAGACATTCTTGGACTAGCAACAGACTATGTATTACATTAATCTATATTAAGCTGGGAAAAAAAACAAGAGAGCATTAATTATATGCTATTTAAGATATTATTACTATTATTATAAACCTTGTTATTTGCCCATATCAAATCACATCACATTCTTTGAATTAAGTAATTGTGCACACATCACTTGCCCTTACCAGATGAAGTCCAGCAATTTTTAACATTGCAATCCAGTTCCTGGTCATCTGGAATACAATTTAACACAATATTTTAAGAAATATCCTGAGAACAATATTTAAGTTAGTCCTGTGTGTGTGTGTGTGTGTGTGTGTGTGTGTGTTTGTAAAATTAAAATGAGTAGCTCACTTTCAATATTATACATTCTGTATGATTAGAAAGGCTGGGGAGCGCCTGGGTGGCTCAATTGGTTAAACTTGCGACGTCAGCTCAGGTCATGATCTCACAGTTTGTGGGTTCGAGCCACATAGGTCTCTGTGCTGACAGCTCAGAGCCTAGAGCCTGCTTCAGATTCTGTGTCTTCTCTCTTTCTGCTCCTTCCCCACTCATGCTGTTTCTCTCTGTCTCAATAGTAAATTAAAACATTAAAAAATTTACAAAAAAAGAAAGATTGGGACACATGAGAGTTTCTGAAGAACCTGCAGATCTAGAAAACCAGAGGACTTTTCCCTATCACAAAGTAATTAGTGGGATTTGGGGGGATAATTTAAATTCAACTTAGTTAACATATAGTATCGTCTTGGCTTTAGAACTAGGACCCAGGGATTCATCTCTTACATATGACACTTAGTGCTCATCCCCACAAGTTCCCTCCTTAATGCCTGTCACCCATTTAACCCATCCCCTCACCTACCTTCTCTCCAGCAACCCTCAATTTGTTTTCTGTAGTTAAGAGTCTATAATGACTTACCTCCTTCTGTTTAAATCTTATTTTTCCTTCACTTCCCCCTATGTTCATTTGTTGTGTTTTTCAAGTTCCACAAATCAGTAAATCATATGATATCTTTCTCTGACAAACTTACTTCGCTTAGCATCACACCCTCTACTTCCATCCATGTTATTGCAAATTGCAAGATTTTATTCTTTTTTGTCACTGAATAGTATTCCATTTTATATAAATATTAAATCTTTATCCATTCATCTGTCAATGGACATTTGGGTTCTTTCTGTAATTTGGCTATTGTTAATAGTGCTGCTATAAACATTGGGGTGCTGGTGACCCTTTGAATCTGTATTTTTCGTTTCTTCAGATAAATACTTAGTAGTACGATTGCTAGGTTTTGGCTAGTTCTATTTTTTAATTTTTTGAAGACCCTCCATACTATTTTCCAGAGTGGCTGCAACAGTTCGCATTCCCATTAACAGTGCTAGAGTGTTCTCCTTTCTCCACATCCTCATCAATATGTGTTGTTTCCTGAGTTGTTAATTTTAGCCTTTCTGACATGTGTGAGGTGGTCTCTCATTATGGTTTTGATTTGTATTTCCCTGATGATGAGTGATGTTGAACATCTTTTCATGTGTGTATTAGCCATCTGGATGCCTTCTTTGGAAAACTGTTCATATATTCTGCCCATTTCTTCATTGGATTATCTGTTTTTTGGGTGTTGAGCTTGGTAAGTTTTATATAGATTTTGGATACTAACACTTTATGCTTCAAAGTATTTGTAGTATGATTTCTCATTCTATGTTTTACAAACATGGAATGTTTAACTCTATGGGCAGCTTCAACTGAAGTCTTAGGCCAAAGCATTTCCACTTAGCAGTTCATGTAAGCATCATTTCAATAAATTGAAACAAAGACAATTTTAAACATACTTTGAAGTGCTTTATACCAAAAGTGATTACATGAAATTAAGTTAAATAAATAAATAAATAGAATGAAACAAATTTTAGTTTATTAATATCATTATATTATAGATGTCTCCATTTCTATTAATGATTCTGCATTTCTAGGGTTTTAGCCTGAAAATCCATTTATAACAAGTTACCCAGCAAAACTGATGTTTCAGGGACCATACTAAAAGCATGGTTCTTGAGTAGTTTTTACTCCAGGGAGATAAACTAAGTGGACTAAGCTAGAGGGACTTTAGACTTTTTTACTTTTTTTAAACCACATTATTGAGGTATAACTGACATACAAATAGCTGTACATGGTTAATGTATATATTGATGAGTTAGAGATAAGTATATACCTTATCTCTATCATCACCGTCTATGCCATAAACATCTACCACCTCCAAAAGTTTTCTCCTACCCTCTTTATTTCTTCTTCCTCCCCTTCTTTCTCCCTTCTTTTTGTCCTCCTCTTTTTTGTTTTCCTTCTTCTCCCCTTTCTTCTCTCCTCCTATTATTATTATTACTATTGCTATGACACTTAATATAAGATGTATACTCACAGAAACTTTTAAATCATACAATATAATAAAATTATAAATATTGGCAGTCTGCTGTCCAATAAACCTCTAGGACTTATTTCTTTTGCATAACTGAAACTTTGCATTTTAGTACCTTTTCAGGAAAGCATATTTCCACAGAGAGTTTTTATTTTGTGTCTCTTCTATATTGGAGCGGTAGTTTTAAGATTGAAAACTTTTGCAAGTGTTTCACGTGTCCCAAGGAGGTTGAAAGAGAATATATTTTGATTAGATATACGTTACCTGAATTAATCCACGTTATTATATAAAACAATGCAGAGGGCTCTGAAATTATTTGATAAATAATTCTTTTGTGATATGATTTTACTTAAAAGTACCTTGATTTTAGGTATAGCCTTTTTTTAAACTAGAAAACCCATTACTTTAAAAAATCAAAATTAGATAAATGCTGACAATTTGCAAAGTAAAACCATATTTTTTTTTTGTGGAAGGCAAACTAATGCTGATTTTATAATGCAAAGGTAAGTTGTGTTGAATAAATTAGCTTCCTAAATATAATTAAACCCTGAGATGGGTAAGTGGTATATCAGATGTAAAGTAATTTTCTTGATATTTAAGTCATTTCTGGGTCACCTAGGGTAATTTGTGTTATATATTTTTGTATATCTGCTCTTTTAAATAACCTCTCTGAGAATGCATTTGCATTGTTTTATTTGAAATATGAAGCTACAACTAACATTAACTAAATGAGGCTAAGTTTCTCTCACCTTGAGAGTATGTAACTACATATTCTTAGAAAAAAAAGTTGGTCATGCATTTTGCATGAGCTGGAGGCACTGTTGCCCATTCCTTACACATCCCGCTTTGTACTTAAAGATGAATAAATAGCCTTTATTCTCATGAACATTTTATAAGACAAGCATCTATGAGTACATAACTTAGTGCTTTTTCCCGGTTATACACAATATGAATATTCTATTTCCTAATGGATCTCTTGCTACCCTTTCTGTCCGGGTACACAGGAAATCCCCAAACCATTTAACAGTGGAAACCAACGCGTATTTTCCAAACATATAATTAGAAGGCTCTCCAAGACCTTATTTGACACCTAAATAAGCCAAGATGCAGAGAGAGATGAACTGATACAGCTCTAATCATACTCGTAGCAGACCTCATGTCCTGCTGTGGGGTTTCCCCACTCCATTCAGCAGCCTAAGACGGGAGTAAGGATTATTTTACCTAAGAAAAAAAACATAGTTTTTCTGTCAGTCGGAAACAAAACAAAACAAAACAAGACCAAAAAACCGAGCATTTTTTTTGCCACCCCATCCTATGAGATGTACTAAAAATGTGATTGTTTTAATGATATATAAATTGTCATCACATGAACCATCAGACAGAGAAGTTGCAAATACATAACATATTGGAGTTTGTAGAAGATCACATCTTCTTTCCTATTGAAACCCAGCTCTGCAGCCTTCAGAAAACGCATTCCGCTAACACCTCTTCCTGGCTACTTTGGGAGCTGGTGGATTCACTGCTCTGGCACCACACTTGTTTTCATTTTCATCCACTATTTCATTTTCTTTCTTTGTTTTTAGCTTATTCTTACATTTCTATGTATGCGTGTGCACTCGTGCGTGTGCATGTGAGAATGTGTGGTATCTCTGTTGCCGCTACAGAGATTTCCACTTTAATTTGGGGGTTCTTCTACTCAGGGTCTTTCTAGATCCTTTCATACGTTGATTTTGTGTTCAACCCAGGTTGATTTTTGAAAGTCACATATATTTCTCTCACTCTGTTTCGAACTGTGACTGTATAAAATATACTTGTATTTACACTCATTTATTATTTCTTATGAAAGGGAAGGCAATTATCAACAGGGATTTGGGCATTCTTTTCATAATGTAGACTGTCTGCCCAGAACTGCCTGCCTAGCAATGACGACATTTATTTGTTTTTAATTTTTAAAGCTTATTTATATATTTAGAGAGAGAGAGACAGAGAGAGAGACAGAGACAGAGAGACAGAGAGAGAGAGAGAGAGACAGAGAGACAGAGAGAGAGAGAGAGAAACAGCATGAGTGGGGGAAAGGCAGAAAGTGAGGGAGACAGAGAATCCCAAGCGGCCTCCACCCTGTCAGCACAGAGCCTGGTGCAGGGCTCCAGCCCATAAAACCACGAGATTGTGACCTAAGCTGAAACCAAGAGTTAGGTGCTTAACAGACTGAGCCACTCAGGCCCCCCAGTGACTACATTTCTGAGTCATCATGGCATCTAAGTGAGGCCACAGAATAGAATGTTGGACAATAACATGTATACTAAACTATTCATTTTATTCTTAGGTAAAATATGCCTTGGAATTTTCTATCATTCTTTCTATCTACTCACTAGATGTAGAGATCTGTGCTAATCCAGAATAAAGTAGATTCATAACAAAGAAGAATCTGGATTTTTGAAAAGTCCCATGGAAAACTTCAAAATGGAAATCCCTGCATGGGACTATGTGGGAGAAATATATTTTTATTAAATTAAAATACTAAGAATCCAGGTTTGTGCAGATTTTTTTGCACAACTTTAAATATTTCAAGTTATTTGATCCAGTAATAAAGCTTAAATTTAGGAATTTTAAAGAATAAACAAGAATTTTCATTTTTCATATTACTGATCACATATTAGTCTTCTAATTCTGTTATTCTGGTCCTTCTTGCCTGGCATTTTTGTTAATTTTTGAGTATTTTCTATCACTGACTCATCTTCTCTCTGACTCAAGATTCAGGCCTTTGGCTCTTGTATCATTCTATTCTCCTTCCATGAGATATTGCTTTTAATTTCATGGATTCAAATTTTAGATCCCTATATTTTATTTCAACTATATAATATTTCAACTATATAACTCTATCTGGATGCTCCAAATTTATGCAACTGCAAAACTGTCATAAATTCATGATTCAGTATTTACCTAACAAACCACTGAGTCCTAAGAATCCCCAGTTCTGTCAGGTTCACTACAATCATTGAAATCACTCAGGACAGCAATGTCAAATTTAGCATTTAGAATATTCAATTAGAATATCAAAGTATCAATTCCATTATAGTAAGGTAGTTTCAACCCAAGATTTATTCTCCATTACCACTTCAGTGTTTCAAACATATTGTCAATTCAATATATACAAAATGATTTTTCCTTCTGTCTATAATAATTACTTCCGTCTGTGTTCTAGTGCATGCAGGGTCATGGTACAACTGATTTCCAAGCTGGAAACCTAAGGGTTACCATGAATATTTTCTGTCATTTATATGAAAAATGTAGCCACTCATTGGACCTCAACATTTAATTTTTGTGCATCTTTTGAATCCACCTACTTGACTCCATCTCATCTGTACAGTGAAATCTATTACTATATTCATCATGCATTACCATAATTCTTATTTAATGTATACATTCTTTGTGAATATATGTGGTTTTCTTTTTAAGGTAGTGTCCATGACTATAACCTTTACTGGCCTATCATCAGAACTGACCACATTGTCTCAACTGTAATAGGTCAGTAACTATTTGTTAAATGAATGAATGAATACATTTTCACTGTCGGTATTCTTTGCAAGGCCCGCCTTCTGTTTTGACCTAGTGTGATATAGTACATAAGGGTCCACAAGTATCCTTTAGCTCTTGCTGGGGAAACCATATTGGTCCTGTAATTTGTCAGTGATCCTGGATGTGCATACCATAGTCACACTCTAACAGAGCTTAAAAAGAAGTGTATGGTTGAGTTCTGTATAAAGTAATGCTAATTTTTCTTTGTTTCCAGACTGGCTGTGTTCCAGATGGAAATGATTTAATCAGCTTAAACTGCTACAAAAATGTAGCATGAGAGAAATAAATTTTTTTAAAACCACTGAAATTTAGGGGATCAGTTATGGTCTTATCATGGCTAGCCTGTGCTGACAGAGACTTTTTTTTTTTACTTTCTCTTTTTATGTTTTTTATTTATTTTTGAGAGACAGAGAGAAACAGTGTGAGCAGGGGAGGGTCAGAGAGAGAGGGAGACACAGAATCTGAAGCAGGCTCCAGTCTCTGAGCTGTCAGCACAGAATCTGATGGGGAGCTCAAACCCACAAACCATGAGATCATGACCTGAGCCGAAGCCGGATGCTTAACCGACTGAGCCACCCAGGCTCCCCAGTGCTGACAGAGACTTGGTTTAATATTTAATATTTACTATTTCTTTTCACTTTGATCTTATTCTATTCCACTCTAATTTCTCTCCCTCTCCTTCTCATTTTATTTATTTTACTTATAATTAAATAGAAAATAGAAAATGTCCATCATATAAACCGTTTAAAAATATGTTAAAAAGAATGAGAACAAGCTATCTTATGACTCTCATTAAAATAATTTCTTCGGAGCCTTTGAAAGGTTGTTGAATTAAGATGATTAAAAAGGATTAATATTTCAAAACTAAGAAAAAATGCTAAGTGACAATAGAGGATGAACATAACATAAATTTTAAAAATCGGGCATATGTTCCTGAGACCGACTCAGTGCTGAACTCCTGTCTATTTCACAGTCGTATATTATTCATCGGCTCATGAAAACACCATCCCAGCCTTGGACCTATCACTTCTAATATGTTAAGAATATTGGACTGACTCTGTGTGCAGCTTGGGAGCATTCAGTGCATATATGTGTCACAGTACGTGATGTGCTGGAAATAACTCATAAGCACTCTCCGTTATTTCATGTACTTAGCAAACTATTAAGTTTAACTCATTATTTGTCACCCAAACATAGAAGAACAAAAGTTACTTTTACTAGCAATGAAATGTGTTATTCTTTGATAAACTTGCCTAAAGGAATTTGTTTGCTGTAATCTCTTGTCTTCTAATATTGGGTATTTTCACTTTATGCTTCAAAAATTTCTAGTTAGCAAGAGTCATAGGAAATTTATTTTTAAATAAACCAAAAAACGGTCATCTGGAAAAATAAAACATAATGTATGTGTGTATATATGCATATATACACATGATATATGTGTATACATGCGTATATATACGTGTGTACCTAGAACCATACATATGTGTATATATGTATGCACACACATATATGTAATGCATATGTATGCTATGTAAATGTGTGATATATAGTGTGTCTACATATATATGTTACATTTTTTAAAAATCTACCTTTTATGGCACCAAATTTCCTGGACAGAAATTTGAACCTAGAGAGGCCTTAGGAAGAATTTTGAGACTACTCTGAATTGTTCTTCTTGACTTTATTTTTTATGATTTATAGCTTGAATACCATATTTTACTAGATATGATAGCGTCATAACTTCTTTTCATACCTCTAATAAGAGAACATATTAACAATGAAATTATGACGCAGAGTATTTCTCCTGTTACCTTCCCAGTCCATCATATGAACTGCATTCACATGAAAGATTGGCAGCTTTGTACTCTGACTTACATTTCACATAATGTGACAAGCAAACCTTTTTAATCTAGCTTCATTTGCAGGTATTTATTTCCCATTTTTGTTTATTTGTTTATTTATTTTGTTTTGGGGGGGAGGAAAAGAGAGAGAGGGAGAGAGAGAAGATCCCAACCAGGCTCTGAACTGTCAGCACAGCCTGATGCTAGGCTTGAACTCATGGTTTGTGAGATCATAAGCTGAACTAAAGTCGGACACTTAACCTACTGAGCCACATATGCACCCCTGTGTTTTCCATTCTTAGCTTCCACAAAACTCTCAATTTGTGCTTTGTAATAAAAGATGGAATTGCAGTCTTTCTTCCAATCAAAAATATATATTCTGATAATGTCAAACTTATGCCACTGTCTTTGTTTCCAATAAAATGGCCCTCCCCTTGAACTTCTCGCTAGAGATACATGAAAGTCACTTTGGTTTTATTTCTCAGTTCTACTGTAATCCTTTTGAAAACATTGAGAGGTAATTAATCCTACATCTGTAGTGCCAACAATGTAAATGAGTTAACTGTAAAGACAACAACTTGAACAGTTGTAATCACATCTGTATGTACTCAGGAAACAGCAGCTCTGTCATGACTGCCTCATGACTGACAGAGATGATAAGATGTGATACATTCTAAGACACGTTCCCATTCCAAAAGTGTTCAAGTGGAAAAAAAAAAGAAAGTCCTTATGCATTAATCAAATAAAATGCATTGAAAAATAAAATAATTACAAGAATTTTTTCTTGCATTTCTCTTGAAAATACCTTCCAGTGAATTGAGTGCAAGAATTCTACTGGATCCCATCATTTAGTTTATCCCCATTGTTCATAAGTTAGAATAACCTGTATTTACTAAAAATCCAAAACCTGTAAAAATTAAAGTTCTCAAGGAATCTGAGAGCTTCCTTTTCAAATAAAAACAAAACAGCCTTCTGAGAATATGACAAACTGAAGTAGAGTTATTATTATTTTTAATGTTTCTTTAGCTAGACACCAAGTTGAAACAAAAGTACCCAAAAGGGAAAAGGGCATATTTGTTTTCAGTACATGCCTGGTATCCTTTGACAGTATAACATTCTGGAATAGGAAATTTTTAAATATTCTGTAGAAAAAGGAGCAAACTGATCCCCCTGGCCATTCAGGCAGCATTCAAAAGACTGTCTGTCTGAAAAAACTCCAGTTGCTATCCTTTACACTGAATTATTTAATTACTGAAAGGAGGAAAGTCTGAACTAATAATCCTGAAATGCAGCAGGAGTGTTCGCTTTTATAGTTGTCTTCTTAAAGCCTAGCGAGAAAATAAGTATGTTTTAGAGTTTAAAATAGAGTATGTGGTTTCTATAGCCTAATTAAGCAGTGATTCTCTAACTTTGCTCCCACTGAATTTGTAAGATGTTTACATTTCCAAAAGACTCTAGAAACGGGAAGCTTGGAGCTGAATAGGAGAAAGATGCATCCCCAGAGGAAGGATTTCTACCAGAAGAGAGAATGGGGCTATTCAGACAGAAATAGCAGCTGTCCACCACACCTTAACAAATGCCACAAAATCTGTTTAGTGAATGCTCTACTGATGAACACTTCTTATTTTATTTTTCCTATTATACACAACCATCTTTGGGTACTTATGGGGTTTTTGTTTGTTTGTTTGAATTACTTTTTAAACTGAAAACTTCTAAGTCAAAGAGACTTAATATTTTAAGGCTTTTTACGTATATTATACAATTCTCTTCCACAAATGGTGAAACGTTTTCTCAACATTTCAGAACTGTGTTTCTGTGGGTGTTGGAAGCCATTTCTGAACTCACAAAGTTGAGAAAACTACTTGTGGGGTAAGACGGGTTTGCAAGGCCTCTTTGCCATCAGATGGTGACCGATATCCACCCCCACTCAATTATTTTTGCTTAAGCACCCACCCCCAAGGCACCTTGTTGACTGGCATCTGGAATGACTTGTCCCCTTATCCTAAAATATATTGATTGCAGCTTGTGAAGGAATTTATTATAGGAATTTCTTCTCTTGTAATTATAGGAGAAAATATTACATTTCCTGAGAAGCCTATTTTACTTCCCCTCAAGGAAACAGGCTATTGACCTCTGCTCACAAAGAACTGACTTTTGCTTTTGCTACACTTAAAACATTGTCTTGTAAAAGCAACTTCATTTAAACATAACCACCCCCACCACCAAAAAAAGAAGAGGAAAAAAAAAGGTAAAGAAAATAATAAGGGAAAAGCCCAAGACACACTTCCTATGGAAAAGAAAAAAAAAAAAAACAGCATGTAATTTCTGTCCTTGATGGAATGTGTTAAATAAGCAAACACCCCAACAAGGAAAACAAGTACTACAATATAAAGATATTAAGAAAAGAAAACTCTCTCACATGCATAAATGAAAGATTGCTTTTACAACACCAAAGACTTAATCATCCATTTCCTACATAAAAGGTAGCTACTTTTTTGCATGGACCTCAAGCATATTGTAGTATAGAGGTGGAATTTAAGGAAAGGTATTAAGCAGGCTGT
>NC_043705.1:133348232-133389920 GCF_006229205.1 Suricata suricatta | reverse complement strand
TCTGTATAAGTCTAATTACATGAAACAGAAGTTGGTGTTTTGATTTTTTACTTTGCTTTTCTGTTTGGAGTGTCATTGCAACTACTGTATTGTAAATGATGGAAAATAATTGCATATGTTAAAAAATATGAAACTTTATAAAGTGAAAAAAATAATAAAATTTTTAAATAAAAACAAAAAAAAACAAAAAACAAACAAAAAAAAAACATTGTCTTGTATTTAAATGCTAAAGATACATTCTTTCCCCATATGATAAGTATCCAAATCACCTACATCAATCACTATTGATAAAGATTACTCATGAGTCCTTTATAAATCTATGTTCTGGGAAATTTTTACATACCAAAGAAAATTTTTTTATCAGAAATCATTGTCTAAGGCAAATGCCACTTCTGTTTTGTATCCCATACATTCTTTTCCATAAATAAAGCTGACTCTCAAGTCACTGCAGAGATGCCTGCCTGGTAATCAGAAAGAAACTCGTGGCTCTCTCATTTCCTCCCTCTTTCATCAACACCGTCCATCCGTCAGGAAGCCCTGGAGCTGCTGGAGCTGGATGCCGGCATGTGGGTTCTATTATTTTTATTTGCTGGGGTTCAGTCTAAGATGGTATAATAAGGAGGTTTCAAAATGTCATAAATTAAATAAGGTAGAGTTTATTTTTCTCCCTTATAAGTGAATAGATTGTCCAGGGTTAATGGTGTGGTGCTACTGTTCCAATATGGCTTCCCCTTGAAGCTCAAGACACTTCCATTTTCTCCTATTTCCCAGGCATCTGGAAAAAAAGGAAGAAGAAAAGAAAAAAAGGAAGTGACAAAGGAAAATGTTATTTTATCAGATCATGGCCCATAGACATCACTTTTGCTTGTTTTTATCATCCAGTTATGTTACTACACCCAGCAGTAAGGGATGCAAAAAATTTGGCCTCTGGCTGGTGTCTACATGTTGAGCTAAAACTAAGGGGCATCACATCATCTTAAATATCTCCTAATTGAAATGTTAACTTCTCATATAGGTTTTGTATAAAAATATTTATCTACCATAGAGCCTTTAATTAATAATTTTACAATTTGCCTTTTATGGTTTAGTTTATATATTCTCTCCATATTGAAAGTCTTTGATATTAACAGTGTGGTTCAACTGAATAATATATGTATGTATCTGTGTACTTAGTCTAAGTACATATTTATAGTTCATACTTAGAAATTATAATTTTTTCAATATTCTAAAAATGTTCAATTTTTTAAAAAGTTCTGTGCTTTAAAAATTTTTGCATTTTAATATTTACTAGTGGACTTCATTATGAATAGGAAAAGAGTTAAGGATATAGCTTTCTTTTTTTTTTAACACGTTGTTCCATTTGACCTAACAAATTACTGAGTAAACTGTCTATCTATCCATCAATCCATCTATCCATCCATCCATCACCCATCCAGGAAAAGTTTTTAAAATTCATTGTTATAATCCAAGGATATAGTTTAAAACAAAACATTATTTTTAAAAACGGATTATCAGGGCGGGGGTGGTGCCTCGCTGGCCCAATCAGTTAAGCTTCAGCTTGGTCTCATGGTTTGTGAATTTTATCCCTGTGTCCAGCTCCGTGCTGACATTTCAAAACCTGGACCCTGTCAGATTCTGTGTCTCCCTCTCTCTCTGTCCCTCCCCAACTCATTCTCTCTCTCTCTCATCCACCTTTACTCTCTCAAAAATAAATAAACATTATTTTTTTAATTTAAAAAGAGGATTAAAAAAGTATAATTGAGGCTCCTAGGTGACTCAGTGAGTTAAGCTTCTGACTCTTGGTTTGGGCTTAATTCATGATCTCACAGTTCATGGGTTTGAGACCACATTGGGCTCTGCACTGATAGTGTGGAAACTGCTTGAAATTCTCTCTCTCTCTTTCTCTCTCTCTCTCTCACTCTCCATGACCTTCCCCTGCTCGTGCTCCATCTCTCTTTCAAATAAATAAACATGAAATAAAAGTAAAAAAAAAAGATTATCACTTGGTTATAATTCCATATGAACTTTATTTTGTCTTTTCTGTTTTTAAGTTTTTACTTAAAATATTAGGCTCAAATTTACAAAAGTTCAATTTGGATTTTGTTTGCATTTTCTGAAGCACACATTTAATATGGAAGGATGATACCTTACCAGTAATGAGTCAGCTTAGGAGAATACCATGTACCATCATTTATTCAAGCCTTTGTGTATTTCTTGCCGTAAAACCACTATTGCAACGTGAAACGTGCAAGCTATAGAGATTTTCATACTGAAATAAAAGAAATTCAAGAAAAAATAAAATAATATGCAGATTGATATTAGTTAATATGGTTCTAATCCATATGTTTCTCTTAAAAGCACAATCTGTTTTCCTATTATATTTCTAAGTTGACATTCCTCCAATGGGCAAAGAGCTCATCAAACCCACTAATGGTATTTCTATAGAAAGTACTAACTTAGACTAACCCATAGAACTTTCTATATGACTTCTACATTTCTGCGAGGGTGATTAATCTCTTCCACTAACAACAGATTTGTGCTGATATAATACTTTACACATAGCTGCGGGCCCCTTATGTACAGCTACCTTAAGAGTCCATAGAGATGACTCACAAAGAAGGACTTTTGGAGGTAGATTCACTGACAGAGGCAGAAGGCAGCAAATCTGGACACATACTGACCACAGCCAGGGTTTCTACCTCAGCTCTCTGTTATACAATTTCACAGTCTGATCATAAAGAATTAAACTTGAAACTTAGAAACAAATCCACTCACTTGGAATCAATATTTATCAATAAAAATCTTTATAACTAATGCTCAAAGAAAGCAATGATCAAAGCAAAAACATTTTTAAGAATATAACACATATGATTACTATCCATTGAGTCAACAGTATTTAGTCAAAATGATGCTCAGAATAAAGTTCATAGTATCAACTTCTAATATTATTTTTAAAGAAGGCTACAATATTTTTAACAAAAGAAACTAAGCATGAAGATAAAAAAGAAATATACCCACAAAATATAACCCAAATAGAAAGAGATTGAAAATAAGGGCACTAAAATGATTGTGAAATAAGTTAATGGATAAAAGTAAACAAATCAAGATATTTCGTTTAAAATTTAAAAAAAAATTTTAATTAATTTTTTGAGAGACAGAGAGAGACAGTGCAAACAGGGGAGGGTCAGAGAGAGACGGAGATACAGAATCTGAAGCAGGCTCCAGGCTCTGAGCTATCAGTACAGAGCCCGACGCAGGGCTCAAACCTATGAACCGTAAAATCATGACCTGAGCCAAAGCCAGATGCTTAACCAACTGAGCCACCCAGGCACCCCCCCTTTTTATTACAATTTATTTATTTTTTTTTGATATTTCATTTTTGAAAATAAAACAAAATGAATGAGCAACATGAATCAAAAAGCACTAGTATGAAGTTGAAGTTATTTAAAATAATAATATGAACGGAGCTACAATAGTAAATACATAAGAAAGTAGAATAATTATAAAGACATACTTTTCTTGGCCACATCTAAATAAATCCAAGCACATTAGCAAATTGGCTAAAACTTGAGGAAAAAGTAAAACTAATGTGAATAATAAAGACAATAAGATCTGTTATCCAGAATTACTATGTCGATATAGGCAAGTTGTGTACTGGACAAAGGTACCAGCCCAAGGCTCTTCATATCCAAACTAGAAGGTCCCCACACTTCCAAGGAGTAGAATAATTTACTCTATTTGCAGAAGGGTAATCTAGCTTCACTCTTCTTTTTGATTTGCAGGAGATCCAAAATTGAAATAGATCAATTGCCATAGAATAAATGTAAAATAACACTGAAAGAAGGTGGTGGAGGGTAACAGATGACACCTGGTTGCAGCCAAAATTCAGAGACATTTTAAAACTGAGACAGCTGTAAAAATGTTACTGTATATGTTCAGTTGAAGTCGTAGAAAGTCACAAATCTATACTGCAGACATACAATCAATTTAAGACCACTGATTTTTGAACTCTCATAAGCCTTAATAGTAACAGTAGTAGTTTGTTAAGTTCTTATAGATTTTGGATACTAACCCTTTGTCCAATATGTCATTTGAACATATATTCTCCCATTCCTAAGGTTATATATTAGTTGTGTTGGTTATTTCCTTCACCGTGTGGAGACTCTTTATCATAATGAAGTCCCAATAGTTCATTTTTCCTTTTGTTTTTGTTGCCTCCAGAGACATGTCTAGTAAGAATTGCTATGGCTGAGGTCAAAGAGGTTGCTTCTTACATTCCTCTTTATGATTTTGAAGTTTTCCTGTCTCATATTTAGGTCCTTCATCCATTTTGAATGTGTGTGTGTTTGTGTGTGTGTTGTGTAATAAAGTGGTCCAGTTTCATTCTTCTGAGTATCATTGGCCAGTTTTCTCAACACCATTTGTTGAAGAGACTGTCTTTTTAACATTGCATATTCTTCCCTGCTTTGTTGAAGAAGGATTGACTATATTGTTGTGGGTCCATTTCTGGGATCTCTATTCTGTTCCATTGATTTCCATTATTGTGCCAGTACCATATGTCTTGATGACTCTCAGTTTTGTAATACAGATTGAAATCTGGACCGTGATGCCTTCCTCTTTGCTTTTTTTTTTTTCAACATTACCTTGGTTATTTAGGATCTTTTCTGGTACCTCTGTGAAAATGTGCTGGTGTTAATTTGATAGTGATTGCTTTGAATGTGTAGATTGCTTTGAATAGTATAGACATTTTAACAATGTTTGTTCTTCCAATTCATCAGTATGAAATGTTTTTCCCTTAGCTTTTGTCAGGAAAACTGAACAGCAACATGAAGAAGAATGAAACTGGGTCACTTTCTACACCATACACACAAAATAATTCAAAATAGATTAGAAGCCTAAATGTGAAACAGAAAACCATCAATTTCCTACAAGAGAACACAGGCAGCAACCTCTTTGACCTCGACTTTAGCAACTTTTTACTAGACAGGTATCTGAAGACAAGGTAAAAAAGCAAACATGAACTACTGGGATTTCATCAAGATAAAAACCTTCTGAATAGTGAAGGGAACAATCAACAAAACTGAAATGCAACTATGGAATGGGAGGGGACATTTGCAAATGACATATTGCTTAATGAGCTAGCATCTAAAATCTATAAAGAACCTATCCAATTCAATGCCCAAGAAATTAAATGACCCAAGTAAGAAATGGTCAGAAGACATTAACAGTGATTTCTCCAAAGAAGACATCCAGATGACTAACAGACATATAAAAAAAAAAATGTTCAATGTCACTCATCATCAGGGAAATACAAATCAAAACTGCAATGAGATACCACCTCACACCTGTCAGAATAGCTCAAATGAACAACTTAGGAAACAGCAGATGTTGGGGAGGATGCAGAGAAAGGGTAACCCTTTTACACTGTTGGTGGGAATGCAAACTGGTGCAGCTACTCTGGCAAACAGTGTGGAGCTTCCTCAGAAAGTTAAAAATAAAGCTACCCTACGCCCCCGAAACTGTGCCACAGGGTATTCATCCAAAGGATTCAAAAGTGCTGATTTGAAGGGCCATGTGAAGCCCAATGTTTACAGCAGCACTATCAACAATAGCCAGACTTATAATGGAATATTACTCAACCGTCAAGAAGAATGGAATCTTGCCATTTGCAACAAGATAGATGGAACTAGAGTGTATTATGCTAAACAAAATAAGTCAGTCAGAGAAAGACAATACCATATGGTTTCACTCCTATGTGAAATTTAAGAAACAAACATAGGGGAAGGGAAGGAAAAATAAAATAAGACAAAAACAGAGAGGGAAGTAAGCCATAAGAGACTCTTAACTATAGAACAAACTGAGGGTTGCTGTGGGAAGGTGGGAGGGGGATAAAATAAAAAAAAAATGGTGGGCATTAAAAGAAGGTATTCATTGTGATAAGCACTGGGTATTATTTGTAAGTGACGAATCACACACTGTACTACTGAAACCAATGCTACATCATATGTTAACTAACTTGAATTTAAATAAAATCTTGGAAGAAAATAATGTAAAAATAATAAGAGTAGTAATAATAATAATAATAATAATAATAATAATAAATCAAGAACTGTAGATACAATTGTTTTCAAAACCATTTCAAACAGAGCAAATGAAGTTATGATAAAAGCAGTTGTGCAAGAATACATCAGTTTGGGTAAAATAAGAGCACATTCATAGATTTCTCTAGTTCTCTAGACCAAGGATCAGAAGGCATTTAAAAAACTAGATATTAATAATTCTGTCTTTGTTGGCCATATTGCTTCAATTATCCAATTTTGCATGAAAGAAGCCATAGGAAAGTAAAAATGAAGACATGAGAATGTCTGAGTTGCATTAAATTTTATTTACAAAAGAAGACAGTATTACCAAAGTCTCCTCTGAATAGTTTTCTGAATCCTGGTCTTGATTATCTATATGAAGGTGTAGGAGGAAAAGGCACTGATAGAAAAAAACTTAGAATTCATAAAGATTATGAAATTGGTCAAATTAATCAAAGACATTCCTTTTCTTACTCGTGCTCTTATTTAATTCTCAATAATATTTCAATATGTATAAGATGGAAAAATTACATTCCATTTTTATTTTTATTTTGCAAATAAAGATCCTTAGCTCATTAGATATGGAAATTTACTCAGGACCACAGATTTATGCATGATTGGTCTATATTTTAAATAAGATTGTGAGACTCCACTATGGGTGGTTAATGATGCTAAATAACTAAAATCACTGGGCATAGTCCCAATCCTTCTCTGCAGGACATTTTCAGAAGTGAAATGGAGACACTGGACTTCACTTCATAATATATATCATCATTTAAATCTAAATTATTATTAAACTTAAGGTACTCATGCTAGAATATTCATTTGATAAAATTACTTGAGAAGAGGAAGTTCATTTTCCCAGCCAAAAGCTAGATGTTAAAAGAAAAAGATAATCTTTTCATGTTTGGTAGGTTTTGTTAGGAGTTTAGGACTTAGGAAAGCTCAAATATTAGGAGACTATTGTTGACATTACTTGAAATACAAAACATTTCTGTCTCAGAAATATATTCATAAAGTAAAGGTAAATAGTTCCTTTATTTATTCCATAAAGAAATTTTAGTTTATGTACATGGAACAAGTTTCATTGGCCTTGAGTTAGACTTCCCTTACAATTATAATATGTTATTAAATATTTACTGGACTTAAAAATATAAACTGTTATTCCTTACCTTGATTTAGGCTAACATATTTAACACTTGCATTTTATTTTATTTTTTCTATTTTTATTTTGTTTAATTTTAACGTTTATTTATTTTTGAGAGAGAGAGAGAGAGAGACAGAGTGTGAGCAGGGGAGGGTTAGAGAGAGAGGGAGACACAATCAGAAGCAGGCTCCAGGTTCTGAGCTGTCAGCACAGAGTCTGATGCAGGGCTGGAACCCACGAACCGTGAGATCATGACCTGAGCTGAAGTTGGCCGCTTAACCGACTGAGCAACCCAGGCACCTCTACACTTGCATTTTATTTCCACTTAAATTTTACTTACCAAACATTATTTGATGGTGTTCATTGGCCTATGTGTTTAAAATTGTGCTATATGTAACCTAATTAAATAGGAGTTCAAGAAGTTGGTAGTTTTATTATCTCAAAGGATAACCTGTTCAGTATGATTTATAAGGAGTGTGTGGTAAGGCAAGGATGAAGGCACATCACTAAATGTGTTAGGCCTACAGATACTTGCAATACTAAAAATAAAATAATCTCACGTTTGATATTTTTCCTAAGGATGTATTCTTTGATAAGATAAATTGATTATTGAATACTTTTAAAAGAGTTTGCAAAAGAGTCATTTAGGCTATACTAGTAGACAACCATTAACATAAAGCCATTTCCTTAAATGTCATGTCAGCTTCAGACAGGTCTCATTAATAGAAATTTGTCCTTATTTTAAGCTGTACTTGTTTCCTTTTTTTTTTTTTTTGTACTGGTTGCCATGTTACCAGATTTAGATCCTATAAAATATTTACTCTTCATATTTTCAAATGCTGTTACTACAATCCCTTAAATCTTGGTCTCCTCTCATTTACTTAAAGGTTATTTAGCTGTTGCTCATTTAGCAAATGAATTTCCTATAGAGACACTCTAGTTCTTTGAATTGACCCTTTAAAATGAATGACCTCTACCCAAGTGACCACATCATTCTCATTACTGCCAGAGTAGCTGTTGGGGCCCATCCAGCCAAAAAGCCTGCGGAGGTGATTCCACTGTGATGGCAAAGCCTCCGGGGGAGCGTATGGAATCGCAAAGTCCCTAGCCTTGTCTAGGAAGGCGCCACCCTGGATAATGGTTCACCCTCCCCCCATTTGAGGATCAGGACAAAAAGAACATAGATCCTGGGAGACTGGGGTACAGTGCTGTGTGGCCTTTGGGACCCTGCTTCCCCCTACTTGAAAATGTGTGCGCTTGACTGCTTGACCTAAATGGATCAGAAACTGGAGTTAGTTCTCCTATTATTCATGCCTCTTGGTAATTGTGGTTTCAGTAAATGGGCAGATTTCCTGATTGAAACTTCCCCCCTAGTTAGAGGCACCTTACTCACAGATTATTGTTTGAACTTTTAAAGAAAAATAGCCTTGTCATAAGCTTCGGTTAATATTACACTATATACGCAAAATAAGACCCCCGCTGATGTATTTTTAGTGATAAATTATGTTTTTTGATCTTCTGTATTGTACTTCATTCCTGTCTTTAATTTTCTGTTCTCTCTTCCGTGAAAACAATGATCTATTCTGAAACATGTGATTCTTAAGAAGTTACAAACAATGTAATCATTAAAAGAAAGATGTAATCACCTATGGTATTTAAGACACCAAGTTTCACAGTAAAGTGTGGTCTCTTCCACCATTCATGGTGTCTGTATTCTTTCTTGTAGATATTTTGCCGACACCAACCCCTTACTCAGGGACCCTAGGACTCTGGTGTGTGGGCTGGTCCTCCACAAGTAACAGAAATTGTTTCTCATTTCCCTCAAAACCTGACAGAAATTGATCACCTTTTCAACTTTTAAGTTTTCTTTCATGACCTTTAAAATAAATCATTGGTATTAAAGGTATAGGATTATTTTTTTAAAGGACATGTTCTACAGTAATTTCTCAATGTCAATGGTATCCTCAATTTCTGTTAATTTGCAAAAATTATGGTGCCTGCTCTCACATAAGAGCTATGGCAAATAATCCTACCAATTGTGTATTTAACAGGCTAAAGCATTGGGATTCCTTTCCAGCAAACAGTCTTGGAGCTCAGGCTATTATGAGGGGCAACGTTGATGCTGTGTATTTGCTGTGGCATGAAAGGTAAGAGCGGGAAAGAGGTCAGTGGACCAGCAGGGGTGTAGATTTCATACAGCTTTAGAAGACATTGATAAAGATTTTGGCCTCTACTACAAGTAAAATTTCTTTAAAAAATCAAAAGATTTCAAGCAAGTGAATAAGTAATTTTATTTTTAAAAGATCAATCTAGAACTTAAGCGTGTCCAGGCTTGGAAACCAGAGACCAGTTAAAAATTAATTTTTTTAATGTTTTTCATTTATTTTTGAGAGACAGATAGAGACAGCGTGAGCAAGGGAGGGTCAGACAGAGAGGGAAATACAGAATCTGAAGCAGGCTCCAGGCTCTGAGCTAGCTGTCAGCACAAAGCCTGACGTGGGACTCAAACCCACGAACCATGAGACCATGACATGAGTCGAAGTTGGACGCTTAACCCACTGAGCCACCCAGGTGCCCCACCAGTTAAAAATTTATTACAAAATCCAGGTAACAGAATATCATCTCTTGGACTACAGTAGAAGCAGTGAAAGAAAGACAAGTTATCTTTCAATATTTGAGATGAAATAATTCGTAGAGCATACAAAAACTTTTTAAAGGAGTTCAGCTAAACAGAATGAATCTGAGAAATGGGCAAATAGCTATAATATGTAATTGATGCTATGTTTTGTTCTGTATTTTTTGCTTACAATGAATTCTAGTGCACCATGGGTGTGCACAGATGGTGGTGATAATGACGTAAAGGAGAAACCAAACGATTGCTGGAGTGACAACCTTGAAAAGGACGTTAAAAGCCTACCAGAGGCTGGGGACTGGTCTAGACTGTGAAGACATGCCAATGAAAATACAAAGCTCACACCACCCTAGAGCTCACACTTAATGGAATGCTAAACCGAAGATAAAGTTCAATAAAAATAAAAACTTCACATTCTAAATATACATTATCATGATGTAAAAGCTATAAAAAGGCAGAGGGGATAACTTGAAGTGGTACACATGTGCTCGTTATAGCAGGTCATCAGATCAGGAAAGGCATCACTGCTTTAGTAGAAGAGGAGACAGGGTCCAGTGGACAAGTGAAGGTAGCTTTAGTTATGATATGGGGAGTCAATGAACTGAAACAAGGCAAAAACAGTTAAAAACGAAAGATAAAAGACACACGTATGCCAGTAGCTCTGAAGGTGAGAGTGTGTACAAATTTTCTTCTAATTGTTTCCGTTAATTCAATAAAATAAAAATCAGCGTTAAAAAGAGTTTGAGAAGGGAAATCCTTGTAAATGGAGAGGGAGGCCAAGCCATCAAGAGGGGGTTAAGCATTGGAAAGAATATCTGAGGCCGGACTTATAGAACAAATTTGTTCTTTTCAAAATTGTCCTATCTATTCTAGACCTTGAATTACATGTAAATTTTATTATTTATTTATTTAGCTTTGATTTTTTTAATATTTATTTATTTTTGAGAGAGAGAGAGAGAGAGACAGATAGACTATAAATGGGAGAGGGGCACAGAAAGAGGAAGATACAGAATTCAAAGCAGGCTCAAGCCTCCAGAACTCGATATGGTGCTTGAACTCTCAGGGGTCCCTGAGATCATGTCCTGAGCTAAAGTCAGATGCTTAACTGACTGAGCCACCCAGGTGCCCCTACATGTAAATTTTAAAATCACCATTCAATTTACACACACACACACACACACACACACACACACACACACAATTATGTTGTGATTTTTGAATAGCATTTTATTGAACCCACAGTTTACTTTGAGAAGTAACTTAATATTCTCTTTCAATTCATTCACATGGAGTGTCTCTCCATTTATTTAAACCTTTGTGTTTTTTCATCTATAGGTTTTATTATACAGTGCTCACTCTTTATTAAATTTATTCCTATTTGATTCTTTTTGATGCCGTTGTGAAGGCAATTTTTAAAATGCTTATTATTTAATAGATTATCCAATACAAATATGTAAAGATAAAACTGATTTTTTCTTCTATTGACTTTATCTCTTGATCTTATATAACTCATAAGTTTTACATTTTTTTAAGAATTTTCTGTATACATGCTCATGTTCTCTGTCAATAACAGGAATTTTACTTTTCCCCTGTAATCTGCATGGGCTTTCTTTCTTTGTATTGTTTTATTGCATAGGGCAGGGACTTCAGGTAAGACTGAAGTGGAGAGACTGAGTATCCTCGCTTTTCTTCTAATCTTAGTGACAAAGCACTCAATAATCACCATCAAGCATGGTCTTACATGCTGAATGTTTTGGACATATTTATCAGGTTAAAAAAAATGTTTCCTTAGGGCACCTGGGTGGCTCAGTCAGTTAAGCGTCTAAGTTTGGCTCAGGTCATCATCTTAGAGTTCATGGGTTCAAACTCCATGTCAGGCTCTGAGCTGTCAGCACAGAGGGGCCTGCTTCAGATTCTGTGTCTCCCTCTATCTCTCTGCCCCTCCTCTGCTCATGCTCTGTCTCTCTCTGTCTCTCAAAAATAGATAAACATTTAAAAAAATTTTGTTTGTTTCCTCATATTCATTGTTTGCTAAGAGGTTTCCTAATGTACAGGTGTTGAATATTTGTCAAATGATGTTCTTCAACTGCAATGTGACTCTGTTTTACTTTTTTCGTTTTTGTCATGTGGACAAAATTATATGTATTATTGTAATATGGTTATTTACATTGCTTGATTTTCAAATGATAAATGAAGAAATCCCCTTGTGTCCTTTGTAATAGACTCAGTTTCAGCAGGGGAAAGGAAGGAGCCTAACTTGGGTTCCAAATTCTGTTTAGTTACTTAGTGGAAGAGGATATCATTAATCAGAAAAAAACATCTGGAAGAAGAGAAAGTCCAGGAGAAGAGGATGAACTAAAGTGTAGCTAAGTATCTGAAAATCCTATGGAATCCAGGAAAGAGATCTGAACTAGCAAACATGGTCATGGAACTTTAGAGTTGCATAGGAATTTCAAAGGACATTAAGTTAGAGTAAGAAAAAGGAAAAAAAAAAGGATAAGAAAAATATCCAAGAATGGAGCACTCTGATTATATCTGTGAAACAAACACCGACCTCAAATGTTTTAAACATTAGTTCGTGATTTATAGAATGTTAATTTTTTTAAGGAAAGGAGATATCTCACATTTTCTTTATTCATTCACATATGATACTATTTTTTGAAATTGGGTTTTCCCTCAAAACAATATATGTTCATCTTGAATAAGTCTACAAAGTTTGGCAATGTGAGTTCATGAGAACCAGCCCTGAATTAAGCTGACCCTTCAGTAATTTTCCCATGTTTACTGATGTGCATTAGTGAATTTCCCGTACTAAATCTTGTTTGCAAATCTCATTTTACAAAATTGTTTTCCCATAGGCTTAAGAGTTGCCAGTAGTATGACTTTGTATATGCCACTCTCCTGCTTCCAGACACAGCTAGAGCATAATTATATCCTATTAAGTTCTCATTTTTAACATGTGCCAAACATTGGTAAACAGCAAGCCTGGAGTGAGGCAGTGAGATGCTGAAGTTTCATAAAAAACTCTCCCTTCCAAAGTAAAATATATGAGACTATATTTTAGGAAGCACTGATAGAACATTGTCTGTCCATTTTAGGGTGATGCTACTTTGCTTTTGAAATTTTCAGACAAAAGGATAGAGCAAGATGGAACTACGGAAATTTCTAGTGCCTGTCCTGTCCCAAAAACATTCACTTGAACAATCATCTGCACATGAAAATACCTTCACAAGATCTAAGAATTCCAGATGAAGGATTGCGGTACCTGAGTGAAGCACAGAAAGAAGAAAAGATGCATTAAGGAAGGTCGGAAATATTCACATTACCTTGTCAACTGAATCTGAATTCACCACTGATCCCTGGATGAGGGGTATTTCCCCTTAAGTAGCTCTTGTAGGGGTCCCATGAAACCAGGGACCCCCATGTCTGCTGACTCCCACAGCCCCGGGTAGCTCCTGGGACACCAGGCTCCTGGTATTCCAAAGGGCCCGGCTCTGGTGGCACTAGACTCCTGGCTCAACCCAGCTCTGGCCAGTTCTCATGACCTATATGTCCCCTGTGGCCCCAGTCTCTTGGCAGCTTTCTGCAAACCCAAGGTCCCAGCTAGGTGCAGTACAAGGCTGACTATAGCAAAACTAGGCTCTTGTTCCATCCCAACCTCAAGGTGACTATGGTGAGCCCTGGCTCCTGGTACCCCAATGTTTGCGTAGCCTCAACTGCCCCAACCCACAGGTTGTTTCCTTCAGTCCAAGGCTCCCCGCCCACCCCACTGCCAGACTGCTGACTTCTGTGGCTCCAGGTGACAGGTAAACTGCCACAGCCCCATATGGCAAGCTCAGTTCAGTGCTAGGCAGGCCCTGGGGCTCCAGTCTGTAGGCCCGCTCCTGGGAAACCAGGCTCTAGCCTTTCCAATGACCAGACCATCCCCCACAAACCCAGACCCAAGGCCCATGCTAATTTTGCATCTTATAACTTTTTGCCACGTATGTAATTTATAGTGTGCTCATGTTTGTGATTTTTTAATGCATAAAGAAAGCTACTCACTGACATCTCAGTGGAATAAGAAAACTGGCTACATTTATTGTTTTTCCATTTTGGTTTATTAGGAAAACAATCATGTTTAATTAATGCAATTAAAATCCCTTGTTTAATATTGTGGTTAAGTGTCATGTCTTGACTTTACATCCTAAAACCCCATATCCCCCAAGACACTTTATACCCTGGGATTGTTTTGGATTAAGTCTCAACATATTTGTAGTGGGTTCAATGGTGGCCCCTCAAAATATGTGTTTACATTCAAATTCCTGGAGGCAATGACTATGACCTTACTTAGATAAAGGTTTTTTGTAGATATAATTAAATTGAAGACCTTAAAATGAATATATCCTGCATTATCCTCGGGGTGCTATATCCAATGGCAAGTATTCTCGTAACCTCATAACAGACAGGAAGATGAAAAGACACAGACACATAGGGAAAGACGATGTGCAGAACCAACTGAGCCACCCAGGTGCCCCTCTGCTATTTTAAACCACATAGTTTATTAAAATTATTACAGCACTCATAGAAAATCAATGTAGGAACAAAGAAAGTTTTTATTCTGGGGCACCTGGATAGCTAAGTCAGTTTAGAGTCTGACTTTGGCTCAGGTCATGATCTCATGGCTCATGGGTTCAAGCCCCGCAATGGGCTCTGTGCTGACAGCTCAGAGCCGGCTTCAGATCCTCCATCTCCCTCTCTCTCTGTCCCTCCCCCACCCTCTCTCTCTCTCTCAAAAATAAAAAACAAACATTAAAAAATAAAAAAAAATAAGTTTTCATTCTGTTTTTCTTTCATACTTGTCCTTGATTGAAAGTTACCTCAAATTTTTACTTCTGGTAATGTCGGATTAGGAAATGCAGCAGAATAGGCTTTCTGAGATCAACTTGAAAAGTAAGGATGAATTATGGGGCCAGCATGTCTTGAGAGAGGAAACACAAAGAAATTAGTTCAACATTTTGGGTAGCTTGTTCTTGGGAACATGAGTGAACTACAGCAAGAATTAAGGGATTAAATCAAAGAATAGAACATTTGAGTTTGTCATATATATATATATATATATATATATATATATAGACATAAAAATTGGAGTTTAGATATTACTAAGTGAATGGATTCCTAGGAAACACTGTTTATATTCAAATTTGACTCCATCGATGCTCACTAGATAACAATTATTAGAAATAGTAAAGCCTTCTAAGGGACAAGAGTCAAAATATCTCAACACTTCTGAGGGACTAGAACCAAGATTCAAAATATCTCAATCACTACAGCAAGATTGAAGTGATTAGGGATTGGCAAATTCTCTTCTGTCCTGCCTGAAATGATCATAAATGTTCTCTGGAGAAAGCATGATCCTTGGTTAATTTTTTCCCCAGTTTTCTATAATTATTAGCCAGTGAAAAATAATCAGATATATGAGAATATAAGAGAAACAGAAGAGGAAAAGAAAAGAAAGAATAAAGGCTAGAATTGAACTCAAAGTGGATTTTGATAATGAAGTTATCTCACAGACTGTTATAAAAATTGTATCTTACATGTTATGGAAAAATGGGGATTAAAAAAATTTGCAGAGGGTGCTTCGGTGGACTAGCTGATTAGTCAGACTGGCTCAGATGCTGATCTCACAGTTCCTTTGTTTGAGCTTTGCCTCTGTGCTGTGCTGGTAGTTTAGAACCTGCAACCTGCTTTGGATTCTGTGCCTCCCTCTCTCTTTTGCTTATGCTCTCCTTCTCCTTGTCTCTCTCTGTCTGTCTCTCTCTCTCAAAAATAGGAAGAAAATCTGCAAAAATAATAAGTAAAATTACATTCTAGAATTTAAAACACAATGACCTCATAAGAAAATAATAAATATATTTAATAATTGATTAACGCCTATTGAAGTGTGATTACATTAAATGGAATATAGGTCTGATTAAAATATCCAGAATGGTCAAATATCTCTTTATATTCAAATCACTCTTTGATGTACGAAGTCATAATAGTGTTAACCTTTGGTTTTGAGAGTAAGGAGAGTAATTGGGAGGGAAACTAGGAAGTTCTGGGATGCTAGAAATGGTCTGTGTGGTTGCAATGCAGTTTCTTTTTTATAATTATTTTTATGTGCCATTATTTCACACACCGTTATCTATAAATGTGATAATTCAATTACAAAATTAAAGAAAACTAATCTTAAAAATATTCTATTTCCCCTTTTTTTTTATTTTCATAGCACCGTCCAAATTTTCCTGGGCTTTTTAGAAACAACTCTAAAACTCATGCACCCCATCACAAACAGAATAGATTATATCAGAATGCAAATAAGTTTGTGTCTAATTCAGGATGGCTTCTAACCATTTCCACAATCAACTCCAATGAAGTCAATTTGTTGTCACTCAAGCAAAGTGACTAGTTTAAAAACAGCTATATACGGTTAATCTAATCTTTTAATCAATCTTTCCAATTTATGCACACACACATACACAACAAAAACAAAACCCCACAAAAGAACTGTGAAAAGAATGAGATTTTTAACCTGTAAGCTGACAGGTTAGCTTAACACAGTTTCATAGATACTGTCAGAAGACATGAGCTCTCTGGGTCAGAAACAATACACTTTATTACTCCTGACACAGCTGGTGGCATGCCATTCCTGTTTGCATCCCTTTGTCCTGTTTCCAATTCCCACAGGAATTTTTCCCACAGAGAAGCTTAAATGGATTTTGTACAATAATATGTTTGTATCACAGCAAGGAATCCCAAACTCAAAAAAAAAAACACCACCCCAATTTTGTAAGAGGGTAGCTAGCAAGCCTGCCCAACTTTTACTCTTGAAAGGATGTGTTATCTTTGTTAACCTAGTCAGAGGATGAAGGATGAATCTTCCTCAGCTTTAGAAGGACACCCTACTTCTATTTTCTAAGGCTCTTTGTTATAAATAAACTTGGAAAGATATTCTGGAACAAATGTTTTTATACAATATGTAGAAATACCTTGGAAGATTGTCTCCCAGGAATAAATATACAGTATTTTTCCTCATCTATTTTTTTTCCTTTGCTCTCGCTAATTATGTGTTTGGGAATCGAGCTGAAATAAAGATTCCTTATAAATAATAATTCAAAAATATATTTACAAAATCATATATTTTTTAAAATTTATTATAGAGACAGAGAGAAAGAGGGCATGATCAGGGGATGGTCAGAGAAAGAAGAAGACACAGAATCTGAAGCAGGCTCCAGGTACGGTACTGAGCTGTCAGCATAGAGGCCGATGCGGGTCTTGAACCCAAGAACTGCAAGATGCTGACCTGAGCCGAACTTGGCCGCTCAACAGAGTGAGCCACCCAGGTGCCCCAAAAGCATATCTTAATTGTTTATAAATATAACTCAAAGTATAGGTTAATAATTATCAGATAACTACAGGTCCTATAAAAACTCAATCCTCTGTATCTCCTAGGCCTGCCGCTTACCAAAATCTTTAAAGTCATTGTGGCAAGCTTTCTAATATCTTATACCCTTATATCTTAAAATTTATTGATAATTCAAAAATTTTATGGAATAAACCATTGTTTCATTGTTAGTGTAATGAAATATTTAATTCTTAAATTTCTTTTCTATATGTAGCCTTTTTATTTCATGATAATTATTTTATGAGTTATGAGTTATTTTATGAATGTGTTATTTTATAAATTTAGTTAATCCAATAGGTATCATCACAAAAACCAGTGTCAAGCCCTGTTTTAAGTGTATCTACACACTCACATAATGACAAAAGTACTATTGATGTACATGTATGGAAACTGAGGCACAAAGAATATGTCCAAGATCACACAGCTTGTAAGCTGCAGATTTGAGTTTCAGCCCCTAGCTGTCTAGTTTCACAATTTGTGTGATATTGCTCTGACATGCCACAGGAATGTAAACATGTGTCCCCTTTTGAGTTTTACTCTATTATTAACTTGTATCCTCTTCTCTATTTTGCTGGGTTAACACTTGCCTTCTATTTCCTAATTTGTTAGTTTTATGTATCCCTGCTCCTATATTAATTCTCACATTATATTCTAATAGATTTCTTTAAAAATGTTCTTAACATGATCTTTTTTTCACTTGCAGATTTCCCATAGCTCTACTCCTTTCTGATTTGATCTGAACTCTTGACTTCCTGGTTGAGTGCAAATTTAATTTCATAGTACTTCCCATGACTACTCTGTTGAGTTGAACTTCTTTATCCACTTAACATGTCCTCCTCTTCTTTTATAGTTTCCTCATTTTGTGGAAGCACACCCTCCATGCTCTCCTGAATTAAAAATGTCTAAGATTATGAGCAATGAACTGATTTATAAATCTACTTTTATGGAATATATTTCAAAGATACCTCATGTATCTTTTCTTATGTGCCAAACTTCTGTTCCTTGTTTATTTATTTTCAATTTCTTATGTTCATTTGCTAAAAAAAAAGTGCAAATATATACGTTATTCTTCTCTATCAAATATCTAACAATTAACTAAACAAAATTTCCAATGAAAACAGTGTAAATTTGAAATATCTAGATGTTTTTCCATTGTAGGATTTTGAATCTAGGTGCCAGAAAAAAATAGGAACTATTTTATTATGTGTTTTTATTTGGTTTTTTACTCATCATTGATTCAGCATTTGTCTTGTGATATAGACATCATAGAGTCATAGAGAAATGAGGAATTACTTAATGCACTTCTGGTACTTCGTATGAGACATTAAACCACCAGAGAAATGGAGCTATGTGAAGGTCAGAACAAACATCTTTCAATTTGATAATCTATTAATACTTACAGTTCTGGAAGAAACCATTAAATACAGATATAAAAGTTTTTGAAAACACCATTTGGTTTAGATGAGATTGCACTGACATATACTTTCATATGACACATGGACTCTTCTTTGAGAAGTATTTATGAATGTGTTGTGAAATGTCATCATTTGCACAGAGAAGTTTTGTGCAATCTTTCAAGTGTTCAACTTTTCCATTAAAATTAATTGGAATATCCAGACTCCACTTCCTGGCGTGGTAGTATTTGATGGGTTGTACTTTTTACTCACTTCTTAGTTGATAAAACAGATCTATCTCTATATAAAAACTGTTATTTTATTTTTATTTTAGTTTCAAACTACAAAGTCAGTTTCAGTCTATGGGCATAGCTTTTGAGAAATAGGCTTTTGGAGGGCACTTTAGAAAATGATGTGTGTGTAGTATAGACATTAAATTTGAATTCTCTTATAACCAATGACAATTAGAAAACATAAAATACGAAATTCACTGAATGCCATCAAGTCTATTTTCTTTGCAGGTTTATCTTATCCTCAATAGTACATAAAAATAATACTTTTGAGTGTCTTTCTTAGACAAAGGGCTTTATAAATATTAAGCCATTTAATCCACACAAGAACTCTTGTAAATACATATTATGGTCACCACTTAAAACTATTTACACAAACACTGAACTTCAGACAGCAGAAGTTATTTACCAAGTTCCAATCCCTCTTAAGCCAGGGAGGGAAAATTTAAAACCCTGTCTCTAAATCCAGCCCCATGATATTTTCCCAATGCCACATGCTAATAACAGTATGGGCTTCAGATGTCTTTAAAGACTTCATTTTTCCTTGTTTAGCACAATGCAGTGACAAGGAATTCATTAAATACACGCTGACTGAACGTCTGTCTTAGTAATCCAGAGATTGAATTGCCGTAACAATAGTCACCACTATTATGAGCCAGGCAGTGCTGTAATTTAATCCTTATTGTGTTTAATTCTTACATCAACACTGAAAAGTTAAATTTAATTACTTTTTATTTTACATTTGCATAAAATGAAGACTGGGCATTTTAAATTTTTCAATTTGTTCCACGTATAAGTTCTAGATAGTGTGCTAAGATGCAACGGTTTATTGTGGGGGAAAAAAGATTCTGTTCTCTGCGCATAGGAATTCTACAGTTGAATAAAGAAGGCCATTATTTTAAAAATTATCTGAGTAAATTTAAAATGACACCCTGTCTACATTCTTTGGAGCAAATGCTGGTTGTGCCCTAAATGCCATTACAAAGGGACTTACCCTAATTTAGGTTTTGTCCCATATATCCTGTACTTCTGATAAATTGGGTCATGACTTTCCTCGATCCTCCAACTTCCTTTTCTCAACCTTCCTTCTCCAGAAATTCCTCAAAATATTTATTTTTGAGAGACAGAGAGAGAGAGAGAGAGAGAGCGTGAGCACGGGAGGGTCAGAGAGAGAGACACACACAGAATCCGAAGCAGGCTCCAGGCTCTGAGCTGTCAGCACAGAGCCGGATGCAGGGTTCAAACTCACGAACTGTGAGATCGTGACAGGAGTTGAAGCTGGACACTTCACCAACTGAGCCACCCAGGTGCCCCAGCAATGCATGATTTTTACAAGAAATTTCTCATTCCCTAAAACTGCTTCCCTGATTAAAACCCACATTTACATGATGCCCAAATATTCCCTCAACTTATTACTAATATAGAAGGGGGGGAGAAACTTACATGTAATTAATATAATGGTATCAGTCTCATTTCCAGTCTCAATGTCAGTCAGTCTCCATGAGTTCTCCTGCACTAACTCGACATAGCTATGCAGGACTCCATTCCCCACTCCCACTCTGCCCCTAAGGCCTCACACATTTTCTGTCTCCCATACTTTGAATTTACTCTTTTTTCCTCTAAAATGTTTTCCTGAGATCCTTCAAATATCTGGTTCCAACTGTCATTTCTCCTTGAGATCCAACATTTGTCCAACCACCTCTTCGGTTAGTTTCACATTATATTTAATGTTCATTTCCTTTCACAGACTTATGACAATTTATAGCCTTTTAATTTGATCACGAGACACTTCATCTTGTAAAAATAAATATTCTGATACTTGTTACAAATGGTAAGAGAGACTATTCACAACTGTTACATGACTCTGACAAGAGATCAAGTAGATTCTTCCTGCCTGGCCTTGAAGAAGGTAACTTCCACATCACAAACCATGAAAGGTAACAAACAAAAAAACAAACTAAAAAACAAAGCCAAAACAAACCAAAACCAAAACAACTCTGGGTGACATTCTAGGCACTGATAGCATCCCCAGCCTTCTTAGAGATAACGAGAAAACAAGTATTCTAGTCCTACAAATGCAATTACTGAATTCTGTCAATACCCTGAATGATCTTAGAAAAAGGCCTCTAGCCTCAGGTAAGAACTAACAACCAACCTGATACTTTGATTTTAGTCTTGTAAGATCTAAACAGAGAACACACTGAAGCTGTGGTCAGGCTTCTGACCTACAAAACTAGTGAGATTATAAATGGTTTTTTTGTACCCACTAAGTTGCTGAAAACATGTGACAATGTGCAGCAATAGGAAACTATTATAAATATGAAATCCTCACATTTATTTTCTTTCAGCCTTTTAGATGAAATAATTCAAATAATACCTATAGAATTCAATGAAATCTTTCTCGTTTTCATACTGAAAACCTTGTTTCTTTACATTAAAGATAATTATAATTATTTCCTTTCATTTCCATCCTATTTCCTTGCAATATAAAGTGAATTTGACAGATGGGTATTCAATTTTTTGTTGTTGTTAAAAGGATTTTCCAGATAAAAGTTAAATGCCTTTTGGTATGCCTGGCTGGTACAGTCCATACATGTGACTCTTGATCTCAGGATTGTGAGGTTAAGCCCTGCAATAAATGTAGACATAGATTACCTTAAAAAAAAAAAAAAAAGACTTGTTTCCAACAATCAGACTGACATACTTCAGATAGTAAGTGTGAAGTCTGAACTCTATATGACATCTCTTGTAGATGTTTAATGTGAGCCAGATTCTCAAATCCAAACAACTTGAGGGTACTTCACAGCAAACAAACAAACCTTTACTCAATTTTCAAGGTAGGAGATTAGCTTCATATTATTCCAAATTGACTAAATTTAATGTCATCTTGCAAATCTTCTTCTTGGCCACTTATATTAGGTAATAGCTCCTCCTTGAAAAATGTCTTTCAAATAGCAGATGACTATAAGATTTCAGAGGAAAGTGTCTATGTCTTATTCAGTTTTTTACCACCATCTTCCTTAGCAGGACAGATATGGTGTGTTCAACAAAATCTAATTGAATTAATACATGAAATGATCAATTATTTTAAATAGTTGAATTAAATTTTTGCTCTGCGTTAACAGAAAAATTCCACAAGACTGGTATCAGCAAACATATATTACTCAGTAATTATCTTCACAGCATTTTGCTAGTCTCTTGGTTCCTATTAGCTTACACACATGAAGAATCATTAAGTTCTAAACATGTGTTTGAGAGTTTTATTTTTTGTGAGTACCAAATTATTGTTGCTAAATATACTTATTGTGTATTTGTAAAACATACTTTTTGAGTAATATATTTTCATGTGTTTGAACAGTTTCTAAAAACTTGAAAAATACATGAAATTATCATACATAGCATATGATAGCATTATAAAATTTAGAGTGAGGCTTTGTGCTTGCTGCTATTTAGTATCAGCCACTAAAAATAATGCTGAATTATTCTGTTGAAAAATTAAAATCAAAAGTATTTATTGAGAATATTTTTGTATGCACTAGGCAGTGTTCTATGAAAGGACCAAGGATCAGTTGATAATTACAGATCCTTCTGGAGTTACACAGAAAACTAGGCAGAGAGACAGAGATGCAGAGAAACAGAAAGAGACAAGGGAAGAAATGTATATATTTGTGGATGGTTGTGTGTGTTATGCAGAAACTGAAAAGAAGAGATATGAAGAGAGAAAAGTTGAAGTGTGTAATTTTCAATAGGGAAGGGTCAGACATGTCACTGATAAGGTGAAATGTCAGTAAAGATTCAAGGAGATGAGACAGTGCACCATGTGGATATCTGATGAAAAGTTTTCCAAGCAAATGGCACAAGAAAAGTAGATATCAATCCTGGGACTGATGAGCCAAGTAAAGACTTGTGGAGAATGAGATCTAAGAGGTATCAGGGGCCAGATTCCATAGGCTATATGCACCACTGAAACCCCATAGGTATTCTGGTATGTGGAGATGGAAGTTATTGAAAGTTTTCACAACAGAAATGGAGGCAATGTTTAGAGGTACAAATGTAGCTCATTGAGTGGATGAGATGATGGAAGGTTGTGGTCTTTTCTGATGCTTCCATTTACTCAGCAAAATAAAAAGGGAATTAGTTAGGTCTGAGCATGGTAAGAAAATGTTGATGTTTGGAGGTAAGGTAATAGATTAACAAAATAAGTAATGACTCACTTTGGATAAATTATCACTCACATGGCACCAATTACTATGGCTGTGTATTTTTCACAAGGCAGATCCTGTAAAATTGAAGAAAAACTTAGCTAAGATTGAGATTTTGCCAAAGGATTAAAATGAAAGGAGCACAAAATAAGGGAATTGGAAATTTATGTATTTTTTAAATTTAAAAAATGACACTGAAATTAAACCAAGTAAGCAAGTTGGTCTCTTTGCAATTAACACCTGATAGACAATGGGGATTCTTAACCAAAACCAATTTTACATAGTATGTACTAAGATAAAAGGCTTTATTGAAGAAACTTACAAATCAAGGGGTCACAAAATAGAAATGATTTAGGTCTTAGATTCTCAATATAATCAGAAAGACATAAACCAGGGTCAGGTGCAAGGATGGACCAAGTCATGAGTTTGCATTTCAGACAAAGAAATCCAGCTTCTGGTTCCTCTCCCTTTAGTTCAAGAGGATAGTGACTTGTCAGGGTGGACAAATGTGCTAATGAAGCAACTAAAACCTTGATTTAGGCCACCGCTACCCCACTTCTGTGGACCCAAAAGCCTGAGGGGAATTGGATTTAGGTGCCCGTGATGGGAACAAGTTAGGAGGCCAAATGGGAAACTAGCCTGGGGGTAGCCTTTTGTGCTGAGGGAATTGAAGCACCAGCAGCTAGCTCATTGTCCAGGCATCCCGGATAAATGTCCATGTCATCCTAAGGCAGCCATGCTTGTCATCTCACACTAAATTGTGAGTTAGACCATATGACATATTAAAAAGATATGGACTAACAGGTTACCATAGTTAAATAACAATCCAATGAGAGTAAAATCTTGTAACACATTTAATCAGCCCAACATTTTCCAAAAGTGAGTCAGCACAAACAAAATGTAAGTAATTAGAAGTACACTGATCCTTTAATGTCTCAATAACAAAGGTATCCATGATTTCAATAAATATGAACCAAAACTTATCAGCACACATGAAAAAAAAGGAAATTGATTTTGGCAACAAAATGAATCCATAATTTTACTCAGAGAAAATTTACTGAGAATTAAAAAAATGGGTAGAATTGCATCTAGCATAAAATAGGATTAATGGAATTTAAAAACCAAGGGTAAATGAGACATTAGGCATAAATGGCACCAAATTCTCAAAGGCGACTGCAATTTTACAGCAAAATGAAATGATGAACTGTAAGGCCAGAGATTTGCAAGAAGAAATCCTTTTCACTGATCTTTTCCATTTTAATTTCAAAAGAACCTTTTTGATCTTTTTTATATTCCTCTTTTAAAATATTTAACTGCACCCTGGGATATAAAGCTGATCTTCAAGAGGAGTCAGAGGAAGCTCAGTTCTGTTAAAGAAATATCAAAGAACAATTGTGCTTGCTCTCTTTATGTCTCTGTCTATCCCTCCTTCTCCTCTTTCCTTCTCTGCTTCCTCTTATTTTTACTTCTTTACCCTGAAAATATTTTAGTCTTGCCATTATTTTTCCAGATGTGTAGACATGTTACATCCTCCCTTTCCAGTTACAACAATTTTTGGTTCCTAATTGGCTTTGTAAACTTTTTATACTCAATAAAATTGCAGAAGAAAATTGCCTTGATTATATCCACAACAACTTTGTGGAAAGGTAATTTTTTCAACAAAGCAAACATAGTCATTTGAATTGAAAAAATAATATACAAGGAATGAAGGACTTCAGAAAAAAATGTAAAACTTTGTAAAAAGATTAATTTACTCAGAATTCTGTAGGCTTTCACTTTTCTGGCTTCCATATTAAAACACCTGATAAAGTAAATTGGGCAGTGCTTTGATCATATATATATATATATATATATATAATCATATGTTTAATGAAAAATGCTTATTGGTTTTTTTTAATTTTTTTAATGTTTTTTATTTATTTTTGATACAGAGAGAGACAGAGTATGAGAGGGGGAGGGTCAGAGAGAGAGGGAGACACAGAACCACAGAACCAGAAGCAGGCTCCAGGCTCTGAGCTAGCGGTCAGCACAGAGCCTGACGCGGGGCTCGAACCCACGAACGTGAGATCTGACCTGAGCCGAAGCCGGAGGCTTAACCGACTGAGCCACCCAGGCGCCCCAAAAAATGCTTATTGTTTAATATCAGCTTCAAGGGCTGCCTGGGTGGCTCAGTTGGCTAAGGGCTGACTCCTGATTTGGGCTCAGGTCATGATCTCACAGTCATGAGCTCAAACTGCACTGCACGTGGAGCCCTGTGTCAGGCTCCAGCTGGGTGTAGAGCCTGCTTAAGGTTCCCTCTCTCCTTCTCCCTCTGCCCTTCTCCAGCTCTCTTGCATGCCAACTTTCTTCCTCCCTCTCTCTCTCAAAATAAATGAATAAATAACAATGAAGTCGGCTTCAACTATGTAACTTAATCTATTACTATACCTAATTAACTTAGATTGTTTTACATCTTATGTTTAATAATGGATTCACCATCAGTAACTCTGTAAAAATTAGAAATAATCCTTATTGGTAGATTTAATCATTGTCCAAAAGAATGCTAAAATAAGATTTAGATATAGCTCACATTAATATATCCAAATCTCTACCCATTTGTTTATCTGCTCTTCTGAACTTTCTTTTGTTTAGTAAATAATATTCGTATGAAACCATAAAGTAAGTTATCATTCCTAATTCTTTTTCTTCCTGACACCCCATATCCAATCAAACTCTGCTGATCAATTTTTCTCAAAGTTTGTCTAAACCCAGTCCAATTTCCTCAGTCTCCATTGCCTTTAGCAGACTCCAAGTCACCCGCTTAATTTTTCTGCACAGGGAAAATTTTTCTCATTGATATGAGTATCTCCCTTCCTAATCATGTACAATTTATTTGTTTTTTAATATAAACTTTTATTTTAATATTTAAATTTCTAGTTAAAATTTATTATTGTTTTAAATATAAAATTTTAAAATTAGTCACCTACTCATGATATATCACTTCTGAATATATTTTGATATTCCACATAATATAACAAAAGTCCTTAGTAGGATTTAAAAAAAAATTTTAATGTTTATTTATTTTTGAGACAGAAGAGACAGAGCACAAGCAGGGGAGGAGCAGAGAGAGGGAGACACGGAATCCGAAGCAGACTCCAGGCTCAGAGATGTCAGCACAGAGCCTTAGGCGGGGCTCAAACCCATAAACCACAAGATCATGATCATAAGCTGAAATCGGAAGCTTAACCATCTGAGCCACCCAGGTGCCCCAAAAGTCCTTAGTAGGACTTAATGAGCTTTACAAAGTAGTACTTGGTATGATCCTGCTTAATTTCCTAGCCTGTTATTCTCTGCAAAGTTCCCCACATTTGGTTGAACGTTGAGTGTACCATACCATGAAAGCATGAGGCACTAAAATGTTAAATGTCAATGCTGGACGTGGAGTTACAGTCAGTCAGTCTCTCCACCAAGTGTCCAAATCAATCCACCCATTTCTGAATTCTTTCCCTTTATTCAGAAGCAAAGTAATTTCTAATGACAATTCCTTGTGTAATGACAATTCCTGCGTGGGTCAGTCAGTTGAGTTCCTTAACTGTCAAGAAAAAGCAAAAATAAGAGACAATTTGTCAAGGAAGATATACATACAGCCAACAAATATTTGAATTATTCTTAACTATCTTAAACATTAAAATGTAAATTAGTACAAAAAGAAAGATTTTAAGTGAAAATACTGACAAATTCCAAAAAGTAGTAAGGACATACTTCAGGAAAGATTTAGGGAAATGATTAGAAGTATCATTGCTGAGGAGAACATACATTAATTACAACTTTGAAAAATAATTGACTATTATTCCTTCAATATTAAATATGTATTTCTTAGTGCCCAGAAATTTTCCTTAGAAATGCTTATTTTATACGGAACAGAACATGAGATATATGTATAAATATAGTCAATGCAGCATTTTTTATAATAGCTGATCTGTGCAAAAAGTGTATGTGTTATTCAGAAAAGGAATAATTTCATAAATCATGTAATATCCACACAACTGAATGTTAGGAAGCCGATGGAATAAAACCAGGCAGCTTACATTTATTAACGAAAATGTTCTATGATGAATTTGTGGGGAGCCAAGGCAAAGTGCCAACTGTTATGAGTAATGGGATCACATCTTGATAAGAAAATGTGTAAAACTTCACAGGAAATGTGATTCCTGTTTTACATGGAAGATATTCCCTCACAAAGAAATATGTGACTTGATAGATATATATGTCCAGAGATAAGTCAGGGAGAATGTTTTCAACATACGTGACAGTTTGTTGTACAGAATATATTGTCATGGTTCCTATCGCATCCTTTCTTTCTTTTTGTGGTTTTAGTCTGTATTTTTCATAAATAAAGGATATTGGAAAGGTGACTCTAGTTGATAATATCCCTTCTAAGAACTTGATTTTCAGTGAAGAGGGATGAATATAGATCCTGTTCAGAGCAATGTCCTCATCCAAACAGCCCATTTTCGAAGATGAAGACAAAAAGAAGAGAATGTCATTGTACTTACAGTCTCCACGCTCCTTAACGGTTGTACAGTTCTGAGGGGCCAAGGTGATTTTATCCCCATGCCTGGCCCATTGGTTAGAATTTACAGAATGCAGGGCACCTGCGTGGTTCAGTCAGTTGAGTGTCCGATTCTCGATTTTGGCTCAGGTCATGATCTCACGGTTTGTGGGATCAGGCCCCATATTGGGCTCTGTGCTAACAGTGTGGAGCCTGCTTGGGATTTTCTATCTCTGCCCCTCCCCTGTGCTCGCTCACTCTCTCTTTCTGTTACCCTCCCTCCTTCTCTCTCTCTCTCAATTAAAAAAATACTTCAAATTTCTTTTTAAAAAATGTCTAGAATGGAGAGTTCATCTGGGTGTAGGACAGGAAGCACCTATGTAAAGAACTGCAACATGACACTCTGAGCAAAACCTTAGCTAATTACCCTTAATGACAGATCGAGACTAATTTGCATTCCATTGAAAGTTGGCCAAAGTCGGTGACTCCATTGATTATTGTATGTCTCTTGTGTAGTGTCTAAAGAAATATTTGTTTACATATTTTTCCGTAATCAAATGGGTGATTAATATCTGGGAATTTCTGAGAAATCTTGAAACTAACCAAGTAGGATTTTATTATAATTTTCCCATCTGCCATTTTAAAAATAATACTGTTAATAACTAAATATTTCAGTCTATATGTCCTTTCCAAAATTCTCCTATGTGAACTTAACAAATTCTGAAATCTTTCCCATCTGTGGCGTTCTAGTACTGGGACGCTCTAACAAAACAATGCACTAATCACTATGTCCCTTGGTGTCATTTCCCTTCAGATTCTGTCACTGATGAACTAGTCATCCCCTTTATTTTCCCACCCTCCCAAATCACAGATTGATTTCTCCTACATAAATTAAGTATCTATACTCTCAGGAGTGTATTACCATAACAGTGGTATCACATATGCTTGAAAGTCAAATGTGAAAAGACTACATTGTCTTAGTAAATCCTGGTAGTATTTCTCAACATATTCTTACTTGATGAAAATGTTGTCCCAGAACTATGGAGGAGAAAAGCCCAAACATATTATGAAATAAAATAGTGTGCAAATAATTCCACTCCCTACACTTTTTAAGGAGAGTTTGTATGATATTGTAATGAGAGTTGTATGAAAATAAACATGATCCTGACTCAGGAGTCAGTAGTTTCCTCAGATGATCTTAGTCCTGGGGATATTTAATAACCAGAAAAAAACATTGTATAATAGTTGATTCTATTACCTTAATTACTATTTCTGCAATCCAGTATGGCTACTCAAAACAAAAGAATAACTGCATCTATGTTTCAAGCAATAAATACACACACACACACACACACGAATACATGCGTACAACAATCTATTTAAACACTACAGAAAAGCTAGAAAGATTGAATTTTTGACTTATTTTAATGTGGACTGCTCATAATCAATGAGAATTTCTATTGATTTCATGAGCTGAATTCTGAACACAAAGATGGAGTTCTCTTTTTTACTGAATGCTCTCATTCACTCAGTCTAGTTACATTTAATGATCATTTGGATCATAAATGCAAACTGAAATGCAGGGCAGCCTTTCTTTGAAAAGTGAACCACTTGACAATTTGGGCTCCTATCGTCTAACAAATAGAAGTTAATTACTTAGTCACATAGGCTAAGATTCAGACAGAATATAATTCAAATCCACCCATCAATTATGAAATATTGCACACAAGTGCTTAGTAAAATGTGTAGAAAATGCTATTTTTACTGTTATATAATTTCTTTCATTTGTAAATAATTATTTGATCAATGTTTCCAGTGCTGACCCCTTAGGCTCATGTCTAGATTTTACATGATGTCTCATTCAGTTAAGTAAATCAATATTTTTCTGGCAAAAATTTTATCTCCTAGGTGTACAATAACTATTTCTTATGCCTCTTTTGAAGGTAGCAAAAGTCAAAAAGCAGAAACATCTTCCACTGCACATTTGGGAGGAAGGAGGAGTGTATTATAGTTCTAGAAAGATACAAGTAATATAGACCTAATCCATCTGTGGGCTAATTTTGAGGAAAATGTAGTTATTCTAACAAAATATTTTTCAAGGGTGCCTTTGCAGATCACTATGTAATATATGGTGATAATTTAAATTTAAGAAAAGATTAAACAAGTAACAGTTTTTAATTGTTCCTGTTTCTGATAATGTATACAATGCAATATAAGACCATACACATGCACACACACACACACACACACACACATGCACACACAGTTTAAAACATAATTTTATATATATATATCAATTTATATCAAAGAACTATGACTGATTTTTATTTCTAGAGACTTCGTTGCTCATATTCTTTATCATTAACTGTATATATTATTTTTATGTGTGAATTTTTAAATTTACTACAGTTGGGAATAAAATAAGAACAAGCCAAAGAAAAAGCTCGTATTACTTTAAAACTATAAAAACCTTTAATTAATCTCATTAAACATATTTGTATAAACAAAAATGAGGTGAAGAGATTATGTTACCTCTTCTTTGATGTGCATAAAGGTGCTGGGTTTCAAAGGTTAAGTTTAATATGTTTTATTTATATTTCCATAAATCATAGATATTTTTAAATACTCCATAATCTTGACCTTCTGTTCCTACAAATGACTTGGATTTTATAATTAATATTGGTAATTTTAAACTCCATCTAAGTTAATTTGGATTTCAATTTAAAATTTATAACAAAAAAATCATTTGATTATCAAAATGGCATTTTTAAAAGTATACCAAATAAGATGTATTAAATACAGCTAGCATATGTCATCTTCCTTATAAACCCATTCCACAACTGTATTGTGCAGAAATTATTATTTCTTCTCAAGTGACCATTAAAATATTTATTTCAAAAATAGCTAGTTATCACACCAAAAAAGTTCTAATACTTAACAAAAGCAGAAATAGATATTATTTAATATGGTACACTACTTGTAGAAATTAAAAGCTGACATATTAAAAAACATATTCTGGCAAAAAAAAACCAGGTCTAAATATTTGTTAAGCAATGCTTGGTTCAAATTAAAAGCAAATCAAAAATAGCAGAATATTAGGGCACCTGGATGGCTCAGTTGGTTAAGTGGCAGACCCTTGATTCCAACTCAGGTCATGATCTTGCCGTTCATGAGTTCAAACCCCGTGTCTGGCTCTGCAGTGACAGCATGGAGCCTGCCTGCCTGGAATTCTCTGCCTGTCTCCCTCTCTCCCTGCCGCTACCCTGCTTGCTTTGTCTGTCTCTTTCTCAAAATAAATAAATAAACTTAATAAAATAGGAGACTATCTGGAGAAAAATGTAACTGAATATAGATAAAGTCTATTCAGAAAAGAGTAACCACAAATTTCCTATTTCAAACACACATTTTAAATATAAAAACAGAAAAACAACAACCCAAAACAGAACAAAAGTATCTTAAAAGGGAAAAAGAGGTTAATATATGTATTAAGTTTATATTACTAATTTATTTTTCTTATTAAGTAAGATTTGTTTTGTTTAATAGACTTTTATCTGAGCAAGCCCACTTTGATATTTTGCTTTTACTTTCAGTTTATTGCTTATCATCAGAGAATAGAATTTAAATTATTTAAATTTGGGGATTTACATTATGACCTCACATATACTGTTTTGCTAAATTATTGGAGCTTGCTGAAACATGCTATCACTTATTATATGCTTGAGAAATATTTGTGAACATAACAGAAAGCATGTGTCTACGCTGCCTGGGTCATTTACGTTCCTTTGTGGACAGATAAGAAAAATGTATAATACATAGTAAGTAGATGTATGAATAAGTAAATTATACAATATGTTAGATGGTGATAAATATTATGAATTTCTTAAGAAGAAAATTGAGCACACAATGAATAATTTGAAAATCTATGTGGGGTGGCCAATTTAGCCCCCTTAGAGATGGGCTTGACAAGATCAAGGAGTTAGTGAGGTGAATATCTAGGGGATAGATTCCAGATAGTGTGGACAGCTGGTTAAAAGGCCTGAGAGTGGCAGTATCATGGGGGAAAAAGATGTGCATGGGGAGCCAGAAAGTGATGGCGGATATTAGATTGTAAATCAGATATATGGAAATTTGAAGTATTATAAGCCATTTTAAGAAATTCAGCTTTTACTCCGACTGAAATGAGAAATTAAATCTGTTTTTTTTTTAATAGAAATGTGACATGATCTGGGGTACCTGACTGGCTCAATCGGTTAAGTGTTCAACTCTTGGTTTTGGCTCAGGTCATGATCTCACGTTTCATGCATTCAAACTCCTCATCAAGCTCTGCATTGACAGCACAGAGCCTGCTTGGGATTCTCTCTCTCTTCCTTTTCTGCCCCTTCCCCACTTGTGCTGTCTCTGTCTCTCTCAAAATAAGTAAATAAACTTTAAAAAAATTAAGAAAAAGAAAAGTGACATGATCTGACTTACGTTTCTAAATGATCGTTTCTGTAAGGAAACAAGGTTGGACACAGGGAAATGAGGTAGGAGGCTCTTGTAATCATCCAGGTGATCATGATGATTTCTTATCTAGGGCAGCAGCAGAATACTTAGTGCGAAATTCAGATTTTATATAAGATTAAAGTCCATGTACAGCAGCACTTGCCTAGGAGGTAACAAATTGAAAGTTTGTTCTAATGCACTCAAACTGTTAAACAGTGATAAACTTTGATCAACTTTCCAAATAAGGCTGAGCGATGACTAGGTATTTTAGTTAGCTCATTCACCAGATCCCAGATCCCAAATCCCCAACGAACCCAAGAAAATAGCCTTCTCTGGCCAATCAACATGGGATTTGTTTGAACCAACCAAGTATAGACTGGAACATTTCCCACCTGATCCAGATGACATTCTTCTCAACCCTAGTTAACAGATCACAAACCATTATCTTCCTACTCAGGAAATCCTTGACTTCTCTCTCTTAGTGAACACTCAGTGAATTTCTTTATTAATGTGTGTTTCCTTGCATGACAAGCAAAGTCAGTTTCAACTTTTAATTCCTCAGTGAATTTATATAATATCTCACTCATCTTTAGTCTTTGTAGTTATTTTTTTAAAGCCCTATAAATATATTTTAAAAGTGCTGCTAATAGAAGGGTGCCTGAGCGGCTCAGTCAGTTGAGCATCCAACTTTGGACTAGGTCATGATTTTGCCATTCCCGAGTTTGAGCCCCACATTGGGCCCTGTGCTGACAGCTCAGAGCCTGGAGCCTGCTTCTAATTCTGTGTCTCCCTCTCTCTCTCTCTCTCTCTCTCTCTCTCTCTCTCTCTCTCTCTCTGCCCTCTCCCACTCGTGCTCTATCTCTTTCAAAAATAAATATTAAAAAAAAATTTAAGTATTGTTAATAGAAAAAAAATTCTAATAGGATTTTCTGAAGAAATTGGATGTAGAATGAGAAAGACAGAGGGAAATAAGATTTATAGATTACCCCAAGCTTCTTGAAACAAAAGATGTATTATATTAATATTTTAAAAATATCTATATGTTGAGGCCCCTGGGTGGCTAAGTGTTGGTTAAGTGACAGACTCCTGATTTCAGCTCAGGTCATGATTGGTTTGTTGGGTGCTATGCTGATAGTGCAGTGTTTCTTTGGGATTCTCTCTCTCTCTCTCTCTCTCTCTCTCTCTCTCTCTCTCAAAAAAATATATATATGTCAAGAGGAAAGGACATCCCATCAATGTCCGAGTGGGTCAATGGTTGCAATTGACATGTCAGCAAGGAGGACCTGATGGCTGCACCAGCTTGCAGGGTACTGATTTCAAGTCTCAAAGCATAAAGGGAAGTTAAATATGGAAGTTCAGGGTCCTAAATCCATAAGGATTTAGGAATACATATTTGTCAAAATCATATGTAACTCTAATAAGGTAAGTCGACTTTGCACAAGTAAATCTATAACTTTTTGTTTACCCGCTAATATTGAAAAGAACATTGTATTGCTCAGTTTATGAAAATATCACTTCCTGCTCATCCTTCAAAGAATTTCCATGTGGCATAATTTAGAGGCTGATATCATAGTCTCAAAAAAAGCCTTATTGCTTATGAGAGAGTGCTGGACCTGAAAAAATCAAAAGAATGCAAGTATGACTTATATTTCTTACCTGGAGAATTAGAATAGTAGTTTTTATTATGCAGATATTCTTCAAGTTATAAATTAAGAGAAACAAAGAACTCTTGACTCTTCAGCAGCTTTAATCTCTCACATTGCCAGGAAACAACCATTGACCCACTCGGCATTGATGACATTAAAACCAATCCAACATCTTTTAGGCTTTGTTTGTTTGTTTGTTTTTACAAATAATCTCTTTATTTTTACAGATTTTACTACAGCCCATTAGCTTCTTACTTGCAAGTCACCCCATTATAAGAAGCTCCAGAATCTACCCAAACTGCCATACTCCAGTCACTTCTGTAAGTATCCCAGAGACTTCTTCATGACACAGGGGTTAGCAACCTCCTCCTACCCTCAGGGGTTTCCTGACTATCTGTGATGACTACAAGTTGCCCAAGGACTTCTAGTCAAAACACTGACTTCCTCAGTCCATGTTATATGCTGTGAGAATGACAGGGGCACTCATACTTTATTCTCCTGGAACAGAGACTTTCATAGGCCTTAAGACCCTGAACTTCCATATTTAACTTCCCTTTATGCTTTGAGACTTGAAATCAGTACCCTGCAAGCTGGTGCAGCCATCAGGTCCTCCTTGCTGACATGTCAATTGCAACCACAAGGTAGAACCAAACCTGAGCTCTCTACCCATGCCACTTCCAGAAGGGTGTGATATCTCCTACCCTCCGTTCTTTGTGAGATGCCATGGTGCTGCTGATGGCTGTCAGTCCTCTCCTAGACTCTCTTGTCAGTTCTTTGGGATCAACTAAATGAATAGCACCACAATCACGTGTGGTGGAACTACTGAAGTGCTGCTGGTTTTCATTCCTTGACCAGACCAGATGTCCTTGAAAAGTGATATGAACTAATAGCAAATCCAGTTCTCCAGATTTCAGGCCATCATCTTAACCCCAATTGTCAAGGCAAAAACAAAACAAAATAGATTGATTTGCAAGTTTTTATATATTATTCAACCATTGTCAATGGTCTGGCTAAGTGGTCTAATGACAATGACAATAATTCCTTACTCAAGGTTATACTCTTGAGTACAAAACTCTGCAAAGTTCTTGCCTTACAGCTACTCAAAATATGAATCCAGGTCACACAAGTCTCTATGCATTCTAACACAACTGCATATGTCCTCTTCAAGATATTACTTATGGCTTTTAGAGTTTTAGGCATTATTGATAGGTACCAAGCCACTCATTTAATTTCTCAAAATACACTGTGCTGGGCTCTTAAATAAGGCATTTAATGGAACTTTCATCTTTCTTACCAGCCTCAGGCTACAGGTCTTGTAGTGCACCATAACAGCTTAATTAAGCAAGTTCAAATTCAATTAAGTGAAACATGGCACATTTCAGTTTTCTATTAAATATTGGGGGCTCATTTTAATAAATTTTCCAACTCTATTATTGATGTTTGACTGAAGTTTCTAAGTCCCATCACTCCTGTTCCCTTTCTGTACCACATTTGGGCAAGCACATGAGAAAGCCTGGGTGCTTCTTTTGCTGCTGGTGGGAAGTCCAAACCACAGAAGCCATGATCCATGTCAGGGACCTCTACTCTAGTCCCACTCCCTAAAAAACATAAAGCACTAAGCCACTCATACCTCCCTGCCCTGTGGAGGAATCTTGGACTGCTTGGGGACCTATGCTTCTCTCTTCATAAAGCCTCATTACATGAGAGATACATCTTTTCATACCCTCTGAATACAGCTGTGGCACCATGAGCCCCAGAATCTGCAATAAATTTTGTGGTGATAGAGTCCTTGCTTCTACAAAGTGACCATTACAGTCGGCTAGTGTCATATATAGGGAAATCTGCAAGATTGTGATCCAATTTCTGTTTCTAGGTTGAAATATATGGACTTTTCAGGATGAGAATATTTATCTGGCATTATGCTCTAACAAATGCATCAAATGAGCATGGCCCAGCAGAGTAGTACATAGAAAGAGGAGGTGCAGCACTGAGTCTAATGGGAAAGTGCTCAGGAGATACTTTCAGACCACAGAAATTAACCTATTAAGCCCTGTTGCCCCCCATAATATCATTGATAATAAGCAATCTATTTCTCATATAATTTCTTGAAAAGAAACAGTGTCTAAAACCATCATGATGTAATTACATCTTATTCCTCATGATCATTGGTGCCTAGGTCATCACAAATGAAATATTCCATAATGATGATGATTCTGGAAGCCTAAATACTGTTCATTATAGACCATTTTTCCAGTCAATAAGCTTCATCTAGAAATATAATGTTAAAATAGCAATCAAAATTGGGGAAGATTTTTCGACTGTGTTTTTTTAGATGTTAAATGATTAGCTTTAAGTAGAATAAATAATAGAAATTAGTAGAATCTTTTAAGTGTAGTGGAAAAATAAATAAAAATCAAATACTAATAGTAGTGACATTTTTATGCCTTCTTCTTTGTAATAATAATAATAATAATATGCAAATCTGAAACATTTCCAACATATTAAGTTTTATTTATAAGATAATAGAATCATTGTGAACTTCTTATTTTTAATTTAAAATTAGCTTAATTTTAATAGAACATCAGTTGAGTAACTACTCAAATGACTTTTTAGAACATAATCAGAAAATACAATAAAAACAATTAAAACTATCCATCACTAGAAGTTTTATTCCAGGTCACAAACAAGATAGTGACTATTTTTACAATAGAGTTGCATGGCATTATAGTATTTTTTAAATTTATATTTGTTACATTTTTATCTTTCAATGAAAAATCACACTTAAAATGATTTGTTCTTTTCATAACATTTTTGTTTAATCTTTGTTAAGATCAAGAATATTTTTAATTATTCATATAGTAAATTACTAATTAATATTGACGGTTGCCTCAAGTACAGTTCCATAGTAGATGTTGTATAAAGAGTACAGTATTTGAAATAAGCTAAAAACAATAAACAGTTTGCTAGAAAATCCCACACTAGTCATTGGTTTTATCACTAGACAGGTTTGTTTTTGCAATGTCCCTTTATATGCATTGGCCCAGTTGGTACTTACAACTCTCTAGGTGAGTAAGGTAGGTAGGAGGCATTAGTATTCTAACTTAATGAATAAAAAATGAGTTGTCTACACCTCACAGCTAGTGTGTGGCACCTTCAGGTGTAATACCAAGTTCATATGAATCCACATAAAGTACGCCTTTTAGTGAACTTCACTATATAGATTTACTTATCCAGAAAATTGAGATGAAATATTTATGAAAATTTGTGTGAAGCTATAACTATTTTTCAGTCTCTCTCATATCACAATGCCCCATAAAGCATGAACTACAAATAGAGCAGGATATAATTAAACCAATTTCAAAAACACCACGAGAAGTACAGAGATAACTTTGTTTCTATTAGAAATCAGAATTAATTCTATGATTGGAATTATGGAGAATAAAATTGTCAATGGGCAGCAATAGTGAATTTTTCCACTGTAGACATTGGAAAACATAACACATTGATCAAAATTATGCATTTATTTATTTATTTATTTATTCATTCTTGAATTTATTCATTTAATAAATATTGGATGAGAATTTCTTAATATAAAAGGCACTAGGAAGCTATATAAAGATGGAAAGAATATAGATCATGCTCTCGAAGGAATTACAGTTCATAGGAAATGAGCAAAAAAATTACCATTAAAATGCTTTACAACCTACATATTCTTTTAGAAAAATATTCATTTTGTTTTAAGGGTATTATCAATATATGATACGTATTCTTCCATATTGTACATACAACAAAACTGAGACTTTTGCAACAGGGGTTCCAAATATAACCCAGATAATGGCAGAAGTGAGAACATCAGAACAAGTTGCTGACACTATGACACCATGCCACCATGCCATGCAGTCCTTCATAAACGATGCTTACGTCAGGATCTCAATTGTTTGCAAAGAGATAAATTCAGCCTCTCAATAATTAATCTATGCTTTTTCAGGTTATCTATTAATCAGACAACACAGATTTTGTAGAGAAGAAATGCTTTATAATGCCTTTACTGCGCACGATCTTGTTTACAATTTTGCACTCAATATATTAATTCCTTACTGCATTTTATTGCAATCTATAAATAAGGCCTTAAATATTTAAATGCAACAATAGCTAGAAATGTAGTTAATATTCACCATATGAATGCCAACTCATTCCTCTTCTTGTCAGCATTGGATTAAACACAAAAGTAATCTATTATTTATAGCCTAAGGGAAAACCCTGCACCGCTGTAACTTTTAGCAACATTTCTATTAACCAACTAGGTGCTCTGTCGGATGACACTGTGTACAAACGCAACACTATCACACCTCCCTCAGCATTTTTTTCTTAAATATAATGGGACCATATAAATGAAAAAAGGAAAATGTATTTTAAGAAGGTATTTACTGTTTTTTCCAAGAGCCTTGTGATTGATTTCATAAATTGTGTCTAATAATAATCCAGAGAGTATTTAATAAAAAAAGATTTTGGTTTCAAGGAATTTTCAGTTTTATGGAGTTAATTGGCAGGAAAAATTCCATTTAACTTATTAGTACTAAGACAAGAAAATACACAATTCACTTTGTTTTACTAATCTGTCCAGTTAGTACAAGAACTATGATATGATTTGGGGATTTGTAAAGTCATCCCCACTAATATTCAATGACTTTACATACTTCAAGAAATAATACAAACAGAGTAACAATATAGGGTCTTAAAATTTGGGAGGACCACGGCCCAGTGGAGCGTCCAGACCACCCCACGATAGATGAAGCCCACCTGTGACCCTGCTCAAAAATTCTCTGAGTAGCATTGTAAACAGGTGTCAGAGTGTTCCTAATGTTTGCTGGCAATGTAGCCGTGCATCAAATTGCAAAGTTCTTTCTAGGTATGTTTTTTCTTTTCTTTCCACCATTTTGTTCTTTATTTCTTATAACCATTTTGCCCCCCATTTTACCTTCCCTCATCCCCAAAGTTTCTTGCTGTTGTCTGAAGTCTACTTTATGTAAACTGAACATTTCACCTCTGGTAATACACCAAATTTATTTCTATCTGTGCCACTCCTTTTATCAAAACTCCCATTTCTACAAATTTGTATGTCCTATTTATGCTGCAATTGAACCAAGATGTATTTGGTATCTAATTCCAGGTGTTAAAGATTCAGCCTATTGCCAAGGCAAAAACAGGTTAAAAAAGTCATATAGTCTAGGGACCGAGAAGTAGTTAAATTATTGAACAGATATTATTGCTTATTTGCTATTTTGTTAAGTTCATAATGGTGAAGTCAGGATGCTATGAAATAAATGAACCATGTTATTTGATTAAATTAATTCACCTAAGCTCTTATTTGTTAAACTAAGTAAAGTTTTGTTTGATAAAAAGAGGCAATTTGTTTTCCTCCCTCCTCACTAGTGTCTCTAGCATCTATCAATACTTGTTCAGTTATCCATTTACATATTTATCAAGTTTACCATGGGTCAACATGTATTAGTGACTAAATTGTTTTATTATACAAGAAAAGGGCTCCTGGTGTGAATATATGAATATATTTTTGATCTTCTATAGGTCTGTTACTTATAAAATATATTCTTCCAAAGAGATCTATCAATATTTTGTATTTTGATCATTTTGCTTTCTACTACAGAGAGCCATCCAACACAATCCAGGTAAAAATGGAGGGGGAATAAAGCACTTTTAAGTCTTAGAGAAATTTTTAAAGAAATGTTAATATAATGATTAATATTTCTATTAAGCAAATATATTAAATATCTTGTCAATGATCACTTGAACATAACTTATAATCATATCTGTGTCTGTATTACATGATGAAATTGAATGAAATTTCCCTCATTTAATCTTCTTTACCACATACTATTTTTTAATTTGTTTTTAAATCCACTCTGTGTATAATCTCTGCTTACATAGCTGTAACAATAATAATAATTGAAGCTGTAAGGAAACCAGACACACTAATATAAAAGAGTTATAAGAACATGTAAAAATGTTTTGAAATTGAAATGAATTGTAGAGGTGTTTTTGTTTTCATATGCTTTTTGGTATTAAGATTATTTTGTGTTCTATAAACACCTTTAAATATAAATCATTTTCTTGTGGTGGATGAAATAAAATTATTTGTTTTTCAAGAGTCTTCCAGTTAATCCTCAAGTAAATATAAAATTCAGTAAGTTCATTCCCATAATGAGAATTTACTTGAAGACCCACTAGGACTAGGCTTGGGGAATAAATATATGATTAAAACAGAATAAAGAACTACTTGTCTGCAACATTTATTCTAAGATAGAAGAAGGCCATAAAGTATTTAATTTAAATACTATATAATATTCCATTCAGTGGTAAGTGCTACGAGAATAAAATACAGGAACATGAGATGATAACTGGGAAAGATATAAATTTTTCAATACATTTTTCGGGGAAGTATTATAACCAAATAGGTAGGAGGTGAGGGAGCCAGTGGATATGGGGTCCAAATATTCCTAGGAGAGACTATGTGCAAAGACACCAAAAATGGATAATTCTCTCCCGTCCATGGTAAAACATGGAGATCAACCTCACTGGATTGGAGCAAGCAAAAAGGAAAGTGGTAGATGAGTTTAGAGAGTTAATTCTGGGGGCACATCTTTTAAAGTTCTTGTAGGTATTTTGTAGACAGTGGTTTTTATTATGAATGCTATGGAATGTTACTAGAAGGTTTGAGCAGAGAAATTACACAATGGGTTTTAGTTTTTAGTCAGAATCATTCTGGGTGCTTCAAAAGAAGCCATAGCAGAATGACATAAATGAGTTAGAAAATTGTCACCATATTCTAGCTCAGATTGAATGCTAGCCAAGGAATGGTGAGAGAGAGAGAGAGAGAGAGAGAGAGAGAGAGAGAGAGAGAGAGAGGCCCTCAGGGTGTGTAGACAGATCGGATGAGAGTAGGATAGTAGTGTGAGACAATGAGGAGATTCAAGAGTGACTCCAATCCTTTGGGTCTGAGCAATTGCAAGGTTGGAAATTACCATTTCATGAAATGAGGGAATTGCAGGAGAAACAAATGTGGCACATGTGTGAGATCAGGAAATCCATGATGAACACACTGTTGAGATGCCCTAGAAATATTAGGAGACCTTCTGTTTTGAATATACTTGCAAACCTCACACAGACTATTGGCAGTTATGATTTTTTGCCTTACTTTATTCGATTGCTGGGGGCAGAAGCCCAAACTGGTTAAAACTGTGTAGGAATTAACATCCTCAAGGAGATATCCTCAATCAGTGCCTAGATGATCAGAGTAGATAGATATTTCTGTGTTTTATCACCCCTCTGGTGGGACAACTTAGACATAGATGCTTCTCTGATTCTCGTGGTTCCCTAATGGAATTTTTAGGCTTATTTCTACTGATAACTTGTTTAATAACACATATATTTGCCTCCATTAATTTCCTAACTTCCCTATTTTTCTAATGTCCTCCCAACCGCTACGATTTTTTCTCAAATAAATCACTTGTACTTGAATCCTCATCTCAAGATCTCTTTTGGGGGCACCAATGCTAATAAAGGCAGAGTCCCGTGTGTGCATAGTGTTTAATGTTGGAGGACTAGATAAAATCACTAAGCCATAAATATAGACAATTTTTTAAAATAGTTTATTGTCAAGTTGGTTTCCATACAACACCCAGCGCTCTTCCCCATAAGTGCCCTCTTCCATCACCATCACCTTTTCCCCCCTTCCCCCTTCCCCTTCAACCCTCAGTTCATTTGAGCATTCAATAGTCTCTCAAGTTTTGCATCCCTCTCTCTCCCCGATTCTCTTTCCCTCTTCCCCTCCCCCTGGTCC
>NC_043705.1:133295942-133348132 GCF_006229205.1 Suricata suricatta | reverse complement strand
TATATATATATATATATATATATATATATATACCACATCTTCTTGATCCACTCATCAAGTGATGGGCATTTAGGCTTTTTCCATGTTTTGGCTATTGTGGAAAGTGCTGCTATGAACATTGGGGTACATGTGCTCCTATGCATCAGCATTTCTGTGTCCCTTGGGTAAATCCCTAGCAGTGCTATTGCTGGCTCATAAGGGACCGTAGATAATTTTTAATTGACATTTAATTCAACGTCTGAATTTTGAGAACTCTGGAATTGAGTAACTGGAAAGATGAGGAGGAATTAGCAAAAGAGAGAAAACGATAGGGGGCAGAGATTTAAAATACCATGAAACTGTAATATCCAAGAAGTCAAATGCAGAAAATTATTTAAGACAAATGAAATCATCAACTTTGGCAAAGGCTGCAGGTTAGACAAAGATGTTGGGACCTCCTGGTTGAAGCTTTCACAGATAGGCATTGGTGATCATTGTGTTCGTTAGCTTGGGAGAGGTGAAATATTGCGATTAAGAGATTTTTTTTAGAGAAAATAGGAGAGGAGTTGGAAACAGTAAATATAAATAATTTTTAAGGAGTCTGAATGTTAAAGGAAGCCAAAAATAATAATAATAGAGTGGTGGCTGTAGAAGTAGCAGAGAAAAGAGAGACTATTTTTAGCATAGCACCACAATGTCTTGATTTTTTGCTGATGTGAATGAATCAGTAGAAATAAATATACTTATAAAAGAAACACATCACATGCTGGTGATGCTCCTCATAACTGCACAGGGCATGAGACTTAGGGTACAAGTAATAGGTTGGCCCCCTAGAGCGGGGGAGGCCCATTCATCATAGTATCAGTAGGGAAAGTAAAATTTAACACGGGTATAGAAGCTGAAGGATGGGTAGACATATGTTGGCAGCTTGAAAAAAAAAAAAAAAGCTCTTCTGAATTTATTTATTATTTGGAAACCTCTTATTTTTTAAGCATAAGCAAGCATGTCACTTACAAATAAGAATAGGTTAGTTATTCTTTTCCAACCTGTATCCTTTTTCTTTCTTGTTTTTTTTTCTTTTGTTTGTTTGTTTGTTTTGTTATTGTTGTTGTTGGGGGCTGGGGTGGGGCGGTTAATGCTGCAAGTTAAATGTTTCTAGTACCATTTTGAAAATAAACGGTGGGAGTGGACATACACATCTTGTTCCCAGTCTAGTTGAGGGTGGGGAGCAGTATTTGGTCTTTTAACATCAAATATGATATTAGCTATAATTTTTGTGTAGATGTTCTCCACTAATTTGAAGTAATCACACTTTTTCTTACATGCTGAAAGTTTTGATGATTAATGGGTATTGAATTGTGTCAAATATTTTTTTCTGCATAAATTGATACAATTGTGTGTTTTTTCTTCTTTAGTTAATCAATAGTGGATTGCCTTGAATTTTCAAATGCTGAAAGGGCCTTTAATTCAAGGAATAAATCCTACTCAGTCATGTAATGTGGTTGGAGTCAGTTAACTATTAGCTAAGAACTTTTTATACCTATATCTATAAGGTACATTAATCTCTACTTTTTTATAATATCTTTTGTTTTAATATCAGGATAATACTGGGCACATAGGATGAGTTGGGAAATGTTCTCTCATCTTCTGTATTTTGGAACAGTTTGTAAAGAATTGGTATTGATTCTTCTTTAAATCCATGGCAAAATTTATCAGAAAAGCTGTCTGGGCCTAGATTTTTCTACTTCAGGAAGTTTTTATTTTTTATTTTTATTTTTTAAATATTTTTAATGTTTATTTTTTAAGAGAAAGAGAGACAGAACGTGAGTGAGGGGTAGAGGGAGAGAGAGAGGGAGATGCAGATTCCAAAGCAGGTTCCTGACTCTGAATTGTCAGCACTGAGCACAGAGCCTGACACGGGGCTTGAACCACAAACCTTGAGATCATGACCTGCGCCAAATTCAGATGCTTAATGGACTGAGCCACCCAGACACTCCCTGCAGGAAATTTTTAGATTTTCTTTTAATCTCTAGTAATTATTGATTTATAACTATTTAATATTATTGGTTAAACAACTTATTTTTATGGATGTGGTTTTCTATTCTTTATACATTTCTTAAATATGTATTTAAATTCTTATCAATAGGCTGTAGTACTTTTTAATTAAAAGATTTGTCTATCAACATTGGGGCTCTTTACCAATTACTTATTTTGTTAAAAGCCATATTTGAACATGAATATTTAATTTTTTGTTGCTTCCCATATTATGGTTGCTTCTAATAGATCTTAGTTGTAAACATTGATATATAATTTGCATATAATAAAATTCACTCTTTTAAAGTGTTAAATTCAACACTTTAAATTCAACAACATTGTGCATTGTTTTGGTGTCCTGATAATACTGGTCTCACAGAATGATTTGGGAAGTCTCTCACATATTTTTTAAAGCTATTCATGATGAATTGGTATTAGTTCTTATTAGGATATTTGATAGAATTCATCATATACACTTGGGCTTTCTTTCATGAGAATTGAAATCTATTTGTTCTCTAATGTGGAGCCTTGGTTCCATGTGGCTAAACCTATTCTAAAAATAAAATCTATTATTTTAAAACAGAAAATGTAGGTAATGCTTGATCATGTGCAGAATTTAAAGTTTTTTAAAAGCTCACAAGGAAAACTGTATTTCCATTTCTTATATCTACATAATTAGTTCTCCTCAGAGGCAATCATGGATATGAGATCTCTCCAAATTATTCTGGAGATCCCTATACATAAAAATATATGTAGGTGTTTGTATTGCCCCAAAACATGCTACCTCATAATTTTGTGAATTTTGTTTTTATATTTACCTATAAATATATAGTCTTCATCTACCTCTTTCTATCTGTCTCTCTACCTCTTTCTATCTAACAGTTTTCCATGAATAGATGTGGCATGACTGATTAAACCAAATTTCCTAGGAGTAACATTGATGCTTTTGCTAATTTTTTTACCTAAATCATAAACTTCCCTATTTGGATAACCTTTGGCTTCAACCTTAGGAAAGACAGTTTTTTCAGTGGTTGCAAGCGTGGCCTCCAGAGCTGAAGATGTTAGAACTTGAATCCTATGTTTTTTCTCTTACCATTGGAATATGTGGTTTTATCTAGTTCATCATTGTTTTTATACTTCAATTTCCTTATTTTCAAGATACTTGCTATCCCATAAGAGCAAACAAGGAGTAAATACCCTGGAATAGAAACGGTGTATAGAGCAATGTTATGTGTCTATGTAGATCTGTGTATATTTTCTAGTTACAGCATTTAAAATACATGTCGACATATGTCTAGTTTTCCTAAAGAATATTCATTTCCGTATTGCTTCTGACAAAATATTTATTGACTTTAGAAGCCATAATACATGTTTGAATCTAGGTTTTCTTGATAATCTGTTTCCATTTTTTTCTATTTTTCTTGTTGCTTTTGTGTAATATCCTGGGGGAGAAAGAAAGAAATTGTATTTCAGTGTATCTCAAACATACATACAAGTATTTTCAAGGATAAAGAACGTTGACCTCAGTAATCACTTTGTCACAAATGACTTAATTTTTATCTTACATAATTTAATTTAGAACACTTAAATATCATTTGACCTACATACGGCTCACTTATATATGTGTATTCATGTATAACTCAAACAATATTTATTAAGGGATCAAAATGGAAGCTTAATCATTACCTCTTTGCTGTACAGAGAAAGGAAAAATGTTCCTTTTTCTAACATGTAGCATAATTTGTACAGATATATTACTTTTGCAAACAAAAGTTGGTCAGTTAGTTAATATCATAAACTCAACAGTATTCATATTTAAATTTACTCTGAAGGATTTTTCCTATTTCCACTTGACTACTGCTAACCCAAATAGTATTTATTTTTCTCTTTTTCTTTCCACTCATGCCATGTGTATAGCAATAAGAAGACTATCCTTTGAAAAGAAAATACATGCCATCTCACCCCTTTTCAAGAGGGTAGGATTTCCCCACTTAGTCTTAAAATAAGAAAGCCCTTTCCTAAAAGTGGGTAAGAAAAAAACCCTTAATGGTTATGTTCCTGGTAAAGAAAGGTGTTAAGCTCCCAGTTTAACTATCTCCTCTCGTGCATAAAGCAAACCCTTATTCCTTCTCGAGGTATTCAGCTGACATTGAATCTGCAAGTAAGTCGTTCAGCATTTGGATTTGTAATAGGGGCTTGCATTAAATCATTTCTGTTTTACCAAGAGTTTTACCATCTACATATGTCATTGCTTCTGAGTAAAGATTGTGTTTGTGTCATGAGAAAGTGGTAGAAGATAATCAGTAAGAAGCTTAAGGACATTACAGAATCCAACGTTAAAGAGGGAAGAGGTGAGTTCACTATCTTCCTCCGTAGCGATCTCAGATGGCCCCTTCTATTAGGTTTTTACTGAAGAAAATATACAAAACTTGTCTTAGAAATACTATAGTGTCTATTGAATATAATATATTTGTCTGTAATCAAATTAGGTAAGTTCTTAAAGCTTATAAACCACTCAAAAAAAGTCATATGACATTACCATATGACATATATTTAATCCATATGAGCTTTTAAAAATAATTAGAAACACACACATATTAAATATACTTAGTTGTTTCCTTTAAATTAGGGTCCTGGGATATTTAAAATGTCATATTGACTATGTTATTTCTTCAGGTGTTTGAAAAACTGAATCAACATGAATTTGCAGACAAAATATAAGGAAGTTTAATTTATCAGCACTATCTTACATTATTTTTTTAAATTTTTTGTGTTTTCTTAATTTATTTTTGAAAGAGAGAGAAAGGGAGAGGGAGAAAGCATGAGCAGAGAGAGAGGGAGACACAGAATCTGAAGCAGGCTCCAGGCTCTGAGTTGTCAGCACAGAGCCCGATGCGGGGCTGGAACTCACAAACTGTGAGATCATGACCTGAGCCAAAGTCTGATGCTTAACCAACTGAGCCACCCAGGCGTCCCTATCCTACATTAATTTAAGGTGTCACTGCAGGGTGTAAAAAGAAACTGTCTTTTCAATATTTCATAGAATTTCTGCCCATGGGGCTCTTTACTGACCCTCATTTGAATGTAACTAGTCAAGTAGCATTAGAAACATGGATAAATATTGCCAAATACTGATTGACACCTAAGAGGGTTTTTTTTAATTTCCTGCCACATTGGGGAAAACAAAACAAAATGACTTTCTCTCTCCCTTTTTCTCTCTTACACCTCCTACCCCCCACACACATTGCTCTAAAGTTAATTAACTGTTCTCAAGTTAAATTTCTTCTTTTGGAAAAATATGTGCAAAAAGAAGTTTATCAGCATATCACTTTTATCATTAAGGAGTTACAGAAGTGATAATTCTGATTATCATCAGAATCTAAAAAGAAATTCACAGAACATATGATCATATATAGTTAATGAACGAAAAATTTTTGTCTTTAGTTTTCTTCTGAGGAAAAAAAACTATGCATTTTTTAGGTTGTATATTTATTCTAAAATGTAAGCTCTTTGAGAAGATGAACAGGTCATATTCAACATTTTTTCTTCCACAAAGCCCAGCAAGATGCTTTGACAATAATACAAACTCCTCAAAATAGCTATTGAGTAAATAAAAGAACTGATAACTATATAAGAATGGAAATGGATTGAGACGGCAGTTTTGTAATATTAAATGTTTGCATATTAATACTCTACTGAAGCCAAGATTACTTGCAGCTTTCCTTCCCTGTCCCCTCCCCTCCATGGCCCAGACAGAGGCTTGCATTCTTGACCTCCTTAGGGATAAAGAAGACATGATAGAAACCTCCAGACAAAAATTAGGAACAAAGGATCAAGTGAACTGATAAAAATTGTAATTTTGTGACTCTTGTTGGAAATATTGTTGTTCCTTTAATATTTGCTTATCCAGGTTAAGAAACTTTCTCTTAAGAAATCTATGATATTTATAAATGTTATAAAGTATTTGTTTGTAATCTAGAGCATTTATCTTTTCTCTCTACTTAAACCATCTGAAATTCAAAAACTCACAGTGAGCATTCTTTCTCTCATGGCAATTACAATTGTTTGTATAAGTTCAATAAGAATCTGTTCATTTTCTAGTAGGACATCATTGGAAATACTGGTTATTTTACCAAGGCTTTGACTGGAATGTCCTATTTGAGAGTCATGCATAGGCTCAGATGACCTGACAGCTTTAAGGAACTAAGGTTGACTATGGAACATGGAGCCATACAGCCTCGTGGAAATGTTGGCGGGATACTTTGCTCACAGAGTTCCCAGAATCCTCCCCAGGTGAGTAAAGAAGGTCACTTCCTGGCAGATGCAGGAACCTTGGCATATCTTGGGAACCTCAGGAAGAGGAATTGGCCCAATTCAACAGGTATTGCAGGCCTGTCTGATGGAAAGTGCTTGGCTTGGCTTCTGGCCCAGAGCGGCTACTAAAAGTTCAACCTGGAGATTCCTTATAAAAGGACCCAGCAAAGCAAACTTTAAAAGATCCTCATGAACAATCTTTATTCTTGCTGAGCTTATGTAAATAATTAGGCCAGGGTTGTTAAGATTGGACTTGTTCCACAAATGCATTAGTCCTGATTCAGCTATCTCTGATAATGGAGGTTTTTTTAGAGAGAAAAACTATGTTTCAGCAATTTACTACTATAAATGTAATTCTAGTTCTGAGTGTCTTTGAATATTTGTTGTTGGATCTCAGGCTTGTTAGTCTATGAGGATGATATTTAAAAATGGGGGTCAGCCCCTATTAAAGTTTCAGGCATCACTCTGGAGTTAAGTAGGCCGACTTAAAATAACCCTCAACCTGGAGAGGTGATCCAGATCCAGTCAATCAGCTTAAACTGACCCTCAAAAAGACTCTGGCTCATGAGATCTCCAGCTCTGCTCCAGCCACACCCCAGAAGCTGGCTGGTCTAGCACGGCAGAAGCCTGAAGAATCACCAGTCCAATAAGATAAAATGTCCTGTCTCTTTGCCATTGGACCGGCAAATGTTGCCCCAGAAAGCAGGGAAAGCAGCAAAAAGTTCCTGACTATGCTAACCTTCCCCTTATGGATAGGGATGTTCTATTGCTATTAATTGCCTCTAATCTGGGCATGGGATTTCAAAACGGCAAAAGGTAAGGGGAGCCTATGCCTCTACCACTGGACTCTAATGGGGGGTCCTCTAGTGGCCGCTAGATGGCCCACCAATTTGGTTAAAGTTGGTAATGTAGAAAGACCCATGGAGGCATATTGCACATATATGCCCAAGGATCCTGAAAAATGAGGAAACAAATTGGCTGTCATTCTTACTTATATAAACCAGGCAGCGCCAGATATTAGAAACCCTAAAAGAGACCCTTACCAAATTAACCATGGAGACTGGCATTAACTGGGTAGTTCTCCTTCCCTATGCCCTTTACAGGGTAAGAAATTCCCCTTACACCAAGGAGGGCTATGCCAGGCTTTAGGGGAATAGTGGTAACTTGAATGACCCAGGATTGGGTCAGTTACAAGACAGAGGGTGGAATGAAAGGACACAGGTCTGAAACCAAACTAATTCCATGACAGGCTTCAAGTTTCCCCTCTGACCTTGGAGGCCTAAGTGTCTGTTTCTCAGAATCATTAGACAATGAAAGGGCACAGATTGCTTCACCAGGGACCACCCTAGTAACACCCAATCAGAAGAGGCCAGCTAAAATGCTGAACATTCCCAAGGGCAGGCCTGGAGATAGAAGCTATAGATAATCACTTATTGCTTAAGGCTAGTTACACCCTATGTGAAGGTCCTGGGTCCACTCTGTAATTGGTTAATACTCTAAATGTCGTGATTGGGTCCCGCCAAAAGTAATGGACACTCTGGACAATGTGTATGGTTAAAGTTACTGCCAATAATGTTATGCGATAATGATTGGACCCCTGTACCTGTGTCACAATTTCCTGTAACTCCCCCTTCCCAAAACCCCATAAAAATCCTGCTCAGCCCTTGTTCGGGGCTCTCAGCATGCATCCACTGCGCTGATGAAGTCTGTGAGCCCGAGCTCGATAATAAAGCCCTTTGCTTTTGCATTCGTGAAAAAAAAAAAAAAGACATGATAATCAGATATTGTTGAGAAAAAAAAAACCCAGAATGTTTGTTTTTTCTTTTTAATGATCATTTCAGCCACCATAGGAAAAACCCTAAAAACCTGATATTTTATGCATTGTTGTATCTGAGAATTTTCTACTGGGTGCAAAATAAAATTAACCATTCTTGGTGGATTATAAAGAGAAAAAGAAAGAAATAAAATACAGCAGATGCCAAGCTCCTTGTTCCTTCTATTCCATGGAAGGTAGTCGAGGGGTCAGAAAACACTTTGGAATCATAAGATATGAATGGGATGGAATGATTACAACATGGTGGAGAGTGTGTTTTCATGGGTGTTTCTGGAAGGAGGCTAGGAGACTTTACCAAAACTCCATGTGTCCAATAATAAATGAGTATTGTGGTAGTTTAATAGCTATAAATAGTGATTGGCTGAGAGTGTATTAATATGACTGGCCTATGGTCTGAGTCCAGTGTGAAAAGAAACAAAAGGTTCTGATAGATGATCACAATGAGATGTTCAATTGTTGAAAGTTCCAGTATCTAGCAAAAAGACTTACAGTCAGAATGAAGGGGATTTTCTAAGAGGTAATATGCAAAAGTCACAGAACAACACTGAGCAAAAGTCCAACAAACCCAAAGATCTACAAGGAGACAATCATGATTACCAGGCGCAGCCCTAAACCTTGAATAATTACCTATCCATCATCAGAGACCAGAATGAGCAAGAACATATCTTTTACTTCTGAAGACTCTATTTTCTGTGTCATAAGATCACATAAGCCACATTCAACCTCATATGTGAACACATCATCTTGCATAGTATCATAGGAATAAAGAGGTGATAAGTTAAGGAAATACTTTTCAAAACTACTATTAGTGATTTGTACTAATTCAGGGACATCATCTTTTTCTTCTCTTTCTCTCTCTTTTTTTGTTTTTATCCTGGTGATGGTGACTGTATAGGAGATTAGAGTAATTATAAAGAATAAATGACATTTTCTCCCATATCTGTATGTGGATTGAGTAAATTGCTTAGCCTCGCCACACTATCCAACTAATCAACTGATTATTGATTAATATGAGATATGACCTTACTAGTATAAGAAAACAAGTTTACCCAAGTGCTTTAGAAATTAGAATCCTAGATAGTTGGAAAATTTTGATAATAAATTACTAGTCTTAACAAAGTAGTACCATATATTTACTAATATATCTCCTGAAGGCAAATGGAAAAATTCTATTTAACACAGCTAAGGTTAATAACTAGGAGCATAAATGAACATTTAAATTTTATGATAAGATAGTTTGATTAGAAGAACAGAAAAAGAGAACCAACTAGAATAGATTGGACCAAAGGTCTCAAAGGATAAAATTGTTCAAAGCAATGAGACTTTTCAAGGTCCACCTGCTTTAACCAATTAACTTTGATTTACTCCAAATTAATAGAGATTTCTTCTCCCTACATTTTGTCATTTCAACATAAAATGCTGTAGTTCTAAACTACTGGAGATATTATAATTCAATTTCTAGAATTTATCTGATAGATGCATGATCTAGAAATGAACCTTATTTATATTGTTCTGCCAACACAAGGAAAATTTTAGCTAATACCTGGCTTTTAAATTATTGTTATTGCAGTTTAATGGTTTGTCTAATATATAAGATAAATCATTTTGAACTTTTTTTGCATTTCTTAGTAATAGAAACTGATTTCTAGAAGTGAAATATTGGAAAAGGCTAAGGTTTTTTTTTTTTAATTCTGTTTAAAGTCATAGGTGATATATTGGGTTTTTATCAAGACTGGAAAAGTGTGTGCAGGTGATAGTTATATTTAAGGTGTTGATTTCTTTTATTGGATATATTCAAGTCTATAATAAGAGAGCTCTGAGGTGTTTAATTCCAGTGTTACTCAGATGGCAGTCATTTTAAATCAATTATTTCATTTTAGGGTCTTTCAATTGACCCTTGTCTTAACTTCTTGATAAAGCTAGGTGTTGCAATTGGGAGAGCTTATAAAGAAAAATTGTATTATTATTTTATTTCTACTTCCCTAAACTGAGGTTGAAATCTGGGGGAAAATTGAAGAGGTAAGGTTTTGAATAGCAAATAACAAATCATCAATAAAACACATTTCAATTATTTGAAATAAGTTTTATTTACTAGAATTTAATTTATATATTTTGTAGTCTATTTCTGGCCTTTAAGTTAAAAAGAGAAGATTGAACCCAAAGGATTATTTATTCTAAGTCCCGGGTAGCCAACCAAAATAAAAATGAAATAAATCCCATACTTACAAAGACAAAAAGAAAAATGAGAGGGTCCAGTGGATGCGATTTATATATTAATGCAAATATTTATTGATTGAGAGGTACTGAAATAGTGAATTTGCAAGAGGAAGTCACAAAGTAAAATATGTGGAGGGAAAGAGTGGCAGGAAGAAAGCTCAACCCTCCAGAACTCTGGAAAGATTCAAAACGTAACAGGTAAAGGAGAAGGTGGATTTGAGGATTTGCAATGATCACTAGGTATTTAAAAGAGCCAAGACAATGTGTTTTGTGGAAGTGTTGAATCACTAAATCTACATGCGAAACTAAATTTACACTGTATATTAATAAACTGGTATTTAAATATTTGGAAAGAAAATAAAAGAAAAAAGGAAGGAACCAATACAATGACATTTTCATAATATTTTATGCTGAGTTCACGTTGTTCTTGGCTTGAAGTATTATTTTGAGCTAGTCTACAGCCTATCAAAATTGAAATTCCTTCTTCTGGAAATCCCCGCCCCTTCCCTGGTGGGATTTTAAAGTATTTGAAAAGGTTACTTCCTTCAATACCAAGAATAAATACAGAAGACAGTATTGTTTAAATTGTTTTTTAAAGACTGCTTGCCACTGCCTTTCCTCATTATTCCATGTTAATAAAATAATTACACATGGCAAATTATATCAGTAGTAATTTCCACTGAACTAGCCCAGTATGTCATTTAGAATAAATTAACTCCTAGACTGCTTGTTTCTGGAGTACAAGAAAGTTAATTGCTAGAAATCTTTCCATTTTGAAGCTATTTGCAAAAGATGCAAAACTTAAAAAGAATATACCGGATGGTTCTTTTAAACACCCAGATGATTTTCTAGAAAGTGAGTTTTCTCATCCCCAAATCTTGCACATCCAAAAATTGTAGAATATACAATGGCTTCAACGAATATAATTACTGCTGTACAGCTCAAAAATTTTAAAACATATTGTTTAAAATTCAAATTGTTAAAAAATGGGGGTGCCTGGTGGCTCTGTCCGGTAAGCTCTGTGCTGACAGTGCAGAGCCTGCTTGGGATTCTCTCTCTCCCTGTCACTCTGTCTCCCGCCCCCCCCTGCCGCTCTCGCTCTGCTCTCTCTTCTCTGTCTCCCTCAAAATAAATAAACACTTAAAAAATTGTTAAAAGTGTAAAAAATCGTTTTATGTAATAATATGGTTTTCATAACAAATGAATATATTTTGACCCAAATAAATGTTACCAGAAATTTTTGTTGTGGGGATTTTTCTTAACTCTGTTTTTTATAGCAGCATTTTGTTTTGTTTTGTTTTGTATTGCTATGTTCTATCTTCTAATATTAAATCACTTTAAAAGAAATTATTCCATCTGGCCCATACAATAAAAAAACCTACAATTTCCTTGCATAATAACAGTAGGCATCCTGCATTGTGGCAGCTTTTTGAGCCTGACTGGATAAAATTTAAGGAATGTTTACAGCCTGGGAAAAAGCTGGTTGAGAAGTAGCAAAGCAGACAAGGGAAACCTGGTCTCCTTTGAAATGTCAAGGTTGAAAAAAGCCAGCCCTTGCCTGTGAATCAACATGTTTTTCCACTCTGTAAAGGCTTAATCTAAAGTAGAAAAACACCCCACTTCCTATGATGTATACACTGTCCTATCCACCTTCCGCGGGCTTGCCTGCAGGTCATTACTCTGATTGTAGTCTTCCCCCGATAATTTATGAGTATGCTTTGTTCCTGCTTTTGAAATGATACATTCCCTTCCCTGAATCCCTTGAAATGTACTGGTAAGATTCTCAATAAGAACTGGAGAAAAGCTTTGCTGGGGGCATAGCCACCAGAGGGCTTGGCCCCCTCGCCCTCTCCTTTCTTTGATTCAGAAGTCTGAAGTAATCTGTCTGTCATCTGCCATCCCAGCGGCTTGCCTGGCACTGAATGATTTAGATGAATTTGTGCCCTCTTCATTAAAAAAATAAAATAAATGTTAAAATTATCAAAAAAAATCTAGTCAATCTTTGCATGATATATAGTGCTAAGTGAGCTGGGTCAAATTTATCAAGTTCAAACCTCTCTGTGAAGTAGAGGATGCTATTCTATAGCCAATCTCTATGCTCTTGAACCCTATTCTACATACATTCAAACTTAATTTAAGGTTTCTGCAACCCCAGACACCTTGCTAAAGCATTACCATAATGTCTGCCACAGAGCAAAATTAGGTATCTTTCCCCTCATGCATTTGTATCTAGATCTAATTGCAAGGTAAATATTTTCAGATATGCTGTGTTAAGTTTTGTTCAACTATCTCTCTCACTCTGTGTTGTACTAAAAGGGTTATTCCTATCTATTTAAAGAAGTATGAACTGGAAAATGATGCATCTAGGCCTATAATTTCAAAAAAAATTAATGAAAGAAGAAATTTATATATCCCTTACTTTTTAAATTTTTGAGAAAGTCCCATTTGAAAAGTTTTCATGGGGATGGTAGGGAGGATCCACTGTTTATGTATAACACAATGTCATGCTACTGACTTAACAGTAATTGAATTTATTTAAATCTATTTAAGAGGCTAAAGTCTGTTCAGTAAAATATTTCTCAAGTTTTTCTATCTCCCTCCCTCCCTTCTTCCTTCCATTCCTCGCCATCTCTCTCATATTTTAAAAATGAAAAGAGTAAATTGAAAGAGATTGGTATATTTATATCAATAAATGTGCATAATTTTACAACTCATATCTAATCATTACCTCATATTCTTGAAAAGGGTACAGTTAATTAAAGGTAGCATCGAGGACAAAAAAAAAATTTGTGTATAACCATGAAGAAGATCATTTCAGTTCCCAGTAACTGGAATGTGCCACTTTTGGTTAATAAAGCAAGTTCTATGAATTTCATTTTCCTTATTTCTATTAAAAGTAGAAAAGTAGAAAAACCCCAAGAGTAATTCTTAGAGTAAAAATAAATTAGAAGTTGTGCAGAGAACTTGATCCCATACCAATTAGAAGCGTGAGCCTAGTGTTAAGTCACATGAATTTGAATGAGTAATGAGTAGTCATGATCCGTCTCCTACCCCTTGTCAGTGTCGCAGCTGTGAAATATGATGTCAATCTACACTGACTTAATTCTCTTTCTTCTCCGTGTAGGTTAATCTTTTTCTTTTACTATGTTCATCCGTTTCTATTTTTCCTGTTTCCCACGAGTTTTATGAAAATATTAACTCTCCTAACTTGCTGCATCCATATAGACTATATCCTTTTCTAGGAAATTTCTTTACCATAGATTCTAAAGTCTACAGATTAGAGATTAAAAAAATGATAATCAAAGTATGTAACCACACAGTTTGAGACCTTATGTATAATACAATAACAAACTTGTTTCTATTAAACTTTCTATAAATGGGATATTATGTAAAATATAATTTATATAAACACAGTTATTAGAATATAATGGCTTTACTCTGCTTTTCTGTTTGGAGTGTCATTGTAACTACTGTATTGTAAATGATGGAAAATAATTGCATATGTTAAAAAAATAAATTGTGTTATATTAAAAAAAAAAGGAAACAATTTCTTAGAGACAAAAAAAAAAAGAATATAATGGCTTGACTGGAGGAAGCATAGGAGATTGATATCCTGTTTTCTCCCTTGATACCTAATACCCAGTTCTCTCTCTCTCTCTCTCTCTCTCTCTCTCTCTCTCTCTGTTCCTTCCTCCCTCCCTCCAACCTCCTGCTGTTGACTTCCATTGGCCCAATCCAATTGGAAACTAGAAAAAGTATCTTGTAGAAGTTAGTCTGTAAGACATTGGACGTGGATCCGAATGAACAAGGGTAGACAGAGGACATGGAATAGGAAATAAGGATTGTGTAATTATATAACATGATATTGATTTAAAATTTTACATGGAGAAAACTAGCTTCATTTTAAAGAGATTATGGAGTGCCTGAGTGGTTAAGTAGGTTGAGTGTCTGACTCTTCAGCTCACGTCATGATCTCATGGTTCATGAATTTGAGCCCTGCATCTGGCTCTGTGCTGGCAGTGCAGAACCTGGTTAGGATTCTGTCTCCATCTCTCTCTGCCTCTCCCCTGCTTGCTATCTCTCAAAATTTAAAAAAATTATTAAAATATAAAGAGATTATGACGTCAGTCTTCCTATCAGTAACAATTGTATTCCAAGTATATTGGGGTATTGAAAATGAACTACAATTTCAGATATGTTTCTGAGAATATCAGTCAAGAAATAAATGGAGTTAATTCTTATGAGATTTTTTAAAAAAGTTTATTTGTTTATTTTGAGAGAGAGTGTGTGATAGAGAGAGAGAGAGGATGCACAAGTGTGGAAGAAGGGCAGAGAGGGGGCGAGAGAGAATCCCAAGAAGGCTCTGAGCTGTCAGCACAGAATCTGATGCAGAGCTCAAACTCTCAAATCCTAAGATTATGATCAGAGCCAAACTCAGGAGTCTGACAATCAACTGAGCCACCCAGATGCCCCTCTTATGATATTATCTTATACCAAAGATATTCTGACAGAATTAGTATACCCCATGATCTTCATAGTCATAAGGAACAAGCTAAATTTGATGAGGTGAAATGTCACAGATATAAATTCTGTTGGCTAGATTGAAAACCTGTAATCTCAATTTAGCATGAATAACAGCAAAACATTCTTAGGAAATTCTACCTGTGGTCAGTTAACAATTCAGGAATCAACAGAAGATTGTGGTTGTTTGATATGGAAATCAAATCTATAGTTAAAGGTGATGACTTAGGATAAAGCATTCTGTTTTATTTTGGATACATAATGATATATTGTAAATCCACTTTCCCAGTAATTTAGCTAGTAGTAGTTTTACATGATGACTTCTTCCAAATGTTAGTTCCATGAATTGTACATGACAAGGTGAAATAAATTTTAAAATTATAAATCACGTAATTCCACAAGGACTTATGGAACAAGTACCATAAATAAGTCACTATACTAGAAAATATGAATATAAAGATAAATATTTATAACCAATGCCTGTAAATAAAAGTGCAAAATTAATGATGAATACATGCTGAGAATTTACTCTGAGTCAAAACGATCTTTGACATATTTTGCATGTTACATAACATCATAATGACGTTACTATGTGGGCATTCTAATATCCCCATGTCACATATGAGGACACGGGTGTGAAGAGCAAACTGTCTTACATAAGATCACAGAGTTAAAGGGAAGGCTAGCAATATAGTTCTAAAACCCATGTACTAGTTATTATGTTATACTATCTCCCCATCAGAGAGATTTATATGCCAAGACAGATTGAGTCAAATCAAATTTTTGATACACATTGGATTAGAAATGCTTCTTAGGACGTTAAAATTCTAATATGCTTTTGAATAGTAAGTTAGACAGCCCTCTCCCTGCTTATGTCCTGACTTTTCCACACTTCCTTCCTGTACCATTTATTGTTCTGTAAGACTCAGTCTTCCCACTGCTTTCACTCACTGAGAGGTCATTCGATATGCTCCCTGGTTGCTTTGACCCCAAATCAGCCCATCAAATAAGAGTTAGAGGGCTCTAAACTCAACTCTGTGTTTTCTGTCCAACTCAAACTGCTGAGCTCCATAATAATAGCCTTCGGATTCCACAGTTTGATGTCCAAAAATTCTGCATTTTCACCATGTCTGGAACTGAAATACTGGCTATTTCCTCAAACCTACTCCGAATTTATGACAACAAAAACAACTGCTAGCATCACTACTATTAATACAACTGACACGAAGTCATACAGTAAAATTCCATTAAAGCAGGATCTGTGTCACATTCATATCTGAATTTATACTATTCAACACAGATCCTAAAATATACTCTGTATATATTCAAAAATATGTGCCAAATTATAAATAAAAAAGGCATAAAAGATGAAACAAAATGGATGCCAATAGTACCTGTATCTAGTATACACTTAATATACCTAAAATATACATTTCACCACTCGTTTCCCTGTTGAGGCCCCTCCAGCCAAAACCCTGCGGAGGTGATTCCACTGTGATGGCAAAGCCTCCGGAGGGGAGCGTATGTAATCGCAAAGTCCCTAGCCTTGTCTAGGAAGGCTCTACCCTGGATAACGGTTGGCCCTCCCCCCATTTGAGGATCAGACAAAAGAACAAAGGTCCTGGGAGACTGGAGTGCAATGCTGTGTGGCCTTTGGGACCCTGCTTCCCCTGCTTGAAAATGTGTGCGCTTGACTACTTGACCTAAGTGGATCAGAGACTGGGGTTAGTTCTCCTATTATTCATGCCACTTGGTATTTGTGGTTTCAGTAAATGGGCAGATTTTCTGATTGAAACTTCCTCCCTAGTTAGAGGCACCTTACTCACAGACTATTGTTTGAACTTTTAAAGAAAAATAGCCTTGTCATAAGCTTCAGTTAATATTACACTATGTACACAAAATAAGACTCCTGCTGATGTATTTTTAGTGATAAATTATGTTTTTTGATCCTCTGTATTGTACTTCATTTCTGCCTTTAACTTTCTGTTCTCTCTTCCATGAAAACAATGATCTATTCTGAAACATGTGATTCCTAAGAAGTTGCAAACAATGTAATCATTAAAAGAAAGATGTAATCACCTATGGTATATAAGACACCAAGTTTCACAGTAAAGTGTGGTCTCTTCCACCATTCATGTTGTCTGTGTTCTTTCTTGTAGATATTTCGCCGACACCAACCCCCTACTCAGGGACTCTAGGACTCTGGTGCGTGGGCTGGTCCCCCGCATTTCCCATTTGCAAACTATAGAAATCAAGTGAGCATTCTGACTCACAGCCTTGTATTTTAATCCATGTCACTTAAAATTCTTAGAGTAGTTTATGTTTTCCTTACTAGAACTGACTCGTATGCTGGAAGACCAGTCAACGCCTTAGGGTAATGCCCGGAGAAGGACTGGTAGCCTCTGTCCCTGGTACCATGGCCACCTTGTTCTTGAGTCCCCTCAGCCAACATTGAGATGATTGGAGACACAGGCTGACTAACAGCTACAAAATGATGGAATTCAGGTCAATGTACTTAGTACACGTCTTTGTGTGTTAGCTGAAACCCAGCTCCCAACAAGCAGCTAAGGTTGCAGGATTTTTTGTTTTCTGATGGTTAGTTGCTTATTATCTATCAGAGCCAAGGGGCAAGCCAGAAGCAGTTTCCTAATAGAATAGGGTGTTGTTGTTTTTACCCAAGACGGTATGGCTTTTCTCCAAAAACACAGGCACTGGAGCTGTGCATATTCTATCAAAGCTCACCACAGACTCCCCACTGCAAGCTGCATGGCGTTTTGCCACATACAATTTGAGTAGAACTGGATCAAATTGGTCATGAGGGCCAAGTGAAACATTTCTTTGAATTGCACCCTAGGCCAGTTAAATAAATTTATCTTGCTCTGAGACCTATTTGAAGACTTAAATAGGTCAGAGCTGTGCAACCAAACATTGCAAACATCGCTTAAAATTCAGTGAGGTCCTCAAATATCCATTCTTCTTTCTTTATGGTGGGAGAGTCAACACAAGGGGTAGGATCGAATGTTTTAGTTTGGCTTGACAAAGCAGTCTCTAACTTGGTAGCAGGTTCATTCTTTTTTCTTTTTCTCTCTTTCTTTATGATTTTCTTGGAGGGGAGGTGTATTTTCATTTTCTATCATGCATATACCCAAGGATGGTAGCTGGGGTACCTCATTTTTTGTCTATCAGGTCCTGTAAGCATAGCATCATTTATAAAGTTGATTGTGTGATGTTCTGATAAGACAATTAATATCTCTCTTTAATAAAACATGGTGAGTGATATCAACAGAAGTCACAGAGCAAGGAGTACTGTGACCTACATTTAATTGCTTCCTGTGTTCTCAAATTGCACATCAAGTATCAGGGAACTGCATTAGCTTGCTTCAGTCAGGAGATAACAGCCAACAATGCTCTAAACCAGGATTATTGCAAAGTTTCAGATTCTGACCTCAGTTGAGAACTGAACCACTTTGGGTGGTTATTTTGTTTTCTTTAGTTGTTCATTGCTATCACACCCAGCAGTGTTTTTTATGTCCATGTGCCGGATGTGCCGTATATGATGATTGCTGTCCGTTTCATACGGCTCCCTTTAATCTGAGCTTTATGTAAGGTAACATTTGCAGTGGTCCCAGTATGTGATGGTGGCTCTAGCCAGCATAACAGCAGTAGAGAAGTAGTGCAATGGGGTCAATGCTGTTGAACTTTGAGAGGTTTCTGATCATTTGTATATGAGACTCTAACTAACAGCATACCTCTGATGACTGACAATGCCAAGAGCAAAAGTAAACTAATGACAACAGATAAAACAAATGGAAACTTTACTAAATACCTGATATAGGCAGAGTGTTACTTGTATTATGTCCACGATACATCCTCCCTAAACCTTAACAAGGTGTGTTGTTACAAATAACCAATGAAAATCTAAGTAGATTTGGCTGAGCTCAACATAGTTAGAAGCTGATAGATATAGAAATGGAATCTAGTCATTCAGATACAAATAAAGCAGTGTCCTGATGTGTACATAGATATTTGATGACATTTGTCTCAACCATTTAATCCCCAGTGTTTAATGATGACTTTTATAAGCATGCAAAATAATGTTACAGCTAGTATCTTTTTTTATATTCTTCCTTTTGTGGAAGACTCCAGTGAAAGGGAAAATAAAACTAATAAATGGTGTTTTGTCTTCAAATACACTGAAAAAATTTATAGTGTTATGATATTATTAGTATGCATAAAATCAAAAAAGTAAGTTAATGAGAAATATTTAGTATAAATATCAGGAAATATTTCACCTTCTCTGACTTACTGCATATAATAAAATTCATCTGAAATAGAAGAATGATTATGTACAAAAGAAATCTAGATGCCTGTTAGATGATTGGAATGTTCTTCCCCATATACACAATGATTATACTTGGAAAACAATTATCACCAAAGTATTGATTCTTTATAATGACATTATTAAAACTGTGTGAGTGATGAGATAAAAATCACACTTATAAATATATATGTCATAATATTAGTGTAACCATCATATTAGACTAACAGAATTTTGATCCAATATGCACACAATAAATTAGAAAATGACCAAAATCAACTAAATTCAAAGTGTTCTTAAAACAGTTATCAGGATAAGAAAATGGACTAATAATTATTAAATATACAGAAATGAAAGACTAGTGGTTTATTTATTAAATTTTTTTGAGTGCTTGTTTTCTGCGAGACACTAAATCTGGATGCTGATGACAAGATGTTAAGGTTGAGACAAAGATAGTGATTGACCTCAGTGAACTTCCCTTCTCTAGCAGAAGATAGAAAACACCTAAGAAAACAAAGAGATATATAAGTTAACTTCACCTTCTGAGAAATTCTGGGACATAAAGGAAAGAGAGCAATTTCAGAGAGTATGTGATGAGTGGTAGCCATGAGGACATACAGAAGCAATGTGTTGCATGTAGAAATATGAAGAATGTCTGTGACTCAGAGATGTAAACCTTCTTGTCACATGAAGTACTAAAGAATAACTAGTACGGATGAGTGTCATGAGTGAGAGGGAGTGGTGGATGACAAGGCTGGTGAGGAAGGAGAGACTATACCCTATGTGATTACATAGACAGGTTATGGGAAAATTTTTCAAATTCATTCTAATTTTAAACCTTGTCAAGCTTGGTGCAAGGGACTCTGAATTTCAGTAAGTAGATGTGGCTGGTCTGTAGAAAACTCAGAGCAAGGCCCTGGCTTTACTCATGGTCCCATTCTGAGCTAGTGGCTTGAGCCAACCTAACGGCAGGAGGGGTATTGAGATGGAGCCAGATGTTGTCAGACTTTGAGCAGAGATTTCTGATCATTTGTATATGAAAAGGGAGAAGGAAATAAAAACCTAAGATTTTGACCTGAGTTAAAAAGATGGTGCTGGTATTCAAATAATAAGAATATGAGAAGAACAGATTTTGGGGTTTAATAAAAAATTTGGGCCTAGGCTCTGATACAGCCAAGGAGACATATTATTTAGGCATTAGGACATATAAGCCAGAGAAAGTATGTGATAGACAAAATATATATATTTTTTAATCTAGGAATCTTTACCACATATATACAGTTAAAACCATGCAGCAAGATGAGAGAGTTCACACTATAAATGCATAACAGGTAAATGACATAAAAGTCTATATTATAACCTCTAATAAGCATTATAGTAGAGCACACAATTTTGGATGAAGTAGTTACAATTTAATGGTGAGTAAATATAGTTAGTTTAAAAGCCTATATTGAGAATGAATATAATTACAATAATTTTTATCTTTTTTCTCTGCAAATTCCAAGAAAGTATATTTAATATATAGCTTTTATAAAAATTTTCCTGTATGTGTATTAATACACACGCTAATGTCTGTATAAAATATTAAACCCCATTTAGATCAAGGCTAACATAAATAAGTTTTAGAATTTTCCAGAGGAAATGTTTTGCCAATTATCACACACTGATATACAATGATTATGGATATAATAACAATTTTTTGAGAAAAAATTATGTTATATAGAAGCATTCAGTTAAATAAATATTGATAAATATTTACATATGTTTTGTAAAATATAAGGCATCTAAGGTTGAAAGGGGTAATTTGCTATGTTGCAACCTGCAAAAATCTTAATATCAACTATTTTTGGCTTATCAAAGTTTGAGAAAAAAATTTGTCATATTAGCTGAGAAATAGGTAATTAGTCTGTCATGCTGTGATGTTACCTGAAAGGAAAGAACACCAATATTGGGTCATGGGCCAAGATTCAGAGCAGAGGAGGTTGGTGATTTGGGAATCTAAATGTAAGTAGCAGACCAGTCTCCACCACAAAGCACACTAGGGGCAGACGATGTGGGCACTAGCATGAGGGGATGGCAAGGTACAAAATGTAAGGATGAGTAAAGACTATGTCTGGCCTGAAACTGCACAAATAAGAGTCAAAGGGTGTAAAAATTAGACCTAGATGCACTCTGCCAGGTGTATTTCCAGTGTTCTAACTGATTTATTTTGCACCATCCCCCTGCATTCCCCATGGTCTTTAGTGAAAGAGACCCTATCCACAATGTCATTTCAAACTTTTAGGAGACTCATGTAGACCTGATAGTTGTCATAGTCTCCAACTGTGAAATGGACTGCTTAAATAGTGTCACATGAAAGAGGGAACCTGGGATCGGCAGATTGTTACTGAGACATTTTATTAATTTAGATTCATAATGATAGAAAATCTTCCAAATCCATGTCATAGTTGCTGTCACATTTTGCTTTGCTTAGATATCACCTAAGAATCTGCAAAAGTTAATCTACTAGAGAGACATTTAAAGCAGTTTCATTAACATGTCGACAAGAAATACCTAATTAACATGAACATCAATGTATATTTCTCAGACTTCCATTGACATGATCTGCCAGAGTCCAGCTCCAGCAGGTCCATGGCTCCCTGAAGGATGGATGGTGTTGGCAAAAGGGAGCTAGAGAGCCTCAAGTTTCTTTCTGACCACCAGGCAGGCACCTCTGCACTGATCTGAGAGTCAGCTTTATTTATAGAAAAAAATGTATGGGGTACAAAACAGAAGTGCCAATTGCCTTAGACAATGATTTCTGATGACAAATACTTTGGTGTGTAAAAATTTCCCAGAACAGGGGCGCCTGGGTGGCTCAGCCGGTTAAGCCTCTGGCTTCGGCTCAGGTCAGATCTCATATTTGTGGGTTCGAGCCCCGCATCAGGCTCTGTGCTGACAGCTGGCTCAGAGCCTGGAGCCTGCTTCCAGTTCTGTGTCTCCTTCTCTCTCTGCCCCTCCCCCTCTATGCTCTGTCTCTCTCTGTATCAAAAATAAAACATTAAAAAAAAATTCCCCAGAACATAGATAGATTGGTGGAAGACTCATGCATCATCTTTATCAATAGTGATTGATGTAGGTGACTTAGATGCTTATCATATGGGGAAGAAAGGGATCTTTGGCATTCAAATACAAGGCAATATTTTTAGCATAGCAAAGGCAAAAGTTAGTTCTTTGTGAGGAAGGGTCAATAGCCTGCTTTTTTGAGGGGAAGAAAAACAAGTTTCTCAGGAAATGTAATATTTGATCCCATAAACACAAAAGAAGAAATTTCTATAATAAATTCCTTTACAAGGTACACTTAGCATATTTTTGGGTAAGGAGCTAGTCACTCCTGATACCAGTCAACAAGGCACCTTGGAGGTCGGTTGTCAAGCAAAAATAATTGAGTGGAGGGTAGAGATTGGTCATCATCTGAAAGTGGGAGACTCCTGCCTTGCAAACCTGCCTTACCTCACAAGGAGTTTTCTCGACTTACTGAGTTCAGAAAATGGCTTCCAACAGTAGTCACCTGACATGGTAAAATGCCGAGCATCTGAGCTACACAGGTGTTCCATGAAGTATTAGTTCTGTGGGACATACTGCCTATGTAATAGTTCAAAAAAATCCTCTATAACTGGATCAAATCATAGATCATTTGCAAAAAGTCCTGTGTTCATTATAGAAAATGGAACATTTATTCCCACGATGTTCTCTCTTATTCACCCTTCTATATTACATCTATGTGGATATAAATTTCAGTATAAGGAAATGGGAAGAGGAAGGTTGTCCATCCTAACCACACACCATGCTAGGGAATGGATCTGCTTTTTAATTCAGAAAAGACATTTCACTCCTAAAATTTCCCACCCAACAGAAAATGCATTTTATTGAAACCCTCTACATATGAACATGTAAGTTCTTTCTACTTGTTTAAGTAATGTTAGAGCACATGATGGAAATAGAAAAGCTAATTATGTAAAATTGAGAACTTGATCCATTATAAACCACAGGTAATTATGAAAAGAAAAACAAAGATTTTAAAGGTCAAGGAAATGGCCATCTGCTTACCAACCTGGCCATCTGTGAAAGATAATTCAAGGCCAGTTAAAAGCTCAGAAAGCCCAAACAGATACCCAGAAAAATGTCTCTTATATTGTTAGGCCATATCTGAAGTCAAGGTATAAAGCACAGACTGGAAGAACATCATCCATTACTATTTTTAAATCAATTCAAATTTGCCTTGTTAATTCTGAGTAATACCTAGTTTTTCAAAATTAAATTAATGTAAAGAGGCATTAAAGTGAAAGAACCATATTAAATTGCACATTTATATAATTAGAAAACAATATTATATGTCTTTTATTTTTTAAAAGATTGTTTAATGTTTATTTTTAATGGAGAGAGACAAAGCATGAGTCAGGGGAGGGGACAGAGAGAGGGAGACACAGAATCTGAAGCAGGCTCCAGGCTCTGGGACAGAGAGAGGGAGACACAGAATCTGAAGCAGGCTCCAGGCTCTGTGCTGTCAGCACAGAACCCAAAGTGGGGGCTTGAACTCACAAACCACCAGATCATAACCCGGGCCAAAGTCAGAAACTTAACTGACTGAGCCACCACAGCGCCCTGAGACTCTTCTTAATAAGCTTGATTAATTACTATATTTTGAAGCCTAAATACTGCGTTAACTACATTTGGATTTAGATAAAATCCACAGCTTCAATTATTCTTCCTTTCATAGCATGGTATATATCTCTCTTAAGTTATATATAAGATCTTTCAATAAAGTTTTATAATTTTATCTAATAAAAGTCTTACTGTTGGTCTTATTAACAAGTGAAATAAAATAACAAGAACTATATAGCTCTGAATCCACAATTTTACTATGTTTTGATTAAATATTTGTGATACTGCATTCATGGAAAGATTTGAATGTCACATGAGTATGAAAGGCAACTTAAATAAATTATTTGCAACAGAATTTATTTTTAGAAAGCATGAGCATAAATAGAACTCTCATTTATTTTCTAGTACCTGGTTCTATGTACACCAGAAAATCCAGAAATACTGATTTATTGACTCAATGATTTGTCTTTATTTCTTTCATTATTTATTTATTAGGTAGTAATTTAACGAGAAAGTCCTAAGTGTTTAACATCATCACAGCATATATGTAATACATAACAATAACACCTGTCATAATACTGGAATCTTATTTACTTTTTAGCTCTTAAATTATATACTTATTGTTTACATCATTTAATTAAAAAATAACTCTGGGCATAAGTCCATTTAAATGAAAAGAAGTAAAATTGCTGGTGAAATATCTGACCTCTATTTGACAAAGGACTACATAAATATATATATATACACACACACAAACTCTCTCTCTCTATATATATATATATATATATAGTGTATATATATATATAGTGTATACATTTAGATAGCAAATATTTATGGAGAAAATGAAGAATAAAGCAAAATTCTTGTAAGAAAGTCTTAAGAAAGTGACACTGTGTTGTCAATTAAGTATGGAAAAGGAAGGATCTAGCTATTTGGGCTACTTGGAAAAAAAATTGGATTCATGTGAGATGAACAGACATGTATTTATTTATGTTAGTATCGTTACAAAAGCTTTATGAGTTCAGTGAACAAATATCTAGGCATATCGTAAATGATAGTCTCAGCTCTTTGGAAAAATAAGTAATTGCTGATGAAGCATGTTTGTGACCTAGAAATGACACCACTACAGGTGATTAAGAATTCCATGTAAGACCAGCTCGTGCCTGTAATTTGAAACTTGCTTAAGCATCAGATAGATACCTTTTATGTGTGTAGAAAAGCCAGGAAAGTAATTGGTTCTACTTTTAGCAAAAGCAAGTTCAGCATTTTGAGATTTTTTTTCCCCTTTCCCTAACTGGTATACATTTTCTCCCTACTCAGCGGAGACACATGAAAAAAAGATAGAGGTTTGACTCAGCATTTGTGCTCAGATTCATTAGTGTTATGAACTGAAAAGAAGGGAAATCCAAACCATTTCTCCTTTCTGCTTAAAAATTCAAATGCTATAAAATCAAAAGATTTCCGAAGCATGTTAGTAAACAAAAATAAAAGGTAGTATTTATTAAGCTAAATCCTTTCTTGCATTAATGCAGTGGTTTGTAACTAGAACCCCATTTCTCTTAAGATTTTGGCAATATTTTGAAAAGTTTTTGACCACTTAGGGAACATTTTAGAAAATGCTATTTGCAGGACATGCACTCAGAGATTATGTTTTAATTGGTGTCTGATGAAGACTGGCATTATAATATTAAGAGCTGCCAATGCATTTCTACTGCTTAGCAAAGGATGAGAAGTATTTTTTTTAACATATTCCCCTACTGTTCTGACTTAAAGGAAGTCATTAATTTCCTTAGGCCACTAAGACATTACAGACAGCTGTAGATTTTTCTAAACCCACACGCCTAATCTCTGATAATGAATAAGCGAAAGATTATTTGTCTTTGGATTTTGAATTTGAGATTCATTTTCAAGCAGGGACATGCTAAGGAAGCCTATATAAAAGCAATTATAGGATCCAACTTCCATTCTTGATTTAGCCCTACTGTCAGCAATTTGAAACACACTTTGATGACAGAGGGAGTGAGGAAGCCATAGATCAGGGACAAGCCCTATGTAGCGTACTTACTACCTGATGAGTGTCACTTTCTTTCTCATTTTGGGCAAAATGGAGCCTGTAGGGGAAGAATCACAATTTTGCCTCCTGAGAAGTATAATTTCCCCTCTCTCTCTTCTCTATAATTCTTCAGTTGAAGACTGTTGGCCACAAAGAAAATGTCTAAAAGTCCCTAAATTCTGGGAACTCTCAAAGTAAAAATAGTATCCACAGCATTTGCAGAGACATGACAAAAGGAATACAGTGGAAGGAAAGATGTATTATGTTTAAAATACAAAAAAGTCTTAGAAAATGAAGATAAGAACACGTTCCTCCGAACATGACACAAATAATTAGAACAGCTGACCCTTCTTGACCCTTATTTCCATGCTAGGCCTTGTGGTGGGCATGTATTTGCCTTCCTAGAAGTCATCCTTCATATACACATATGATTCGGAGAACATGTAAGTTTGAAGGAGCTGTTTCTCCCTTCTCTCCAGTCATGTTGTTTCAACAGGGACCACTAGTCACACACTCATGGTGTGGTGGCCATAGTGGAGGGTCTAGAACCCAGACTGAGGTGCTGAAAATTTTTCTCCAGATTACCAGTGAGCAGTGAGACATGTGTGGGCAGCTGTTTTCTTCCTCGCCTTGCCAGTTCCTAGAGAGAGGTGCTTGCCTATTTTGCAAGTTCTTTACGAGATAAAAAATCCCCACAATGTGCCTCTGCTAATTTGAGCTGTCATTCTACTATTGGATACCTGAAGTTTCCTGATCACTCTGGTAACACAAAAGCAAGGCCCCATTTAATACTAGATTTAGGTGTATGATAAACAGTATAAGAAAAAAAAAAGGTCATGGCTTTTTCACTCACTAACTGTAGGACTTTCTGGCAAGCCAGTTAATTATGTTTAAGCCTGCAATGTCTTCATGCCTAAAATAGAGGCTCTATCAGCTCTTTCCTTGCGGTATTATGAGAATTAGATGGAATTCCACATATAATGCTCAAGGGCTGGCACATAAAAAGATGTAAAGACTTTAGTAATTTTATTATTCACAGATCTTTTAGTTCAGTAATATATTCCTGATTTCACACATGAGGAAACAAGCTTGAGAGGTTCAAGTGACTCGTCCAACGTTATAATAATGTGTAAGTGGTTAGAATTGAAGACATACTTGGCTCTTACAAGCCTCAAATCTGTACATTGCTGTTTGTTTTTATTTGAATGAAAGCATGAATGTAGGCCAGCAGATATGAATGCATATAAAGTAACAAATCATGTACAGTTGTTTACACAAATAGTTACACAGTAACCATTTCTAAATGTAGAGTAAGCACCTTTATGGAACTTCTGCGCACATAAAGAAACAGAGCATTTCCAGGGGCCCAAAGCAACTCTGGCACAAATTTTCTGTTGAGATAGCCACCATGCTATCTATCTATCTATCTATCTATCTATCTATCTATCTATCTATATAAAATGTTTGTTCAAAACTGAATTAACATATGCCAAATTTTATTTATTTCTTTATTACTTCTTTCTTTCTTTCTTTTTGTTCATTTATTTATTTTGAGAGAGAGAGAGAGAGAGAGAGAGAGAGAGAGTTTGTGTGTGAATGGGGAAGAGGCAGAGAGAGGGAGATAGAGAGAGAGAATCCCAAGTAGGTTCTGCACTGTTAGTGCAGAGCCTGACACAGGGCTCCATCTCCTGAACTGTGAGATCATTACCTGAGCCTTATCAAGAGTAGGATGCTTAACTAACTGAGCCATCCAGGTGCCCCCATACACCAAATATTTAATAATACATATTTTTATTTAGCTCTTATGTGTGTGAGAATTTATCAAACAAAAATGCAAAGATGCTGATTTATTCTCTGTATGCACTAGTGTTGTTTAATGACAAGCATCCCTAAAGTGCAGAACTCTAATAGTTATGTAAATAGAGTGAGGATTGAATGTGTGGATTCCCCTCAGGCATTTATGCAAACTCAATTCATATTCTACAAGATGCTAGCTCCAGCCTTCCTGAACAGATAATGAAGTACAGAAGACAGAAAATTATAACTTCAGTTATGTTAGCAGTTAGGGAATGAGGAAAGGACTCAAATTACAGAGTTATAAGAAGAAATAAAGCACTCAAATTCATTGTACTAACTTTAGACTAGACTAGTATTTCTCAGTAAATTCCAGTTCTGTAATTTTGAATTTTTTAAAATGTTTTATTTATTTTTGATACAGAGAGAGACAGAGCATGAGAAGGGGAGGGTCAGAGAGAGACAGAGACACAGAACAGGAAGCAGGCTCCAGGCTCTGAGCTAGCTCTCAGCACAGAGCCTGATGCGGGGCTCGAACCCAGGAATGTGAGATCTGACCTGAGCTGCAGTCGGAGGCTTAACCAAATGAGCCACCCAGGTGCCCCTAGTTCTATAATTTTGGAATAATGTATTTATGCACAGTGGGCAGAATGGCCCTTCCAAATACGTAGGGTGTACTTTGCAGATGTAATTAGGTTTATGAATCTTAAAAGATGGGGGCTGTTCCCCTCGATTATCCAGTTGGCCCCTGTCTAATCTCATGATCCCTAAAAACAGAACTTTTTCCTGCGTGAGGTGAAATTGATGAGGCAGGAGAAGAGTGATTGCTGTTGCTGACTAGGAAAATGAAGCAGTACATTAGGGAACGCAGATGGCTGAGAATAATTCCTGGGTCCAAACAAGCAGGGCCTCAGTCTTACCTCCACTTGGATCTCAATTCTACCAATACCCGAATTTTCTTGAAAGTAGGTCTTCTTCAGAGCTACTAGATAAACTCTAGGCCAGACACTTCCTTGATTTCAATTTTGAGAGACCCTGAGCAGAGAAACTAGTTGAGTCCACCTGGGTTTACCTGGAATTTTTGACCATCAAAACTGTGAAATAATTAATTTGTGTTGTTTTAAGCCACTAAGTTTGTGAGAATTAGTTACATCAGCAATAGAAAATGAATATAATATCCTTCCTAAGTCAAGTTTTATCATTATCTAAGTAATTGTTTCAAGGTTCAAGATCTGTCTTTATGGATTTCTCTCTTTCCAACTTTGATGTCTTACTCTCTTGTGGTTCCTCTATGCCTTAAATCCATGAAAGCGTCATTGTCCCTAATTTTCATAGGTCTAAGGTGTACAACAGTGGAGGAGATCCATTTACTGGGCAAAATAATAGTAGACACAGAAAGTTATACAGAGTCACTTATTGAGCTTATTTCTCTGTCACCTCAAATTACATCTAGATCAGGTACATGATAGAGTACCCAGCTCTTGCCCTTATGTGGGGCACTTTTTATGGCTTTTTGGGATGCAATAGGACATCTTTATACTATTCTTTAATTTTTCCAGTGTTTTGCTGAAATATATCAGCTTCTCGCTCCTTCCTCCCCACAATGTACTGATTAGAATCTAATCCTTCTACAGTGTGTGAATATGTGAATATATATACTTTGACATGCTACACAACTCTCTTTTATCTATTAGCTAATTCCATTATTCCATGTTCCCAAACTCTCATTAAAAAAAAGAAAAAAACCTCCAGCCAGAAGAATCTCCAGTGCTTGCAGAATTTCCAATTGTGGAAAGAGAATAGATAGACAAATAGATGGATAGACAGAAAGACAGACACACACACATGCACACACACATACACACAGAAACACACACACACAGTGTTTATAAATATAGTATATGTACATTAATGTATACAGTATAGCATTTTATGTAATATATACAGTATGTGTTTATACCATGTCGCATAACCTAGTATATTATTATGCATTCATGTTATGAATCAATATTATAATTTGTAACAAATGCTATGAATTACATATTATGATTATGATTAAAATAAGGTTTCCTATGCTGCAATGGTATTTGGTTTTGCTACAGGAAGTGTTCATTGGACTTCCTCTCTTCTAAACAAGTGTTATTTATATATGAAACATTGGAAAATATTCTGAGATGGAAGCAAAACCTAGTCTTCCTATTGCTGTACAATTTTTCATCCATTGAGAGATGACTCTCTAACATTCAAGCTCAAATATAATTTCTGGGCAGGGGTGAATGCAGAAAATAAAGAACATAAAAAAGAACATTGAACCTTTAAGGAAGAGGCAGAGAAAGCCAATCAGGAGAAGAGTTCATTGTAAGGTTTAAAGGAGAAGAAAGTTATGTAGCACCAGAGAATGAAAAGAAATAGGAGTTTCTAATAAGGAATGCCAATTATAGGCTCTATGTAACCTGACTTGCCCTTAAGAATACCTTTAATGAAAAATCCAATATCAATAATCAATATACTTAAGTCAGGCACAAGTGCATGATCAAATTCTGGAAGTTATTCATGCAAGGAAAATGTACAAAATATTTAAAGAGCTGTGCTTATGACATTGACTTCTAAACGTTGTAGATTCTTGAACTAAAATTGACAGGTTAACCAAGGAACATCAGCTTGAAGTCTCTAAAATACGTCATTTGCTATGGGGAATAAAGTAACCCTAAAACACTTTAGTCAAAAATCTTTAATATAATAAAATTGTTTCAATATGTCATTTATCCATTAGGCTGTCAGACAACACTCCCACACAAATTGAGATGCCTGGGTTTTGACAGCTAGTGTCAAGTGAGGAAAGCTCTGCACTGCAGAGGCTAAAATAAATGCCCTAAATATATTGTGCAGTAAACAACTCTAGGAGAAATAATCTGGGATTAATTTAAATAAATTCGACATCCAAAAATTGTGAAAAAAATATATACTCTTCAGCAATTCATTTGTTAGTGACAAAGAGTAAGTCAAAATTAGATAATAATAGAGTAGATATTAATACAATTGAATAAATCCATAGCATAAAATTCAAATGAAAAGAGATGAATATGTTTTGATTAATTTCCTGACAGAAGAATTATTAGACTTAGAAACAAACATACAAGTTTTCTGATATATAGAAACAAATTATACTGATAAAATAAATGCTTTTCTTCTAGGAGTAATATGTAATTCCTTTCTGGCACAATTTTACAAAACAGCCAGGCTTAGGGGTGTCTGGGTGGCTCAGTCGGTTAAGTGTCGCATTTCAGCTCATGTTATGAGCTCATGGTTTGTGGGCTCGAGCCCCACATTGGGCTCTGTGCTGACAGCTAGCTCAGAGCCTGGAGCCTGTCTTAGGATTCTGTGTCTCCCTCTCTCTCTCTCTGACCCTCCCCTGCTCACCCTGTCTCTCTCTCTCTCTCTCTCAAAAGTAAATAAAACATTAAGAAAAAAACAGCCATGCTGAGAAACATGGTCCACTATTAGAGAACTAATTACAGTTGCCCCTTCATCCACAAGGGATATGTTCAAAGACCTCCAATGGATGCCTAAAAATCATGCGTAGTAGTGAATCTTACATATGCTATGCTTTTCCTATACATACAAGCCAATGATAAAGTTTAATTCATAAAGTAGGCACAGTAAGAGAATGACAAAAATAACTAAGAGTAAAATGGAATAATAATAATATACTGTACTAAAACCCATGTGAGTGTGGTCTCTCTCTCAAAATATATTATTCGCTTTTCTTCTTTTTTGTGATGACTCAAGGTGATAAAATGCCTGCATGATGTGATGAACTAGGTGAATGACATAGGCATTGTGATGTCATGTTAGGCCTTCTGAGGAAGCATCAGAAACAGGATCCTTTGCTTCTGGACAACAGGTGACTATGGGTAACCAAGGAGGATGAACCTATGGATTAGGGTGCCAGGGCTACTGTATATAATTTTTTTGACCATTTCAAATTGGGCTCAATGTAGCAGTAATAACCAAAAGCAACACCATCAGCCCCACAGCCTCACCATAAAACTACCACTTATTTAAGTTTCTAGTGACAGGTGTCAATGACTAGGTACTTCCCATAGCAAGTTATAAATACTGCCACAAATTTACAAGGGCAATGCTATGACTGTCATTTAACAGATTAAAGAACTAAAACTCAAAATGTTTAAATGATTTTCTTCAGAGCTCATAGTTTGAATTAAAAAGATGGTTATGGTGTTTTGAGACAGATACATCTCATGTCATAGTCAACTGTCTTTCCATTTAACTATTTATGTTGAATGCACTGTGTAAAATACTATAATTTGAAAATAAAAATTGATTTTAGGCCTTGCTATGAAATAATTTAGGGATAGTCTTAAATATTTTGCTTCTTTTCTCCAGGTCTAAGCTGCTTTACCTATAAAAAGTAAAGAGGTTCATATAAATTACAACCATTTGAGTACGCTCTACCCTTTTTACTAAGCTCTAAACTTGACAAAACTTCCATTTATTTTTGTTTGAAATATCACATCTTTTGTTGTTTCAGGTACTAAAAACTTGTGATTATAAAGACTATCAAAAACTCAGAGTTTGTGAGTCATTTAATTGTAAATGGTATGAAATAAAGAAATACATTACATAACACCATTCATAATATATAAAGGTGCATATATACACATGCATATAATTTATGTATTTTGTATGTCTATATCACATATGTGAGATTAAATAAAGTTAGGCTGTGAATAGACTGTGACAGATGGGGAGAATTTAAAGGTGTATTAAGATGGCTTATCTGAGGTGATATCTGAACAGACTGTAAGGAAGTGCATTGATGCTCTCTGCAAAAGAACTAGGGAATGTCTCAAACACAAGAGAACACTGAAGGGACAGACCCTAAGGCAAAAATGAGCTCTGTGTATTTTAGGATCAGCACGGAAATCCAGGTGATCAGAGTGGAATAAACATCTGGAAAAGCATCCACTTCTCATCTATTCCACTGAAATCATTCAAGTCTGTACTAAAATTTTATCTCACTTTAATATTAAAATACCCTCCTTGAATTCTTCCTGCTTCCACTAGTGTCAATTCTCTATAGATTAACAATACAGGCATGCTCAAGTCAAATCCTTTCTCCCATTTAAAAATTTCCAGTGGATTATGATCATATTCAGAATAAAATATAAACTGCCTAAAACAGGCTGCAAACATTTACATGTCAGCCTGTTGCAGGACTTGCTGATGAGCAAGTAGTAAAGTGTAAGGGAAGGAAGAGTCAGGGAAGGCTCCCAGATTTTGACCTTGCTAGGTAAATGATAAGGTCACTAACTGAGATGTAGAAGATCCTGAGAACCAACTAAGAGGAGAGTATTAGGTATACAGTATCATATATTGGACCAGTGATATAGAAATGTCTAAATGTATCCAAGTGTTCAGGAGAAATAAAGACATTAAACCAAGAGAACTAATATTTTATGAAATGAAAGAGTTCTTGTAAAGACTGTTCATTAGTGCAGCAATGATAGTATGTATATAGTCTGAAATATAGCTTTAAAGATAATGGGGTTTTTTGAAGATGAACAATATCTAAGAAGTAGCAATGCATTGTAAGAGATTCATCTATACAATCTCTAGCCAATGGAGAAGGAAAACATATATGTTCAGGCATGTGTGCGTGTGCACGCACACACATGCACACACTCACACACACACACAGAGCTAAGACTTCAAGATAAGGGAATTGTTACTCTTAGGACCTAACTAGGTTTCGGTTAAAGCACAGTTAAGGGGGAATTTATAAAACAGGTGGAGATCACTATAAGAATTGTACTCATGACAAACTCTAAGTTCCAGAAATTAGAGGGATTGTTTGAGAAATGAAAGGACTGTTAGGTTGGGTCAAACTAAGATACATAAGAGATCTGCAGAGAAGAAAGTCTTGCGTATCTGGTCAAAACTGTGATAAATGAGCATAAATGTCCTCATAGGCTGAGTGCTTCAGGACGGAGTGGAAGATAGACTCCTTCAGAGGTTGATGTGGGGGTTGGGGGTCGGAGAGGCTGGTTCAGCAGGGGCGCTGGAAATGTATGTCTAACATTGCTTTTCCTAGTTGCCCCTATACCCTTTTCATGATAGAAAATGCAAACATCTTCAATTATTTTTCAAGAACCAACAGTATATGAGCTTTTAAAACATTCTTTAGTTCATTTGTTTTAAAAGCTAAATGAACTAAAGAATGTTAAAGATGGGAATTAACGGTGAATCCAACATGGTATTAGATGTATAAATAGAATAAATACATCTTTCAGTGTGAATTGAATGTTACATTTTGGTGCTTCTTTCTTTTATGTATTTTCCGTTACTATAGAAACTTTCTCTGTGGAGCCATATATCTATTTTAATCTCGTCAAGACTTTCCTGAGGTAAAAAAAAAAAACTCATTATCATTAAAAAAAGAAGATAAATTCAATGGAACTATCTTACAGGTCTACAAAGGAAGATCTAACTAAGCAAGTATTCTATCTATAGTCGTGTTTACATATCATCCCCTGTATCTGGTATCTGGAAGCAAATGAGCACTTCACATTTCTGTGTGTGAAACGAGAATAGTGTCACTCTTTCCTTTCTCTAAATCACTTGCAACGGGGGATTTTCAAAAGTTAGTTTAAGCTGGTGACTGATTTCACTTCGTGTGACAACATACTGTATAAAGTAGACCTTTGTCTTGGAGTGGGATAACCGAGTACATCGGAATGCCACATAGTGCAACGGTGAGGTGGACCTGGCTACAACCAGACCTCCGACTTACCCCCCTGGGGACCAGCCCTCTATTTAATCTCTTTCAGACTCAGTCCTAATCAGCAAAATGTAGATAGCAGGTGTAATGCCTATACCTCAGACTTAACATGAGCATTAATAAACACAAAGTGCTTAAACTTTATAATAAATTATAAAAACTCAAGAAATATTAATTATCACTGCATTATTATGATCCTTACACAGAGTTCAATAAATACCACTTTAATGATCCAGATATAAATAGATAATCATAGATTTTTATCATATGTGTTAAGAATATCAATGTATTTTGATTTCATTTTTGTCAGTAATTTACAATTCCAGTGGGGCTAAAAATCCTATGTTAAAAATATAGAATAATGCATTGAAGGCTGGAGAGAGCCAAACAAATATATGACCTTGAGACAGCATTCTGAATAAAGAGATTAGGGGTGTGCAGCAGGCCACTAATTTTTAAATTGCGAAGTGACACTAAATAGAATATTCTTGTTAATATCCAGGAAGACACATTATCACTATTAAGAAAGAATCTAAGTACCTAATGAGCTTTCGGGGGCTAAATGAAATTCTAAAGGAACAACTTCAAAAATATGCTTTCTGAAAGAGAGAAAGGAACATAAAGAAGATGAGACAGAGAGAAAGCAGCAACCAAGAGCTTATGCATAATAATCACAATATGATTGTGAACGTCAACTAGAGATATTAATGTGGGGCAAGGTTCTTTATCCACATTTTTCAGAATTTTGCAACATAGGCCACAAATTGAATATTAAACCCACAGTCATTCTGCTACTCAATAAGCTTTCATGGCACTCGAACATTTTACAGTCTAGGCTTGGGGTAAAAAGATAAGAACAGGAAGGTTCATGTGACAACAAAAAATTCTAGCAACCATGTCATTCACTGGCTGCTTTGTTGTAAGTTAGGAAATGTTTTCACTGCAAGGTTGGATCTTTGATTTCTTCACGTGTATTTTGTAAAATCATCTCATAAATACTGAAATGCATGTAATAGTAAAATAGAAATGTTGTTTGTAATAATTTAGAAATACAAACTTAAAGGAATTTAAGAGAGGATGTGTATTATGTTTTAATTTTCCTATTTGAAGATGAGGACGAATAGGGTGAGACTGGCCATTCTCTTTTGTGGAAACACAGTCTCTTAGCTCACTCTCGACTATTGCCTTCTCTCTTCCCAGAACCGAACACAATGATGACACATCATAGGAATGTTGCCTCCATGAAATTTCTTGAAAGAAAGGAGGAAAGTGTGAAAGTATAAAAAAGGTAAAAAAGAAAGAGAAAAAGGAAAGGAAGGAGGCAGAAGGAGGAAGAAAATGAACCGGTTTCTCCTTTATAACAGAACACATGATATTTTTCTGACTTCAAGTGGACTTTGAGCACTAGTTACAGGGTTGCAGCTTTTGAATCCAACCAGAGATCGGGTCAACATTTGCCATGCAAAAGAGATTGAGGCAACATTTGCCATGCAACCCTGGACAGATTATTTAAAATGTATATAGTATAAATAAATAAATAATAATAGTTGGGGCAGAGCAGTGTTTTGTGGATTAAATGAGATAATACCAGCAAAGAGTGAGCTTGGCACATCAAATTGTTTGAGATGTTTGAGAGAGTGTGTAACAGAAAGTAAAATAATAAAATCATACAGCAACTGAGGCAAAATTCCAAAGATTATCTAGAAAGCTTTGGATGAGGAGAATATGATTCTTCCAGAGCACCCAGCCCAAGAGGACCAGTTGGAAATGAACACGATATTTGTGCTGGGTTCCACGACAGTGAAGGCAAGTACATTAACAGGCAGAGTTTCATGAGTCTAATTATCCTATAAAAGGCTGCTTACCAAACCACTAAAGAAAGACAGCATTTTCATAGAGTAGTAAAGTCTGAGAGAAATTTTTATGTAGGGACCTGAAACAACAAAATTGATAATGTCTTCATAATACCGTGTCGAGAGGTGTACGTACAGAGGCAAATGTCACAAGATTCTTTACATTAAACAAAGACCATAACACTAAAACCAAGTTCTGTGTAATAGTTATTATAGGAAGCTAGAGTATTGTCATTATGTAACATTCGAGTAAAAAAAATTGTAAAATCTAATGTCTCATACATGGGTTAGGGCAGAGAGATTTTAATATTTTTCATATCAAGAATTGAAACTCTTATGTTTTTACATTTTAAATTTAATAATCTTTAAAAACAAGGGTGATACCTGTTTAATATCTTTTATAATGTCCTAGGTAAAACTATGAGCTGATTATTTTTTCATTACTTTCATTGTTAGTTCATAGCTTCTCTATTTAATGATAGAGTTTGCTTTTTCAGTTATGATAGAGAGAGATAAAGGAAAACGACAATCCAGTGTCTATTTCACCTCTGATTTCTCATTAACATGAATATAAGTGAGAGCTTTGCCTCCACAGAGATCTATGCAGGCACTTGGGTGCAGGATGGGGCTGGCATCCAACATTTACTAAAGACTTGTGCCATCATGTTATGATGGTGTGGTTTCTGTTCTGGGCTTACCAACGATTTCCACCAGGCAGTTCAGTAGAAAGCCCGCTGAAATCCATTGTTTGCACACAGAAAATGCTGGAAAGTTTTCATACACATTTTTGTGTTGGTAGGCTTTGAGTTGGTGACTTTGCCTTGCCATTTGATAGGTAAGGGTGTGATAATGTGATCAATGATGCAACCATGTGAACAAATCAACTTAAAACAATTTGCAAAGTTATTTTTTTTGCAGTTATTTTTTTATTATAGATTCCAGGTTCTTTCAGGTTTCTGGTTTGCTATGTTCACTCAAGTCAATGCCACGGAGTTTGTAAAATGTTATTTGTATAGTGTTTACATCTCTTAAAACACAAGTATCCATCTAGCACCCTTTAACTTGGGTCTCAGAGGAAATAATGATTAAAGGAATTACGGAACGTTATGATCTGTTTTGGTTTATCACAAAGTAAATAGGATTGTGTTTGGGCAAGGCATAGGCAGGCAGCAACGTTCTAAGGTTTACAGACTCATAGAATACATGAAAAAGAAAAAAAATCATTTTCTTTCAGAAAATAATGCTGCATTTTCCAAGTTTCCAAAAGAAAATATCCATATGTCCCTTCCAAGCCACAATATTGAAATTTGAATGAGATATTACTGTGAGATGGGATTAGAAAATGACTATTTTATGGGGACAAATGACAGGTTTGTGAATTGTGTTACATTCAAACTGTGTTGCTATAGTGACTTATATTTTCTCCCCCCCCATTATTTACTTCAGTAAAAACCTAAGTATACATATTTCTTCTTGCTAACTTTTAGTGTTTAAATATTGGCAGAGGAAAGATATTGTCAGAAGAAGAGAGGATGGTAAATAATCACATAGAGTCTGGTGTTTGATAGCTCAGGAGTAAAGTGATGGTTGACTCAGCATCCATAAATCTCCTGTCTTATTCCCAGAAGAAAAAGACATCGCCAAAATTCAGGGACCTGGCTAGCTGTGCCTACCATTGTTTCTTTCTTTCTGAGCATCAGCAGCTCATTATCTGAATACCTAGTGTTAATGATGACTCCTGTCCTCCCATTTTTCTTACCATTGGGATACATGCTTCCTCATACAATACCTCAGGGTCCCTTTATTATCAAGTAAGAGGGAGTTGCATCCTGAAAACCTTACAGAATGGTGATGGGTAATCATACCTCCATCTGCAACTCTAATTGATGCAACAGAATTATTCTGGAGACATTCAGAACAGAGACAGTGATTGACGACACCCCCATCAAGGTTAAACATTGATGTATCCTCCATCTGTCCTGAAAGAATTCAAAGAAGGTTCAAAAATTCATATACAAATTAAACAAAAAATATGGGCAGAAAGTGGGGAGATAAGAATTGGAGCAGAAATAAATAAGAGAGGCAAGAAATAGAAACGTGCAAAATGAAAGAATATGTGAATAATGAAAAATATTGAAGAGGTAAGACTGGAGATCACAAATTATTCCTGGCTGTGTGTGTGTGTGTGTGTGTGTGTGTGTGTGTGTGTGTGTGCGCGCGCGCGCACATGCATGCAGAAAAACAAATCATTCCTGAAATCTGTAAACTTACATTTATACATATTTATTTTTAATATAGTCATCTATACCTTTGCACATTTTTGTATCATTTTGTCTTTTAAATAATGAGGGTTAAGACACAACAAACCATTGTTTAAAACATATTCCTAATAATAAATTCATTTTTAACACATCAAGAAACAACATCAAAGGTGTGTTTTGTTATGACCCAAAAATACAACTAATGTGGGGGCTCAAAAATCTAACGTGTGGAAAGGGGTTGAGTTTTCCACCTGTGGCATTTACATCTTTTCTTGCATTTACTTTGTGAAGTGTTTTGACTCCACATTCCCTGTTTTTGCAGTAACATGCTTATCTCATTGAAAGTGCTTAGTCTGAAATCAGTGTTATTTTCATGATTGTATAAAACAAGCCATTTGCATATATTTCATCAAAAATAGCATCCAGCATGATGTAAGCATTTATTGCTTTAAAGAAGACCATATTTGAGGTAAAATATCTGAAAATTACAGTAGAGATAAAGCTGACCATCATGGAATATAAATCTACATTAACTTGTTTTCATTTAAAAAAGGAACAGAAAGACTATGCACTATATATATGACATATATGTAATATATAATATATATTATATATTTTATTGTTATCTACAAAAGTTTAATTTGAAAATATATCTAAACATCCATTCAAATAAATTATCAAATAAATTATGGTATATCTTTCTGGTAGAATGTTATGAGTTAATGGTGACACATGGTTAAGGGTTATGACCGAGAGTTCTCACATGAACTGCAATCTGGGGTTCACTATTTATTAAATATGTTAACTTGTATATCCGCCTAAACCTTAGTCTCTTTGTTCTGAAATGAGGGGGCAGAGTGAGTATGCACTTCACAGGTGGTGAGAAGTGATGATGGGAGTAGCAGTAGCGATGTTATAAAACATCAGGTTGTCACAAACAACTTAGTGACAGAAGAAAATGTTCAACACATAACATAAAGTGAAAAAAGCAGATAATGGAACAGATCATGATCTTGTCAAATTTCAGTAAGATTTACTTCCTGGAATATACTTTGAATATACTTTTCCAAAGCATAAAATATGTGTACATATTTTAAATTATGTGTACAGGATTTAAAGCATAAGAACATGATCATCACGTCAGATATCAGAAAGCAAGCTCAACTGAAGGGTTTGTGTGTATATTGTCTTTTTTTTTTTCCTTTGCTGTGAAAATGTCAAGTGACATGTTGACATGGTACTTTTTTCAGCCATCTGTTAATGGTGGGATTTGTTCGCACGTCAAAGCAATTCAGTGCAATGAAGCATTGCTTTACCCCCACTCCGTAACAAATTTACCAGGGACCTATAGCCATGCTCTTTGCTCACTAATAGGTGGCTTTGGTAAAAGTGTGTTGAAACCATTTATTACCTCCAGTGAGATTCAGACAGAAACCACAGAGCCATATAAAATCACAACTCTATTACATCACATGAGGCTACACTTTGTGATATCTACTACTGTTGTTAAAATATGTATAATCATTCTTACAGTAATTTGGATAATAGCCAGAGTTTTTCTTTAAAACAACAAAACAACACCTTCTTATGCATTATAGAAACAACAAATAAATAAATACGTGGTGAGTCTCAGGAGATCTTCAGGGAGATTTGACTGAGGCTCCATTGGGAACCTCATAGTCTATACATGTAAACACAGAGAAGGAAACACACTCAGGAATGCAGCATGTTGGTGAGAGATTCAGGAGTGAATACTTCATTCATTCAGAATTCATACTAATGATGTCAGGTGTTTCTCTATTTCAACTTAGGTGGGGGTGTCATGTGGAAACATCTAAAAATTTTTGCAACTGGCTGAGCCTAATGACTTCAAATTTAGTTACATTTTAACAGAATTCTAATCTGTGGGGATTAAATTCACAGTGTTTTGAATTTTATGCCTAGAGATGTGATTGATTTTTCTCATCACAAATTTATTAATGCAAATTGGCAGAAGTCAGTTTCTCAACTGGCACTGCATATGAACTTGACCAAAGGGAAGACAGTGAAGTGTTAACAATGATTGTATCTTGATGATGGGATTAAACATAGGTTCTATAATTTTTATATGCTTTTTTCTTATTTGGAGGGGAGTGACATTTTCAAATTAACTGTGTCTATTAAAACATTTTATCAATGTTGGCTAAATAGAGGTATAAAACTAAATAGAATTTGAGAGTAGTTTAGCTAGGATAATCAGTGTATTATGTTCTGGGAAATACATGCACACACAGTAAAGCCAACATGTAATGAGAAATGTCAATTTGCAGTGATCATTTTTGGAACTGTTAATAAGTATATAGTTAAGATATTGAGAACTTCACTGTTAAACATTATAATTTTAATGCCTCTTGTCTGTTTCTGAACTAAGGTTCCCTACATTAAATTCCACAACCATTGTTCAGTTTCCAAAGTAAACAAGTTATATTGATGAATAATATCTCTAGTGTGCATTACAATAGCAGTTAAATGTCCCATTCTGAAAATTTTAGGTCACTTGCTTTCATTATTTCCTTTGCACTGATGTCATCTTCCTCTACAGAGATGTACAGATTGCTGTTTTACGTCAAAGTGTAAAAGTTATATTGCTGCACACATAACTGCATACTCACACAGATACACATTCCGTGCTGTAAAAATTCTCAGAATATTATGCTTTATGTATTTTTTCTTGCATTAAACCAATTAGTTACTGCTGATGGTCAACAAGATTACCCCAAATCTAAAGGGACTTATGAGTGGCAAAACATGCTGTCAAGTTCCCTTATTTTAGGATTAGTTGCTGTCCCACTTGAGGACAGGTATGTAATGGGTTGCAGCTGTTTGGCTATCTAAAAGGGTGAGATTTCCTTCTGTCTTTCCTTCTCTTAGCAGATTGCCCAGATGCGCTTCACATCTTGGCTTAACGCTTATTCAATAATGGAATTATTTTCATTCCCTTCTACCTTTGGAGAGAGTTCAGAGTTAGGAAGAGATTTTGTTTTAATTATATTTCTTTAAAAAAATCTTGAAGGGATTTAACTGCCATCCTTTACTGATGTTGATTTTACAGGGGACTTATGTTCCTAATTAAAAAAAATTATAATGTTTATTTATTTTTGAGAAATCAGAATGACAGTGGGGCAGAGAGAGAGGGAAACACAGAATCCAAAGCTGTCAGCACAGAGCTGGAGCCTCACGGACCCTGAGATCATGACTTGAGCTGAAGCTGAATGCTTAACCAACTGAGACACCCAGGTGTCCCTACGTTCCCAAATTTTAGAGGAAGTATGTTGTGGTGGAAGAAGTGGATAGACTTTCAATTTCATAACCCCAGAGCTGCCTCTCTTGGGTTCAACAATGCTCAAAAGTACAGCTAGGTCCACCATGAAAGTCCCTCTTTTGTTTCTCTCTTTCCTTTCTTTCTGAGAGTTCTCCCCCCACCCCCTCATGGTCCCTGTCCTGCTCATGTTGAACTTTACTTCCTGTCTTTTCTCTTCAGCACTGTCTTGAAAAGTTCGGTTAGCTGTCAGAATGACTACACCCCCAAGTTTCCTTTGCCCACATCCATGGACTGGAGTATGCAAATGCCCTCCCCTGTCAGCTGCTGATCTTAAATTAATCACACCCAATTGCCTGTGAGTACCACTAAGGTCTCCTGGGGTGTATACACGGCCCGTTTCTCAGTAACATGTGTATATGTGGCTTGTCTGCTTGGGTCTGCTGTCTTCTGCACAGATATTGATACCACACAGGTCTTGGTTGGTATATTCACTCGTCTGTCCGTGATTTAGTTTGTTGAGTTTTCTTAGTTACTTTGTTTTGGGCTGACACCACTATCATCTGTGCAGTATTCCCAAATCACTAGTTTTTTGGAAAAACTTTAGTAATTTTCTTCTAAATTTTAAAATTTCTTTATATTTTATCTCTCTCTCTTAACTTTTCTTCTACTGTCTTTTGTAGGTTTTTTTTCAGTGAAAGCTCAATCTCTCCAAAATTTTTCCCCATATAAGAGATGTGATTTTTGTTTCTGAAGGCCAGAAACCTTCCATTTTATTATTAATATTCTTTAAACATTGGCCTATTTATTTAATTTGGTTCTAAAAGTCAACAGTATCTCTATTTTATAAAAATTTCTCCACTCCAAATATCTCATTTATTCACACTATTTAAGGTTTTACTCCTTTTCTGCATCATTCTTTTCTCAAGATACTCTCCATGTCACTGACTATGACTTCAACATTATTGATTCAATTCTGTGTAGTTTTAATGCAGTTTATACCATTATTGCTTTTTAATATTTAATTTATTTCCTATACTCTTCTAACTCATTCATCATATATGCTTCTGTGGTTTTATCATAATAAAAATTATTTTGAAATGTCTATATGGTCTATGATATTTGTTAAAGGTAAAGCAAAATAATTTTTACAAAAGTTGGATAAATATCAAATATTTTATTTAACTTGTTAATTAATGAAGGAAGCAGGAAGATATTAAAATTGGTTCAAAGGTGATTTCAACACATACCCACACAGACACACACACACACACACACACACACACACATACACACACACGTATGCCATTACTGGCATTAAAATAAATTTACAAATTTATAAATTAATATAAAATGTGTCAGTATTCACAGGCAATAATCATTATATACCCCTAGCCATGATTTGTATTTCTAAGGACTAAAATCATTTTTATTACTATCAGTTTTCTATGCAGATTTCTAAAATAGCTTAAAGAGAGTGAAAAGCCGAGATAATTCAGAAGTGTACAATAGACAGGACATTGAATAAACTTTTTCACATTTCTGAAGCATTTTATAATTTGCAGTTAATGATGGTAAAACTACAGAAAATGTACCGGTTGTTTTTCAGAGAACTGCTTCTCCCTAATAAGCTATGCTTTCTTTCCAGGCTTCACTAACAAATGCACTAGCTGTGTTGTACCAAAGCCTGGACTCAAGGTCAACTGATATGGTTTTAGCCTATGAACAAGCAAGGCGCTACATTCCTCAGTCCAAACGGTCAGAGACTACAGAATAGCCCAAGAATATCTACTGCCAGGCAGACCAAGAAATCGCCAGCCTAAGTCAGCCTAAACCAACTTGCACCCAGACACCAAACCTGCACACTAGAGCCCAGGAATGTCTGACAGTTACCTCTGCTCCTTAGGAGGAGCATAAACTGTATTAATATAACATAAAATGTTCCTAAAAGTACGTTTTCTAAATAGGTCTATATAACCTTATGCCCACTTTTGTATGTGATGACAAAGTTCCCTTTTCCAAATACACATCCTAAATGCTAATTAAAAGGGACCTGCTCCCTTCTGCTCAGGACCCAAGGCTTAGAAAACATTCCCCCTGATCTCCTCATTTGCTGCAAATAAAGATTACTTTGTGATGTCACTCCACCAGATGTAGCCAATATAGGTAACTCACCAAGTAGTAAAGTCATGTTAATCCAGTTTGGAGTGGAAAACTGTTTTGCAGGATGCATGAAGAGGTATCTTTCGGGGCGCCTGGGTGGCTCAGTCGGTTAAGGCTCCAACTTTGGCTCAGGTCAGATCCCATGTTCCTGGGTTCAAGCCCTGCATCAGGCTCTGTGCTGACAGCTGGCTCAGAGCCTGGAGCCTGCTTCAGATTGTGTGTCTCCTTCTCTCTGTGCTTCTCCCCCTCTCATGCTCTATATCAAAAATAAATAAAATATTTTTTAAAAAAGAAGAGGTATCTTTTCATTTAAAAATAACATCAGATACCTGGGTGGCTCAGTCAGTCAATGTAGGACTCTCAATTTCAGCTCAGGTCATGAATCTCACTGTTTGTGTGCTAACAGCATGGAGCCATCTTGGGATTCTCTTTCTCCCTCTCTTTCTGTCCCTCCCCTACTTGCTTTCTCACTCTCTCTCTCTCAAAGCAAATAACACTTTAAAATAAATAAGTAAATATATAAAAATTACAATTATTGTGGCACCTGAGTGGCTCAATCGGTTGAATGTTGGACTCTTGATCTCTTGATTTTGGCTCAAGTCACGATCCCACAGACATGGGATCCATCCCCATGTTGGGCTCCAGGCTGACAATGGAGCCTGCTTAAGATTCTCTCTCTCTCCCTCTGCCCTTCTCCTCTGCTCTCTTTCACTCTCACTGAAATAAAAATAAAAAACAAAAATAACAATTACCTTCTTGTTTACATCACAGGTCTTCAGGATTGACAGCTGTGATTACTCCTATTGAGGAAAAATCAACCTGTGTTTTTGGAGACGAGGACATAATTCAATATTGAGGTAAGGCAGTACTTAATCCCTTAGCTATAGAATCAGTGTTGGGAGGACAGCCTGTGGTTTTGAAGAAGGCATAGAAATTAATTCAATGGACCACCCTTGTATTGTACAAGTCTATGTAATTCTTTTCTTCTTTACTACCCACTCCAAATTACTTTAATTCAGTCCTTAAGAGAAATGTATTTACAGGTACAGAGAGTCTACAGATAAAACAGATTTATTCAACTGCAGTGCACATTTAATATCTGCAATACCAAAGTATTTATACTGTATCTGAGAAAAAAAACACTCATAGGAGTTGTTTAAAAAGCATTGAATCATCAAGTTGTGAAACATTTGGATTATGTGGATTAAAAAATATATAAATTCAATAAAATGAAATCCCAATAGCCATTCTCTGTACTGTAAGTAAATGTTTTCCAAGATTCATAAATAGTTTTTAAGCATAATGAGGTTAATATAACTCCCCTCACTATGAAGAAGCTTCTGCTGAATATTTCCAGGAAAGAAGAAAAGAACTCAGGGTGATTTAAGACAATGTAGTGGCAAATGAATGACAAAATACTGCCTGTTCACAATCAAACGGGAAAAGTAATTTACATACACATGCATGCTGACAAGCAAAGAATGTTTGAAAAATTTCTATAAAATCCAATTTATTAATGCAGAAGATGACCAGTGAATGCAGATTTTACATGTCTTCATGCAGATATTTTTATGTTGCTCTTTTATGTAAAAAGTGTTGGAATTCATGGTCTATAATTATGAATATGATTATTTAAAAATTTGCACATTTCTATGACTTTTTACTTAGATTAGTCATTTGGACAATATAAATTGGTGACTTTAGTAATACACCTTTGATACAGGCAAAATATTATCCATATACAAAGGCACAGATATAGTAATAAAGCACATCACATACATACATGAACACACACTCACAATCACACTTCTGTGGTGTGCCTCCAATTCTACTACAGAGCAGCAACACAAATTGAAAAGGGAGTCCGTGATTATAGCAAATACTTCAATGAAGCAAGCTCTTCAGAACGGCACATGGCACATGGCACTTTAATTCAAATTCACCATAGGGTAGGAAAAGTGCTTCACAATGGATTATAATGGAAAATAAATAGGTACTGAAGGATGTTCAAGTATAGGAAAATATTTTTGGATAAGAAGGTATAACTATACTTAAACAAATGAGGTACACTGAATGTATTTTCCCCTTTGTGGGGGGGGGAATCCTAGGACAAATTTGGTTTTATTGTTATACATTTAGATGCACTTCCTTCCTTTAAGTGCTGTTCTTCTTTGATTCTTTCCATCTTTTTATTTTTTATATTCACCATGTGTTGCTAGGTGCTAGAGACATCGCACCTACACTCAGGAGGTGTTTATTCGATCATCCAATAACCAAGATTTGTGTGAATCCAATAATTTAAGAAATAAAACCACAGTAAACTAAAATGATTTTGTTTTAACAATACATTTTTCTGTAATAAAAAGTGCAGGTGGGGACACCTGGGTGGCTCAGTCAGTTGTGCCTCTGACTTTGGCTCAGGTGATAATCTTGTGGTTTGTGAGTTCGAGCCTCACATTGGGCTTGCTGCTGTCAGCCTGTCAGTGCAAAGCCTGCTTCGGATCTTCTGTCCTCCTCTCTCTTCCCCTCCCCACCTTTTGCTCTCCCAAACATGAATAAATATTTTTTAAAAATTTCTGTGAAATTATAAGTGTACTATTTAAGGGTTCTATAATTTGAAAATCAGGTTGCTTTCTGCCTTACCAGCCTGTTTATTAGAACTGCTATCAGCTTTACTTCAGAAAAACATCACTAAATGAGTATACTTTGCATAATTAGAAGTACAATAACTAGGTGATGAGTTAGCCATAATGCATTCCATACCTCTTCAAACTTTATGTTAAAAATAACCTAGGAATGCAAAATAAAGATCAATATTTTAAATCTGGTTGAGGAAAATATAATAATAATCAGTTGGGGCCCAACAAAAACATATGGAAAAAGATAACTTAGGACTAGTTTCTTTATGAAATCTTTAAGTTAGGTGTATAAATAAAAATCACCCATTTTTCTGGTTAAAAAGTAGTTTCCTAGTCGCTATTCTACATTTATAGAGTCAACATTTCTAGCAAGATTGTTAAGTCCTTTAAAAAATTTTTTTAATGTTTCATTTATTTTTGAGAGAGAGAGAGACGTGAGCAGGGGAGGGTCAGAGAGAGAGGGAGACAGAATCTGAAGACAGGCTCCAGGCTCTGAGCTAGCTGTCAGTACAGAGCCTGATGTGGGGCTAGAACCCAGGAACCATGAGACCATGACCTGAGATGAAGCCAGATGCTCAACCAACTGAGCCACCCAGGCGCCCCAAGATTGTTAATAGTCTTAAACACTGAGAACCACTTAGCGAAATTCTGGGAGCTTCTTATTTCTAATAATAATGTTATTATTTATAATTGCTGGGGATTTATGACCATCCTAATCATTACACTTCCCAAATAAAGTTTTGCACTCCTCCATAGCCCCATTCCAGAAATACATGTGAACAATTTTTTTTCATTAAATGGGTTACATAAAACTCAATTCTCTACAACCAAACTATGACTCGCTTAACCAAAACTAAGGTAGAGGATTCACTCTTCAGATCTTCTGGTTATATAGTCTCTAAGGATTTTTTTTTCCATAATACTAGTCTCAAAATGTATCCTTGGTAAGGCAGCTGAAGTTTTTCTAGTCTGTGAGAAGAGAGTAGTGGTTAGAATTCTGTGAATCAAGTAGGCAGTATTGAAATGTCCATCAATGCCATATCTGGTAACTTCTTCAGTTGTTTTTTCTCTTGAAAATATTTTGCACAGAAGATACATATTTTTGTATTAACTTCATTTTGCATGTAATACTGGTTTTCAGATCGGTTGCCACTTAACTCTTTTATTGCTTGAGCTTCGGGAATCAACAAGAAATTGTATCTGTGTTTAGTTGCTGTTGACCATGGCATTTCCAAAAATAAGGTGTCAAAGATCTATGAAGCTATTAATTGTGGTTTTCTAACTGGCAGAGAAAGAACTAGAAGGATGCTATTAAATACAATTTAATGCAATCGTCATAATTACTGCAAATTAACCTTATTTCTATCAGTGAACTTTACCCTTGGTAGTTGAAAACAAGTAGGTATTTCTTTAGAAAGTAAAAACTTAGGTATGTGTCAAGGCTGCCTTCCTACCATAATCTTGAACAGGTGGAAGATATGGCAATTAAGTGAGTAATCTTTTTAAATCTAGTTTGTGTTGTTTTATATATGTGATTTCAGCAAATCAAGAGTATCTCCCTATTCTCTTTTGTCCCTGGACAATACTATATTTTATTTATTTCAAAGTGTGCAAAGTTGTCTCCTAGCAACCATGTGGAAGATTGTGTACATATGTGAAAATGTAATGCCAGTGTCTTGATATTATTCCTTATATGTTAATAATGTTTGCATTGAATATATTTCTAGAATGTGCCAACTTATTGTAGTCTTATAATATGCCACTTATCTTTCATAACAGGTTCTGGAAATATTGGTTAGATTATGTACTAATGGTTTTGGAACTTTATGATTCAGTCTGTTTTGAACATTACTTGATAAATGAAAAAGTATTTGGAGACCATTTGGTTAGTGAAAGGTATGGACAGGGGCACCTGGGTGGCTCAGTTGGTTGAGCCTGACTTGATTTCAGCTGAGGGCATGATCCCAGAGTCATGGGATCGAGCCCCACATCAGACTCTGTGCTGAGCTTCTCTCTGCTCCTCTCCCCTACTTACAGTCTTTCTCTAAAAAATAAAAAGTTAAAAAAGAGAACATAGACATTTATTTAATGTAAAATATTTAAAGAGGTAATCATTGATTATGAAAAAAATACTGAAGTATTCAAAGATAAAATATCACAAATACAAGATTTAGATAATTTGGGGTAATAAGGTATTTACTTATCTTTTTAAGCATATTTACTTTGAGACAGACAGAGAGAGTGAGAGAGCATGTGCATTGTGCGTGTGCTGGGGAGAGGCAAAGGGAGGAAGAGAGAGAGTCCCAAGCAGACTCTACATTGTCCTTATGGAGCCAAACACGGGGCTCAGTCCCATGAACTGTCACATCATGACTTGAACGGAAATCAAAAGCTGGCTGCTTAACAAACTGAGCCACACAGGCACGGCTGGTGAAGTATTTACTTATCTGATTTAGAAGTAATGCTTTTATTATACAAAACTTAAAAACACAAAAAGAGGATTTCTGATATAAGAAAATATTGTATAAAACTCATAAAAATGAATTATTAATGTTTTTATATATTTTTAAAATGAAAGTCACACAGTACATCCAGATTTTAACATATTTTGCTTTGGGAACATATTACAGATATTTACATATGCTCCCAGATTGTGCATTACAATTATTGTCTATTTCATCTTTTATCTGCATCATAATTTATTTTAATTATTTAACTTCAGTCTATAACTATTTCTGATGTTTTCCTCCTATCATCCATAGGGATGTGAGAATCATAATTATAAAAGGGTTTTTATGCTCCTTAGAGTATATCCTTCGGAAACATTTTTGCAGGCAGACTTATTGCAACAAAGGGTTATATGACAATTATTTTCAAATTACTCTTCAGAGAAGAGTGCAGCATATCAAGAAATCAGAAATAGCAGAGAAGCTTCCAAAAACTTAATTATATTGAAAAAAATAAATTTAGACTTAGTATATTCTCTACACATAATACTAAATAAGTTTATTATTTGTTAATTCAGTGTATTTATTGAATTCTATCTTATTTGTTGTTTCTCAGAAAATGGAGTCTGAGGCAAACATCTTTGGTGCTGTCTCCTCATGAATCGAGATCTCAGAAACCATGAGGAGGACAAGCCACAGGACTAAAGGACCAAAGGAGGGTGCCCCTATATAAGAGCACTTTATCCAAGTGGAAGCCACTGTCCGTGAATGATTGTCCGAACCAGAGGCGCATACCATGGCAGCCAGGGAAGGCACATCTCAGGAACGCTGATCACAGGAAAGAAAGAGAGAAAGATTTATCCACTGGCTTTGCCATAACGTCTTGCCTTTAACTGCTCCATCCTTCCAGGTAACTTCTGAGTGGGTACCTAGGGGTTCCTGTAGCAGCATCAAGAGTGAGATCTAAGAAATTAGGTTAGACTCATGCTGAATGGGCATAGATCAGATGTAGTCAGGTTGTACCTGTGTCTAGAAAGAAGTAGTTAGGTCATAGCAAGCTCACTGGGGCAACTGGAACAAGATGGGTGAGGCACAGTTTACATGAAATGTTGAATTTGAGGAGTGCCTGCATAGCTCCATTGGTTAGACATCTAGGTCTTGGTTTTGGCTCAGGTCACGGATCCCATGGTTTGTGGGTTTGAGCCCCACATGGGGCTCCTGATTGGTTCAAAAGACACTTGGAATTTAAGAGTCTCAGGTTTGTTATCCACAGGCTTATTTCAGGTTTTAGTCTTGTTTCTCTTCCAATGTAGCCTGACTTTGACATTAAAGATATGTTAAACTGCTTTGAATGTCAACTACGCATATAGTCAGAAGCCGGCCTGGTGCTCAGCACACACTTCTCACTGCTACAGAAGGGGAGTATCCGCTTAAAAGTTACCTTAACGATCATAGGGCTTTCATAAAGAAAGAGTAAAATCTTGCCATCTGCAATGACATGGATGGAGCAAGAAAGTATTATGCTAAGTGAAAAAAAGTCAGTCAGAAAGATACAAATACCATATGATTTTACTCATATGTAGTATTTAAGAAGTAAAACAAATCACCATGGGGGTAAAGAGAGGCAAATCAAGGAACAGACACTAAACGATAGAGAACAAACCTATGGTTACCAGAGGGGATGTTGGGGGAGTCAGGATGGGTGAAATAGGTGGAGGGGAGTAAGGAGGGTATGGGTGATGGACACTGGGTGTCTCATGGAAGTGTTGAAACACTATATTGACACCAATGTTACACTGTATGTTAACTAACTGGACTGCATTTTAGTGTTTAAAAAAAGATCTTATGTCTTTCTCATTTAGTTGAATTTTGCTGCTTCTAGCCTAACATTTTTATTTTCCAAGACTTTCAATAAGCTAGTCAAAGCCAGCCTGCCATCCTTATATTCATTTCTCCCCTACAGGTCACGTGCCTTGTGAATGAACGTCACAATGGCTCACTTTCCTCTTTACACCATCCTAGTTAAGCATAGGTAAAAGCCACCCGAGCCGTGATGACATGGAATGCCAGAGTTTGTTGTCACACACCGCCTTCATGGACACCCCCCCGGATCTTCTGCTTGTTAGTAATTCAGGTACCAGCTCTCTTCCTGAGGCTCTGCTTTCCAGGGCCATTTCTGAAACTGTCTTTGCACAGCTTACCTACTAGGTAGAACATAAAATAAATGACACATGTGCTATTACTTTTCACAGATGTATAATTCCAAGGTGTAAGGGTCAAAAATGCACTTTCAGGTGTTCACAGTGTTCTACAGTCCCAATGAAACTGTATTAAGTGCATCTCAGGACTCTCACTTGGAGAAGAGAAAAGGGAGGAATTCATTCTCTGGTTCTTATTTCTTATTCATCCAAGTTTCATCCTGCCTGACATTAAGATCTCACGGGCTCAAACTGTGCTTGTGTGGACACTAAGCAAGTTCTCACAGCGATGCCAAAAGAAACCCTGGAACACGAAGCATGTGACACTGAAGCACAGCCTGGAGGTAGGGCAGTAGGTTGGAGCCAACGAGAGTCACTTAACTGCGGCAACACCATGCAGAGCTGCACAGGAAGAGAAGACCGGAAATGGTGCAAGTGGGATCTCCTACAGGTGGTTTGTAAGGTGAAGAGTTCTGTATTGCACAACCAAGAACTGAACTTGTGCTATGCAGTGCTGAATATTATCAATGTGCACCACTTTATAAAATTCCCAATCTCATCTTGAGGCAGTGTCTCTTTGAGATGGGCTGAGGTGGCCCAGTTATATCAATGTATCATAAAAGAGTTGTTCAAGAAGTATGTTACAAGTACTTGTGGAGAGAAGTGAAGAATGATGGCTGCATTAAAGACTTCATTTTAAAAAAGTATAACTTCCGCAAACATGAGAATGAGACCTCCTGACAGAATGGGAAAAGATAGTTACAAATGACATATCAGATAAAGGGCTAATATCGAAAATGTACAAGGAACTCACCAAACTT